>NC_081417.1:24722744-25322744 GCF_949786415.1 Peromyscus eremicus | reverse complement strand
TATTTCTACTCTTTAAGGTATTATGTTCATTTGAAAATGTAATGTATAATTAAAAATAGAGATTCATAGTCATCTAAAATAGTCAAACTTATAGCCATATTAGTTAGGTTTTCTAGGTATACAAAGATGTATTTCAATTAGATAAGTGATGTTTAAACAATTCAAAGTCCTATAAAATATGTCATTTAAAGTGTTTTAATAATGTACACTTTTCTCAACAGTGAGTCACATCTGCTGAGGCAGCATCAATTACTTCAAAGAGGATAATGGACACTGAAGAAACTCCTTAGGGAGTTAGCTTTCAATATGGCAAGACTAGCTGCTTGGGAAAGATATTGCTCTTGCCTGCACTGATTGACAGTATTCTGTATAAAGTGGACATGCAGGACCCACAGGAAAATGACCACTAAACTTTGCCAAAACTAGGAGAGATGGTCCTTCAGGTTTCTGCTTCAAAGAAGAAACTACCAGACCTTCTGCAGGAAACAGAGTAAAGCAACTGATGAACTTTACCAACACAGGCTGGACAGTCCTTCTAATTTCTTGCTTCACCAAAAAGTCTGCCAGAGACTCTAGGTACTGTAGGCTGAAAATGGATGCTCCAAAATTACAGAAGAGCTTTGTGTGATTGTCAAGACAGCTAGATGGCTCTGCCATTTCTAGAGTTTTGGAAGTTACTTGTAATGAACTTCTTGTATACTCAGGTAATATTATATCCTTCTGGAGTCTTTGATGGAGTTGAAGACTAGACAGTTATAATAATTATAGTTTTCCTTAGTTATGATAAAGGGTAAATTAGATATGAAACTTTAGATTAGCAAACATATGATAGATGATAGAATATTTTCTTCGATTTTGTCAAATACAAATAGACTAGATATTGTAACTGTAATTTTTGCTTGATAACTGTTTTGTTATATGTAATTTCACTGTGTTAAAATTAAAATCTTCCCCTTTGATTAAAATGAAAGGGGGAAATGATGTTGGATGTCTTTCCATGAGCTGTGAATATGTGTTGCTTTCATTTCTTCATCAATAAAGATGTTTTGGCCAATAGCCAGGCAGAATAAGGTTAGATGGTACAATTAAATTGAAGACGGCAATGAAGAAGGGTGGAGTTAGAGCAGATGCCAGCCAGCCGCCAAGAAAAAAAGACATATAGAAAATGTGGTAACAAGCCATTAATCACGTGGCAAAGCATAAATAAAAAAACATGAGTTACTTTAGATGTAAGATGCAAGCTAGCTAGTAATAAGCCCGAGACATCAGCCAAACATTTATAAGTAATATAAGCCTCTGAATGGCTATTCAGGAATTGGTGGGTGGGAGAGAACCATCTAGTTACAAGATCCCATTTACTAAATGTGGATCTTAATGCCTGTGCTAACAGAATTCTGTTCAGAGAGGCTCCCGTGTCAGTGAGTTCAATACTATGCCCCACTTTCACTTCTATCAGGTTCAGTGTATCTGTTTTTATGTTGAGGTGTTTGGTCAATTTGAAATTGAGTTTTATACAGCAAGAGAATTATGGATCTGTTTTCATTTTTCTACATGAAGACATCCAGTTTGACTAACACTTTTTGTTGAAGATGTTTTTTTTTTTTCCATTGAGAATTTCTAGTGTCTTAATCAAAAATTAGGTGTCCATAGGTGTGCAGATTTATGTATGGGTCTTAAAGCCAATTGCGTTGATCAATGTGTCTGTTTTTATGCCAGTACCATGCTATTTTTATTACTATAATTTGCAGTAGAATTTTAAATCAGAAATGGTGATATCTGCAGCATCTTTGATTATTCAGAATTGTTTTAGCTATCCTATAATTTTTTATATGAAGCTGCAAATTGTTCTTTCAAGCTCTGAAGAATTGTGTTGAAATACTGATGGGATTTCATTGAATATACAGATTGCTTTTGGTAGAATGGCCATTTTTCTATGATAACCCTTCTGATCCATGAGCATGAGACACCTTTCGTCTTCTGATGTTTTCTTCAATTTCTTTCATCAAAGACTTGCAATTTTTATCACACATGACTTTCATTTGCTTGGTTAGAGTTACACCAAAATATTTTATGTTATTTGAGGCAGTTGTGGAGGGTGTTCTTTCCCTGAGTTCAATCTCTGACCATTTGTCATTTGTTTGTAGTAGGGCTACTGATTTTTAAATATTTTGTATCAACCTACTTTGCTGAAAGTGTTTATCAGCTGTAGGAGTTCCCTCATCAAAATTTTAGGGTCACTTATGTATATCATCATATTGTCCAAAACCAATGATATTTTCACTTCTTCCTGTCCAATTTGCATCCCTTGAACTTTTTTCAGATCTCTTGTTATTCTAGCTAAGTCTTCAAGTTCTATATTGAATAAGTATGAAGAGAGTGGATAACCTTGTCTTTATCCTGACTTTAATGGAATTGCTTTATGTTTCTTTCCCTTTAAGTTGATGTTAACTATGAGCTTTTTATAAAATGTTCTTATTATATTAAGCTATATCTTCTGTTTCCCTAGTTTATCTAGGACTTTATCATGAAGGGGTGTTGGATTTTTCAAAGGATTTTTCTGCATCTAATGAGATGACTATGTGATTTTGTATTTCAGTTTGTTTATATAGTGGGTTGCATTTAATGATTTATGTATACCGAGCCATTCTTGCATCTCTGGGATGAAGCCTACTTTATTATGGTATACTTTCTCTTGGATATGTTTCTGAATTCAGATCACAAGTTTTTATTGAGTATTTATTTGTGCATCTATGTTCATAAGTGAAATTTGTCTATAATGTACTTTCTTTATTGAGTTTTTATGTGTTTTGGTATCAGGGTAGCTGTAGTCTCATAAAATGAATTGGGCAATGGCTTTTCTGTTTCTGTTTTGTGGAATAATATGAGGAATATTTATTGGTATTACCTCATCTTTGAAAATCTGGTCTAATTCTGCACTAAATCCATCCAACCCTATGCTATTGTTTTGGTTGGGAGATTTTAATGACTGCTTCTATTTCTCTAGATCTTTAAAAATTGTTTATCTCACCTTTATTTAACTGTGGTAAGTACTATGTATAGAAGAAATTATTCACTTCTGTTAGATTTGGTGGGGCACGGGTTTAGAAAGTATGTTCTTATGATTCTCAGTATTCCCTGGGTGTCTCTTGTTATGCTCCCCTTTTGTTTCTGATTGTGTCAATTTGGGTATTCTCTGTCTGCATTTAAGTTAGTGTTGATAATGGTTGTCTTATTGATTTTCTCAAAGAGCCAACTCTTTGTGTTCATTGATTGTTTGTATTGTTCCCTTTGTTTTTAATTTATTGATTTCAGCCTGAGTTTTATTATTTCTTTCCAATTGCTCCTATTGGATGTTTTCTTCTTGTTGTTCTAGTGTTTTCAGGTGTGTTGTTAAGTTGTTAGTATAAAATCTCCATAGATTTTTTTAAGTAGATACTTAGTGCTGTGAACTTGCCTCTTAGAACCCTCCTCATTTTGTCCCTTCAGTGTGGGTATGTTGTGTATTCATTCTCATTCAATTCTACAAAGGCTTTCTTTCTTAACTTCTGTTTTGACATATTTTTCACTCAGTAGTGACTTGATCAGTTTCCATGAGTTTGTAAGCTTTCTGTTGTTTCTGTTACTGACATCCAGTTTTAGTCTGTGGTGTTCTGATAGGATGCAGGGAGTTATTTCAAGTCTTTGTGTCTGTTGAAACCTGCTTCATGTTCTGAGTATGGGGTCAATTTTAGAAAAAATTTTATGAAATGCTGAGAAGAATGTTTATTCTTTTGTGTTTGAGTAAACGTTTTGTGAATAGGTTAGATACATGTGGTTTATAATGTCAGTTAGCTTCATCATTTCTCCATTTATTTATTTATTTATTTTTTGTTTGGATGACTTATCTATTGGCAAGAGTGGGGAATTGAAGTCTCCCACTATGAGTATGTCAAGGTCAATATGTGATTTAAATTGTTGCAGTGTTTCTTTTACATATTTTTGTGCCCTTTGTGTTTGGGGCAGAGATGCTAACACTTGAAATGTCATCTTGGTGGATTTCTATTTTGATGACTATATAGTGTCCTTTCCTATCTCTTCTGATTAGCTTAGTTTGAAGTCTATTCTATTAGATATGAAATTTTCTACACCAGCTTGCTTCTTAGTTCCATTTTCTTGGAATATATTTTTAAACCCTTTATCCTAAGGTAATGTCTATCTTAGATGTTGAGGTTTGTTTCTTGGATGCAGTAAAAGGATGGATCCTGTTTTTTGCATCTCTTCTGTTAGTCTGAGTCTTTTGATTGGAAATTTGAGACCATTGGTATTTATTCCTTTTATTTTGTTTTTGGTGGTGGTAGTGATGATAGTGGTGGTGGTGGTGGTGTGTGTGCATGTGTGTGTGCATGTGTGTGTGCATGTGTGTGTGTGTGTGTCTGTGTATGTGTGTGTGTGTGTGTGTGTGTGTGTGTGTGTGTGTGTGTGTGTTTCCCTTCTTTTGATTTGCTAGTCTTGGATTATATATTCCTTGTGTTTTCGTAGTTGTAGGTAACTCCTGTAGGCTGGAGTTCTCCATGTAGCACTTTCTGTAGGGCTAGATTTATAGATTGATATTGCTTAAATTTGCCTTATTTTCTCCCTCTATTATAGTCAGATGTTTTCTCCAATCCTGCCCAGCCCCACAGTCCTGCATTTCTCCCAACCCCCCGAGGTCCCATGGCCACTTATAAAATAATCATTCAGAGGCTTAATATTAATCACCAATTGCATGGCCTATGGCAGGCTTCCTGCTAGCTAACTCTTATAACTTAAATTAACCCATTTCTATTAATCTATGTTTTGCAACATGTTCCATGGCTTACTGGTCTGCTGGCATGTTGTTTCTTGGGTGGCAGGCTAACATCTCTCTCCCTCATCTCTTTTCTTCTCTGTGTATATCTGCTTAGATTTCCTGCCTGCCTCTAAGCTGCCTTGCCATAGGACAACACAGCTTTATTAATAAACCAATTAGAGCAACACATATTCACAGTGTACAGAAAGACATCCCCACAGCAATCTATGATGATTGAATATTTTCCTGGGTATAATAGTCTCGACTAGGATTTGTGGTCTCTTAGAGTCTGCAGCACCTCTGTCTAGGCCCTTCTGGCTTTTTGAGATTTCATTGAGAAGTCATTTGTAATTCTAATAGGTTTCCCTTTGTATCTTACTTGTTCTTTTTCACTTGCAGATATTAATATTCATTCTTTGTTCTGTATGTTTAGTGTTTTTATCATTATATGCCAAGTCTTTCCTTGTCCAGTCTATTTGTTATGTATGCTCCTTGTACCTTTATGGCATTTCCTTCTTTGCATTAGGGAAATTTTCTTCTATGATTTTCTTGAAAATGAAAATATTTTCTGGGCCTTTGACCTAGATTTCTTCTCCTTTGGCTATTCCTTTTATTCTTAGAGTTTGTCTTTTCATAATGTCCCAAATTTCTTGGAGATCTTTTCAGGAGATGTTTTTTAAGTTTAACCTTTTATTTGACTGACATATCTAATTTCTTCTATTCTGTCTTCAGGGACTGAGTCTTTCTTCTGTGTCTTGCATTGTATCTGTGAAATTTGTCTCTGTAGTACCTGATCAAATTCCTAAATTTTTTATTTCCAGAATTTCCTCAGTTTGGGTTTTCTTTATTGCTTCTATTTTTATTTTCAGGTCTTGAATAGACTTATTCATTTCTTTCCAGTGTTTATTTGTGTTTTCCTGTATTTCTTTAAGATATTTACTCATTTCTTCTTTAAGAACCTCTATCATATTCATAAAAACTGTTTTAGGTCTTTTTCTTGTGCTTCCACTATGTTGGAATATTCAGGGCCTGCTGTGTTAAGGTTTCTGGGCTTTAGTGGAGATATTTTGTCTTGGCTACAATAGATTGTATTTTTCCACTGGAGTCTTAAGTATATGGGATAGGGAAATTTATAGTTCTAGATGCCAATATCTGTTTTTGTCTTTGGTAAGTGGTTGTTTTGTGTCTTTGTGTTTCTTTCCTTTCTGGATTTTAGGAGAGTGTGGTGCCTGTGTTGCCTTGTAGCAAATTTTCTGAGGACCTACTGTCTGTGGCCACTGGAGCTTCCACTAAAATATTTTCTAGGTATTGGCAGCTTAAAGGTAGGAATGGGGTGGGCTAGGGGTCTGAACTAGTTCACAGGAGAGAAGAAAGAGGAGTGTTCCATAAGGATATGCTTATTCATTCTCCTTAGGATGGGGCGGGTAGAGAGAGTAAAGCTACCCCAGAAAGTCTACTATTGAGCTGGGAATGCGACTAGGGGATCAGATCTAGGGGAAAAGGGGAGGGGATGATCTACACTCAACATAACTGCTTCCCTGGAAGCAGTGTCCTGTGTGCAAGTGCTTGGGTTGGGGGCTGAGATAAAGCAACATGTGGGCGATAAGGAGATGAGGAGTGAAAGATGTATGGGATCTACAAGGAATGGGCACATAGGACCAGGAACGCTACAGCTGGTGTTCAGTTGCAGAGCTGAGGTGAGACTAAGGGATTTAGTTTGGAGGAAGAGGAAGAGTTGAAGATCTGCACTCAGCATACCTATTTCCCTTGAAGGAGTGACCTCTGGATTAACAAGGAGTACCTTTTGGAGTTTGGAGACTGGGATAAAGCAGGGAATTGAGCCAGGGGAGTTAGGAGGGGAAGATCTGTGAAATCCAAGAGAGAGATGAGGGGGCCAGCGGCAGGTGCTCTGCTGCAGAGCTGGGAATGAAACTGGAGAATTGGATCTGGTGAAACAGAGTGAGAGGTGAAGCTCTACAGACTGACTATCTGGTTCCCCGGCAGGAGTCTTTTTTAAAATCTTTAATCCCTAAATTATTTTATTAACACGATTATCATGTAGAGAAGCACTGTATAGATATGGATGGAGGGAGAGAGAACTAAATCAAAGTTCTAAATGAATCCTAGCCAGTTATGTTCTGAACTGATTCTATGTCTGCTGAATTTATGTTACTAGAATAGGGCTATCCACTTGCCAAGATTACATTTTCAAAAATTGAACCAGCTTTTCAAAAACAAAAAAATGTACCTCAGGCTATAACCTAGGGTGCACATGCAAATCCCATAAAATTATTTAGTGAAGGTTATAATAACTGCTTGTGTGTTTGTTACAAGCAAAGTAATAGGATTAAAATGTAAGTGGGTTTGCTTCCATTGAGGCTCTATTTTAGCAGGAAATTCTCTCTTCAGAAGGGAACAGAAATCTATGCATGGACAGTCTGCTTCTGAAATTCAATGCATCATCTACATCACCACAAACTCTACTTTTGAGTCAATACTCCATGTAATAGCACCAGAATATAATAGAAGTTCATTTTGTTTTCACATGTTAATACATGAGGAAAAATAAAATATGCATTTGTTTTAATTGAATAAAATAAAGTTTAAAGAAATTATGATGATGCGGGCAGCAGTGGTATACACCTTTAATCCCAGCACTCAGGAGGCAGAGCCAGATGGATCTCTGTGAGTTCAAGTCCAGCCTGATCTACAGAGTGAGATCCAGGACAGGAACCCAAACTACACAACTACACAGAGAAACCCTGTCTTGAAACCCCCCCAAAAAAAAGAAAGAGAGAGAGAGAAAGAAAAGAAAAGAAAGAAAGAAAGAAAGAAAGAAAGAGAAAGAGAGAAAGAAATAAATCATGATGATGAGAATTGTTATTTTTTTATTTTTTATTTTTTTGGTTTTTCGAGACAGGGTTTCTCTGTGTAGCTTTGCACCTTTCCTGTAACTCACTTGGTAGCCCAGGCTGGCCTCGAACTCACAGAGATCTGCCTGGCTCTGCCTCCCGAGTGCTGGGATTAAAGGCGTGCGCCACCACCGCCCGGCTAGAATTGTTATTTTTAATGGACATCTGTCTTCTCATTTATTTTTAGTACAAGTAAATAGTTGCTCAAGATAAGAGTATATGGGTATCATGAGGCACTTCATATGCAATACAAGGAATCAAGAAGGCATTCTCCACAATTTACTGAAAAGTATCATTTTCTACATTTTGAATCTTCCTATTATATATCGTATATTGCTAATTGAATGGAAATAAAACATTCAAGATGCCTATTGGACCTTCTTAAGGCTAAACTAGGGGTACTTATTTTATAGGTATCTTAATTTTAGTATCATAAATAGAAACATTTTTCTATTTATATATTTTTCTAAAAGGTACAAAATACATTTATCAAGATGTTATTAAACGTCATACTTATCTAACAGAAATACTGCAGCAATTACTCTGAAGCATCCTGGAAGACACATAGTGTGTTAGATCTCCAGCTTGCATGAACACCTCACTGTGCACAGGACGATGAGCCCAGAAGCATCTTAATGGGTGGTATTAAGTTTTGTATGCAGAAAACTTAAACAAATGAAATGGAAGTGCACCTAAATGTGTCTGGCAATAATTCTGGTTACTTTCTTTACAGTTTAACAAATAGTGATGTTTGAATGTGAAGGAGCTATAAGTAAGGTTCAATTCTTGATAGTGATACTATTGCCCAGTTCCAAAATAGAGTGTTTTGTGATTACATCACACTATTTAGAAAGCCAATAGATTTAGAATTTCATTAATGAAAACTGCTTCAAAATTCAGTTGTTTTGCACAAATCCATGTGGTAAAATTGGTACTCAAATGAAAATTTATGCAAATACTTTTGAAAGCTCATTGAATTACTGACAGTATATAATGTATGTATTTGATACTTTAAGTTTATAATAATTCCTTTCAAATTATCAAAAGAAAGACAGTATGGTTTTGGAATAGGACAAATAAACTGTTTCAAATCAAGATGAAATAAAACCTTTAGCTCTTCCCATACAGTCTTTGGCAACACTAACTTAAGGACAGTCTGCTTAACCTGTATATCAGATAGGGAGAAGATTCAAATTGAGGAGGGGGTTGAATGGAAAAAATAATAATGTCTAGTGTGTGTGTGTGTGTGTGTGTGTGTGTGTGTGTGTGTGTGTGTGTGTGCGTTAACAGTAACTGGGCCATACAGCAAAGCTGAAAAACATCTTCTGAGCCACCACAAGGTAAAAAATGAGAGGAAGTAATTCTCCATATCTAGGGCAGAAAAAATGAGCCCTAGATTTACCTCAGTCTTCTAAAGGCTATTGAATCCTAGTCACTAGAAAATACAAGCTAGTAAAAGTTAATCTATAAGGGGATTTAAAAAGTTGCTGAATGGTTGGAAATGGAGAGATTTCAGGCAGTGTAAGGGGACTGCAGAGCAGGAAACAGCTTCTCACCCATGCACCTGGCATTGTGCCTGCTAACATGATGAAATTTGCTAACTCTTGGAAAGGAGCAGTGAGCCAATCATAGCAAAGACGTTGAACAGTGAGGAAGGAAGGCTATATGGGGGGATTTGCAGAGAGGAAAGAAAATGTAAATATATTATAATCTCAAAAAAAATTTAAAAATTTAGAATAATAGTTGAGAAAGATTTGATTAAATAGGAACAAACTATTAAAGCTGGGGACATTATCTTCCTTCAAAGGCAAGGTCCCCATGTTTACAAATTAGAGGATATGGAAACCAGGCCACAAAGCACAGAGCAACTCCACACAGTTCATTCATTATAGCTTGCTCTCCAGAGACCATGTGTGCTTTTTCTCCTGATCCTGTTCCCTCTCATCCTGATCACCGTCTGTGTTGAATATTATGTTAGATATTTGAAAAGTTACATGCATCTGCTGGCTTTGAAAATTACATAATGGAAATGTGATAGTTAATCTTGGATAACTTGATCAGATTGAAAATGTCTAGGATGGATATGACATAACTTTGCTTCTTTCTGGGCCAACTTTCTAAACTTGACCGATGTGTGGCACAGTAACCAGGGTAAAGAGAAACCATCCACCCACATTTGAATGAGCTGAGAATCCAGTTTGATAAAAAGAAAAAATGCAGGAAGAAGGTAACCAGCACTCTCCTGCAAGCTCAATCTGTACTCAGTGAGTGGATCTGTGTTGCAGGGATCTGTGAATGTCAGATGGCAGCATTTTCAGAAATTAAAGGTGAGTGCAAGGGTTAAGGGAGATTTAGGTCTTCAGCATAAGACTGGGAGTGCTGAGGATTGCAGCTTAGAGTACTGAACAGTTGTTGCTTCTTTGCCTTTCCAATATATAAATATACACATCTAATATATACATCATCTATTCACACATATATGCATTATATAATATATACATTATATGTGTATTTATGTGTTGGTTCTTTTCCTCTAGTAACCATGGCTAACATAATATACATGTATTTTGACATCATATGTCAACATATAACTTTTTATGTCTTAACAAATATAAAATAGACATAAATAAAGTAACAACTATTCAAACTAAATGAGATAAATATTAATAATGAATTAAATTCAAGGAAGAGTTTAGACAGATGTTGGAGACATATGAATACATTCCAATAACAGTTTTTGAAAGATTGTTCGCATCAAGACTTATTTGTTAAGAGGAAAAGATTATAGTGTCATGGGTATAAAACCGATTAGAGTAATAATTTGACTGAATACCAACCTGGTTTAAAATGATGATAGCAGAAAAGTTATTTAAAAATTTTTATCTATTTTATTTTTCCCTTGTCATTTAAAAACTTGAATTGATATAATTAAACATTTTTTTCTCCCATGGAAACCTCAATCATGGAATGAAGATTTATATATAGATGTTGTAAACTATGATTTATCAGGTTAATAAAAAAGGTATGGAATAAATTGTAGCTGAAGTTTTCTCTGGTCCTGCCCAGCCCCATGGACCACACAGCTACTTATAAAATAATCACTCAGAAAAACTGCTTGGCCATTAGCTCAGGCCTACCACTGACTAGCTCTTACACTTAAACTCAGCCCATTTCTGTTAATCTATATGTCA
Organism: Peromyscus eremicus; assembly: GCF_949786415.1. Lineage (NCBI taxonomy): Eukaryota > Metazoa > Chordata > Mammalia > Rodentia > Cricetidae > Peromyscus > Peromyscus eremicus. The sequence continues at coordinate 25,311,834 of NC_081417.1, read as the reverse complement.
CCACGTGTTCTGTGGCTTTACTTGTATGCCATTACATGCTGCTCACTAGACAATGGGCCAGCATCTTCTTATTCAGACTTCCTGTTCCCAGAATTCTCCTTGTCTGTTTACCCCACCTATACTTCCTGCCTGGATACTGGCCAATCAGCTTTTTATTTATCAACTAATCAGAGCAACACATTCACAGCATATAGAACATCTCACAGCAATAAATTAGAAAATATTTATGTTTATATATAGTTAAAACATATAAAAATTCTTGGAAAGATGATGTGTGACCATGATAGAAATAATTTATTGTCTAGTATATAGTGTGGTAATGAAAATATCCCTAAAGGATAGTGAGATGGCTCAACCTTAAAGAATATTTGCTACCCACTCAAATGGCTAACGTTTGGTTCTCAACACCCAAATCAAGTGGCTCACAACTGTAGTTGTAAGTTTTCCTGTTTCCTGCCAGGTCCTGCAGCGGCTCAGACGTAAGTAAATACAAAGAGGCTTAATATTATTTGTGAACTGTAAGGCCATTAGTTTGGTCATATTACTGACTAGCTCTTACACTTAAATTAACCCTTAATTCTTATTTTTGTTTAGCCAAGTGGCTTGGTACCTTTTCTCAGATCTGCCTTGACATCTTGCTTCCTCTGTGTCTGGCTGGTGATTCCTGATTCTGCCCTTCCTCTTCCCAGAATTCTCTTAATCTGCTTGACCCGCCTATACTTCTTGCTGGGCTACTGACCAATCAGCATTTTATTAAACCAGTGTACAACAGATTTATCCCACAGCATTTCCTCTTTTCTGTCTAATCAAACGGAGGGTTTTAACTTTAATGGTAAAATTACATATAACAAAACAGTTATCAAGCAAGAATTACAGTTACAATGTCTAGTCTATTTGTATTTGGCAAAATTAAAGAAAATGTTCTATCTATCCTATATTTATGAGTCTAAGGTTTCATATCTAACTTATCTTTTATCATAATCAAGGAAAATTATAATTATAACTATCTAGTCTTCAACTACATCAAAGACCCCCAGAAGGATATCATATTACCTAAGTAAACAGGAAGAGCATTGTAAGCAACTTCCAAAAATCTAGAATGACAGAGACAGCTGACTACCTGGACATTCACCCAAAGTTCCTCTATAACATTGGGGTATCTTTCTTTAGTCTATAGACCTAAAGTCTCTCAGTTGCTTCTCTCTGTCCTGTAGAATATTTGGCAGTCTCCTCTGTGAAGCAGGATCTAAAAGAACCATCTCATCTTGCAAAGTTCAGTGGTTACCTTCCTATGGGTCCTGCATGTCCATTTTATAAAATATATTGTCAATCAGTTGATACAAGGGCACTTTTTTACCCAGTGACTAACTTTTGCCACAAAGAAAACAAACTCCATAATGAGTTTCTTCAATGCCCATTTTCTTCTCTGAAGTAGATTGGTGCTGCCAGGACCAGATATGTCTCAACGTCCAGAAAGTCAAAGTTCTTAAAACATTTTAAATGGCATATTCCGTAAGTCTCTGAAGTGTTTGAAGATTACCTATCTAATTGAAATATATCTTTGTATACCTAAAAAATTTAGCAAACATGAATGTAAGTTTGACTATCATAGAAAACTAATTATTAATCTGTATTTCTTAATAATCTATTTACAATTTCAATTGAGCTACACAAACATAATACCTTAAACAAGAATAGAAATACACATACAGAATAACAAAATTAACTTTAAATTTCTATCAATAAACTAAAATCTACAGCAATTTAAAACAAGTTGCTCTTTAAAAGTAGATTCAATAATCTACCCTTTGATCCTATCATATCAATATCCTATATTTCTATATCATATGCCCCTTTCTTCTTTTAGAAAGAGATTGACTATGACCAATAACAATTTGTAACCAACAACCTAAACAAAGACAAACATCCATAATCTGTTTTTTGGTAATGTGGGTGTAGTGTTCTAGGCTATTTCTCGCTGATAGGGGGTGCTGGTAGTCTTATGGGGATCCTGAGAAAATATGAGATAATGGTCAAGTCCTGGGAAGATTGGCTATAACTTTTGTTGATAGATACCATCTGTTAAGTTTCAGGAGGTCTAGCTTGATCAAATCTGATCCATTTTAACTGGGAACAAATCCATAGCCTATTGTTTCCTGTGGAAACAAAAGCAGAGCCTCCTTTCCAAAGTAACATATCCTTAGATCCAAATTTTGAAGTCAAAATACATTTAAAATATACATACTGGTTTAACTGAACAATCTTTATAATTAAATGTCTTTCTGCAGTTAAATCCCAAAGACAATATAATCCAGACTCTACGTGTGATTTCCATCTTTGTATAGTTTATTTTTTATATTACTTTGTCTCTTTAAAGACTTGTTTTTTAAATATCTATTTCTTTATATAACTGTCTATATTCCTTTTTCTCTTTCTTCCAAGCCTACATACATTTTTACACACATTGTAAACTGTTTAGAGGGTTTTTTTTTCCTGTCTCAATCTGTCTTATTGTGAATCTATTGCTTTAAACTGCAGTGTGGCTAGTACTAAAGTGACTAGTACTGACTCTGCCCACCTCAGCTTCCCAACATGGTGGAACTACATTTACTTCCAGCTGTGGGAAAACTATGCTTACTGCTGTTTCTGGGAAGCAATGGGTCTGTGCCTCCATCCAGCAGCAGCGTGTAGCCCAAGAACCTTTTTTTTCTTTTTTCTTTCTTTCTTTTTTTTTTGTACTAACAAAAGCTAAATCTGCCACTCAGCATGCTGCATGGCTTGGAGACATCACTGTGTACAGTGGCAGGAATGCTGAACTGAAGTCTGAATGCTGTGGCATCTCATGGCCCACATGAGACATAAAGTAGGAACCTGTTTTTGGTACCATTTTAGAATCTCTTATTAAGTTCTCTCAAGTTTCAGGTGGAAACTCAACAGGTTGGGTGCCATTTGTACTTGTAAGTTTTCCTGTGTACTGTCAGGTCCTGCAGCTGCTTGAACACAAGTAAATACACAGAAGCTTAACATTATTCATGAACTGTATGGCCATTAGCTCAGGCTTATTACTGACTAGCTTTTACACTTAACCCATAATTCTTGGTTTTGTTTAGCCATGTGGCTTGGTACCTTTTCTCAATTCTGGCTTGTCATCTTGCTTCCTCTGTGTCTGGCTGGCAACTCCTGACTCAGCCTTCCTCTTCCCAGAATTCTCCTTGTCTGCTTATCCTGCCTTTACTTCCTAACTGGCTACTGGCCAATCAGCATTTTATTAAACCAGTGTATAGCAGCATTATCCCACAGCACACGACCACCTCTAATTTTAGTTTCAGGGAATTCTCTTCCCTCTTTGTCCTCCATGGGCACCTGCATGCATATGTGTATGGGTCACTGCATAGATTCACATACCCACACATAAATATAAACAAAATAAATCTTTATAAAAAAGAAAATTACACCAAGAAATTAGATGCCATGTTCAGATATCATGTATCATTGTATGTTATTATGACTGGCTACTAGGGATCACAATTTAGCTATCCCATTGGTGATAAAATGTAATTTTTTTTTTTTGGTTTTTCGAGACAGGGTTTCTCTGTGTAGCTTTGCTCCTTTCCTGGAACTTGCTCTGTAGACCAGGCTAGCCTCGAACTCACAGAGATCTGCCTGCCTCTGCCTCCCAAGTGCTGGGATTAAAGGCATGCACAACCGCTGCCCTGCAAAATGTAATTTTTTAGAATATTTAAGAAGATAAATTTTTTTGAGACAGGGTTTCTCTGTGTACCACTGCCTGTCCTAGAACTCACTCTGTAGACCAGGGTGGTCTTGAATTCAGAGATCCACCTAACTCTACTGGGATTAAAGGTATGCACTACCACCGCCTGATCTTAAGATATTTTTCTAATGCAAAACTGATTTAGAACTCCTTTTTTTAAAAAAATTATTGCCTTTGCTGAGACATATGTTATCTGTCATCTGCTCTTAAAACATGCACACATGTTCACTAACATACTTACATTCAAGCAGAAGTGTACATGCAGACAGATTTAGGGGGCAGATGAAGTCCTGAATGAATAGTTATTATTGATATGAGCCCTGTCATATCAAGGACTGCAATGCCTCAGACTCATGGAAATGGCAAAACCTTCATCTGGTCTAAGCACTAGTGTTAGTGAATCATTGACCTTTTGCTGAAACCAGTATGTGTATGTAGGCATCATCAACCACAGCAGTCTCTAGGAGGACAGCAACACAAGACTGTTCCGTTACAGAGACCTCCTACTCAGATAAGCTAACCTATCTGTGCCTTTGGTTTTGCAGTATATGATAAATGTGTTGAGTTTCTAGTTTGATGTTAGTGTCTCTCCATCAGACCACACAGCCGACTCCATCCTAGATAATTTGTACATGTGTCTTATGTTTCTCCACTTAGTCATCACTTTAGTCAAGTCAAGCCAGTGCCTTGCAGATGACAGAACACAGACATACACAATCACACAAAACACACACACACACACACACACACACACACACACACACACAAATAAGGTATAACAACAGGTAATTCAATTGAAAAACACTTTAATGACCAGATATAAAACAGTAACCCCAATTATGAGTGTTCACAAGCATGCACATACAGAAATAACTAAGTACAGAAATAAGTCAGGGAGAAGAATTTGCACTGATCTGAAATTCATCCAACAGAATAATCCAAAAGCATATATGCAGAATCATTCTGAAGGAGAGGGCTTCTGAAGGAGAAAGGTTCTTTTCATGTTTTAGATGTGTTCTGTACATAGTGAGTATCTTTCAAAGTATATCATGCATAGGCTTCAGGATCATCTTTGTCCATTATATTTCTCTCCACAAATCATGTGTATTGAACTCATGCCCAGAGCTAGAGTTATTTCTGTGTTGTTTGTTTATTTGAATAACCTTATACTCAAGAGCCATATCACCTGCTAATCATTTCTACTGTCTGTTTCTAAGTGAAAGTTGTAAGCAAAAGCCTTTGGGACCCTTTCCACACCCTTCCATGTCTGAGTTGCTATGCTCCTTAGATTCCTGGAACGTCACTGACTATCTGAATCCTTGGACTTATTTTACAGTTTTATATTCATTTCTTCCAAGGAAACATACTTAGTTGAGGATTTTTATTGATAATCCACATGATTTTTTATTCATTAAGCATCTTCTATGACACAGAGTAGGAAATTCTTATATTTGTTTAATATAGGTTTCATGTCTCCATATATATTTCAAAATCCTTGTGAGATGAATTAGAGAATTTTGCTTGTATATTGCTTTGTTTTGTTTTTCTTTGTCTTACTGAGAGAGAACATCTACCATAACTCATCTCCTGAGGACATGTGCTTAATTTGAATTAATATGTTTTTGAATAAATGGAACTACATAACTGAAATTTTATTAGAGACTGACAGCCTCTGCTCTTAAGAAGCCTTATTAATATTAATTCTCAATCTGTTGCTCTTTTGATGTTCCTAGAATGTAGATTCTCACTCACAGTTAGGAAAATGATATTTTTTTCAAGGAAAACATATAAAATAAAATCTAGTTAGCAACATTCTTTTCATATTTACCTTTAGAAAATCATGCCATAAACAAGTTACAAAAGCAGCATGCTTCTATCTGCCTCATTTGTTAGAACCTTATTTTGGTGACTTTCCTTATAAATGCATATCTTAGTCCTTGTTTAAGGTCTTTGTAGAATTTTCTTAAAGCATTTTCTATATTTCACAAAGATTAATTAACTGTGAATTGCCTTGGTTTGTTTTCTATCTTTCTTGTTATACTTATTTGCTCTGAAAGTGTATTTGTAGATTAAATTATTGACAATTTAATTTCAGAGTGGTGGATATTGACTTTATAAAACATATGTCATTAGAAAATAGATGTTAGCATTACCAGTGTTACAATGTTCTCCAATAAATCAATATACTCAGCTAGACTCTGAGGGAAGTTTGCAAGGGGGAGAGGAAGTGATGAATGAGGCTGGACCTTTAGGCTTTGCAGGACTCAAGATTTTACTGCAAGTGACGATAGAGATTTCCTGAAATTATCAATGATAACTAAGAAAGTAATATTCGGTAACTAATTTTCAAGGCAACATAAATGTCTAATTGTCAGGGAAAAAAAGTGTTTAGGCAATTGCACCAAGTAGATATTCAAGTTGCTTTCATGGCAGAAACCAAGTGGTGGTGAAATTCCTCTCAATGTTTAGTCAAGCAAATGCAGTGGAGAGTGCAGCCTCCCGTCCATTCTCCAGATAACTTAGACTCTGTCCTGGCTGGTTTTGTGTGTCGCCTTGACACGAACTACAGTCATCAGAGGAAGGAGCCTCAGTTGAGAAATGCCTCCATGAGATCCAGCTGTAAGACATTTTCTCATTTAGTGAACATTGAGGGAGGGCCTAGCCCATGTTGGATGGTGCCATCCTTGGGCTGTTGGTCCTGGGTTCTATAAGAAGGTGGGCTGAGCAAGCCATGGGAAGCAAACCAATAGGCAGCCCCTCTCCATGATCTCTGCATCAACTCCGACCTCTGGGATTCCACCCTGTTTGAGTTCCTATTCTGACCTCCTTCAATATTGAACAGCAATGTTGAAGTGTTAGCCAAATAAATCCTTTCCTCTCCAACTTGCTTGTTGGCCATGGTGTTTTGTCACAGTAATAGCAACCTTGACTAAGAGATATTGGTACCAGTGACAGACTTGACCATCTTTTTCTAGAGATGATTGTGGAAGAATTTTGGAACTTTTGGCCAGAAGAGCCATTGAGTGTTAAAAGCTCAGTGGGATGTTATTTAGGAGCTTGGAAGAAGATAAGAATGTTAAGAGCAGTGCAGAAAATGGAGGGTTGGCTTGAGAAGTTTAAGAGAAAAATTTAAATATTCTATCAGGGTCATTTTTTATTTTTAATTAAGAACCCATGGTTCTGGTTAGCTGGGACTGAAGAATTAGCTGTGATTAACAAGATACTAGAATTGCTAAAGCAAAATTTTGCTTTGCTGGGATACTTGATGCTGGTCAGCTGGAGCTAAGAAATTAGCAGTGATTAAGAAGAGATCAGCGTCACTGAGGTGAAATCTGGGAAGTGTTTCTTGAGTGTACAAAAAAGCTATGTTCCAGATGTGGCTAAGATTGTGCCTCTTGCTGGCAACCAGACTTGGTAACATGTAAGAATCACACAGATGGTACTTGTTTTGAAGCCACGAATGGGGTTATGGAAAGCAGCTAGGTTTGGCACTATGAAAGGCCAGGAAAGACCAGTGGTGAAGGTGCAGTTTCAGTTGCTGCTGAAGACGCAGGACTGAACTGGTTATGGAAAGAAGTTGAGGCTTGGCACCATGAGGAGAGCCTATGAGAGGCTATTAGTGAAAGTTCAGGCTAGTTGCAGCTTAAGACCCCAGCATTTTGGAGATGACATTATCATTGAATGGTCACCAAGAACAGCTGTATGTGCTGCAGAGGCCAGAGCTAGAAAAGTGAATCAAACCCTTTCTTTGCAGGAGTCCAGAAAATCTGACTTAGATCCCAGATAATTAGACATTGAGTTATGTATACTGTGGGAATTTGGTTTTGCTTGGTTTAGATTGTGCTGGTGCCTGGCTCTTCCCTCTTGAAGAAGGTGTTTAATTTTTATTTTTAAAGGAGCCCACAGATGAAAGACTGAACTTTTCAAAGAGATTGGATGTTTTAAAACAACTAAATATTAATGCATTGAAATTTGTAAAGACTGTGGGACTTTTAAAATTATTTATGATTTTAATATGGGATCTTGGGGATGAATAAGAAAGGAAGGGATGTGGCTTAATAGTGATGTAGCTGTGTGTCAAGTTGACAAGGGGTCAGTTGTACTGGCTGGTTTTGTGTGTCAACTTGACACAAGTTACACTTATCAAAGGAAGGAGCCCCAATTGAGGAAATCCAGCTGTAAGGCATTTTCTCATTTAGCAATCAATGGAGAAAGGCCTAGCCCACGGAAAGTGGTGCTATCCCTGGGCTTCTGGTCCTGGGTTCTCTAAGAAGGTGGGCTGAGCAATCCATGGGAAACATGCCAGTTAGCAGCTCCTCTCCATGAACTCTGCATCAGATCCTACCCAGGGATCCTGCCCTGTTTGAATTCCTGTTCTGACTTCCTTTAATAATGAACAGCAATGTTGAAAGAGTAAGCCAAATAAACCTTTTCCTCCCTAACTTTTGGTCACTGCATTTTGTCACATTATTGGAACCCTAATTAAGACAGACTCCTTCAGTGTAGCGAATTTTTCCACCTTAAATAATGCCATATGCTAATCAACGAAAAATAATTGCTTGAAATTCACATTGTAAACATAAGTCAGAAATTTCCTAGAAAGATAAATGATAAGCAAAATATATTGAAACTAAAATAGTACATGGGCCTTCAGCAAGTATTGAAACATATTTCTTTTTCTTTTTCTTTCTTTCTTTCTTTTTTTTTTTTTTTTTTTTTTGGTTTTTCGAGACAGGGTTTCTCTGTGTAGCTTTGCGCCTTTTCCTGGAACTCACTTGGTAGCCCAAGCTGATGAAGCATATTTCTTTGATATGCTTGCCTATATATTGTATAGCTTTCAGTATACATGGTGCTGAAGATAACATGAGATATACTATTGTTCAGGACATCAATCTACAACCTTTAGTGAAAATTATGGCTCATGTGAAGTATGTTTTCTACTGTTTGAATGTTGTACTTTTGCTCTAATTTCATTAAATGAAGTTCAATTTCAAAAAATCAATACATAAATATTTATCTGTTCAATGATTCATTCATATAACTAGATTTAGATATCATTGTTTTAATTGTTATGCTCTACACAAACCTAATATCTCTTTCCTTTTAAAATATACAAGTGCCATTAATTTTTGTTGGAATTCTAATTTCATTAACATGTTTCTCATACTTTCAGTTATTTAATTACAATGCTAGGAAATTTTTCTAGGAAGGAGCAGGTGTGTCTGCTGCATAAATGGACTATGATAGTATTGACTTTACTTTGCATCTTAAAATCAGCAAGCATCAAACCAAAGCCCCAGGTTCCATGCACAGAGTGTTTCTTCTCAGTATGTATTGAGAATATAGATTTCAACTTTACATGAGATGTGTTTTTATTTTTGTATACCCGGGATATTAGAGCATATTTTTGAAAAAAAATATACCAATCAAATCTGTCTTTCAGAACCTAATTTCACAAAAAAAATAGAACTGATTTTGCAGAATTTACTTATGAATGTTGTTGCCTTAAGATTAATTATTGAAACAAATGAAAATTTGAAAGCCATAATTGGTTCATCATATTATTACAGTCTCCTGTTCTGATCGCAAGTTATGAAGGACAGAAATGGCCAGCAGGTATACAAAAAAAAAAAAAAAGCACTACAAAATGTCACTAATTGTGAGGAAAATGCAAACCAAAGACAGGGACACATCCCTTATTTCTAGTAAGAGCAGTGGCTATCAAAAGGAGTAAAGATAGCAAGTGTTGACAGTCACTTAAACAAAAGTTATGTGTGGGAGAAAGAAAAATGAATAATCAATTAATAATCCTTATGGATAATAGTGCGGAGATCTCTCAAAAAATAACAACTCCTCTATTACCTCACAATCCTGCTACTGAATATATGTAATGAATATTAAATCAGTTTTTCCATAAAATACTTGACTCTAAGATTCATCACAATATTCATGATAGCCAAGGTGTGAAATCAACTTAGTATCAACAGACAAAGGGATAAAGATGATAGGTGTATGCACGATGTAATATTTTTCAACTTTAAAAATGAAGACTGCCAATGAGATATGGAAGGGACCGAACTATTAAATAAATAACCTCAGCATAAAATTGCAAATCATATGTAATCTTTACAAGTTAAATATATAAAAATCAAAATAGAAACTGAGAGAAGCATATCTATTTGAATAAATGCAAAACAACTTGCTTGATTTATCCATTTCTCAATATATGTTTATCTCAAAACTTTGTGTTATATACCACAAATATGTTCATTTTCATGGTAGAAAAATGAAAACAGAATGTATCTGTATATGTAACCATACCTGCATAGTATAGAGTTTCGAAATCTTGAAACCAATGTTTCATTATAAATATAATGAAGCAAAGATAGTAAATATATATCAACCTTTATCATTTATAATTCTGTGAGAGAACTCAGTTAAGCTTTGGCATAGTAGCACATACGTAAAACTTGTGAGAATTGGCAATATTTGCAACAGAAATTAAATGATTATAATGCTCCTCAACCTTTAAAGTGTTCCCTCTCTAAGCAGACAGGATATCTACTCACAAGGCCTATCCTGAATTAATTAGTCATCATCATTTGTTGTATTTTAGTCATCAAACTCAGCAGGGATGCACCAAAGTGAGAGTGATGATGACCTTCAGAAGTCACAGACATACATGGAACTTTCCAGTCACCACCATGCTAGGTAAGGTCACTTCCAGCCTGCAGAAAGAGCACCTTTATAAACTTCAGTTGAAGAAATTTACACACCTTCCATTTTACACTTTCATGATAAAATGTTCCCCGGGCTGAAACAGTAATTTTAACATCTCAGTTCATCCATTTAATATTATTTTTACAGGACATCAAAACTAAAATAGTGCTTCCAGCGTATTAATATATATTTATATCAACAAAAATAATTTAAGAAACTTCTTGTGAGCTGGGCGGTGGTGGTGCATGCCTTTAATCCCAACACTCAGGAGGCAGAGGCAGGCGGATGTCTGTGAGTGTGAGGCCAGCCTGATCTACAGAGTCAGTTCTGGGAAAGGGGGCAAAGCTACACAGAGAAACTCTGTCTCAAAAAACCAAAAGAAAAAAGAATCTTCTTGCAAATATTTTTTAATCAAAATAACTGTTTTGATGTTTATTCTTATTCATTTCATAGATTGTAATAGTTTAATAAAAAAAAGATATATTTTTAACTTTTAAAAAAATTCATCTATTTTATATCCTGACCACAGCCACCTGCCCATCTTCCCTTCCTAGTCCCTTTCCCCCATTCTTGCCTCCCACCTCCCAATCCTCTCCTCTTTCATCTCAATCCAGGAAAGGGAAGGTCTTCTATGAGTATCAATAAAACATTGCATATCAAGTTACAGTAAGACTAAGCACCTCCCCATGTATTAAGGCTGGGTAAGCTGACCCAATATGAGAAGTAGGGTCTCAGAAGCCAGTAAAAGAGTCTAGACAGTTCCTCTTTCAGGTTGTTGGAGTCCCATAAAAGGACAAAGCTACATAACTGTATCATATATGCAGAGTGCCTAGGTCAGTCACTTGCAGGCTCCCTAGTTGTCTTGCTCAGTCTGTGCCAGCCTCTATGAACCCAAGTTAGTAATTATGAGCCTTCCTGAGGTATCCTTAAGCCCTTTGGCTCCTACACTCCTTTTTCCTCTTCTTTGAAGGATTCCAACTCTGAGTAATGTTTGGCTCTGAATCTCTGCATCTGTTTTCATCAGTTGCTGGATGATGACACTCTGATGATATTTGGGCCAGGCACCAATTCTGGTCACAGTAGATGGCCAGTACAGGCTATGTACCCAGTATTGCTAGCAGTCTAAGCTGGGGTCCTCCTTGTAGACTCCTGGGAAAGTCTCCTGCTCTAGGCTTCCACTGAAACTCAAAATGCTGCCACCAGAAGTCCACCTCAGCACTCTCCCCATCCCTGCTCCCGCCACACCTGATCGTTCATGATGCATCCCACCCGCCCTCAGTCCACTCATAAAATCTTTTTTATTCCCCTTCCCAAGGAGATCTGGGTGTCCCCCCCCATGAACTCTCCTTGTTACCTAGTCTCTCTGGGTCTTTGGATTGTAGCATAGTTCTCCTTTATTTTACAGCTAACATCCACTAGGAATAAGTTCACACCATGTTTGTCTTGTCAGTCTGGGTTACTTCACTCAGGATGATTTATAGAAGGCAATTTTTATCAAAATAATTGTTTGTTTCATAATTGTTTCTAAAAGTTTAATAATTTATTGAAAGCAGAAAGTATTTGTATTTGTATTGATAATTTTGTATATATATATATATATATATATATATATATATATATATATATATATATATTCTTGGCAATCATTATCTGACATAGTAATATTTGTATCACAACAATGTGTAAGTATTAAAAATGTAGGCTGTTGTAGCTGGAGTTATCTTCAGTCCCACCCAGGCCAGCAGCCACTCAGACTCAAATAAACACACAGACGCTAATATTACTTATAAGCTCTATGGCTGTGGCAGGCTTCTTGCTATCTGTTCTTACATCTTAAATTAAAACATTTCTATTAATCTATAAATTGCCACATGGCTTGTGGCTTACTGGTATCTTACATCATGCTTCTCTTCGTGGAAGCTGGCAGCATCTCTCTGACTCAGCCTTCTTCCACTCAGCATTCTCCCCTCTCCTTGTCCCACCTACACTATCCTTCCTGCCTGGCTACTGGCCAATCAGCATTTCATTTATCAATCAATCATAGCAATATATATTCACAGCATAGGACATCCCACAGCAGGCTGCAATTTAGTATTTTACTTTACAAAGCCAACAAATTGAACATTAATATAATAATGTATTTTAAATCATTAAAAAACCAAAAATGATAAAAGAGAATAAAATTCTTCATTAAAATATAAAGTATGGAAAATTAAGAATTATGAAATAATTATTTGCTCATCACCATAGTAGTAAGAGCTTCAAACAAAAATTATTATTAATGAGTGTTAAATCTAGTAGAAAGACATTTGGTTGTTTTGTAATAAAATAATCACACAGTCTTAAATCCTCTCTCTAAAAGGTACGTTTAATTACCAAAAACAACAGCAAAGAAATAAAAGCAAATAAAAACCCACAGGAAATTTGCAATTTTATTTGTTAGTAATGCAATTAATGTTGGTTAAAAAATGTGATTGAAGCTACTCTGGCTTCCAAGTAAACGAAATGCCACTCAGCACTGGGTGAAATACGTGTTTTCATTGAGATGTAGCTCAGCTGGTTGAATGCCTGGCTAGAATGCACTAAACTCTCTGATCTTCAGAACCAAGTACCCTAAGAGTGGTGGGACACCCCAGTAATGTCAGCACGTCTGCAATTATTGTAGTAGAATTAGAGTTTCAAGGCCATTGGCTACATAAAGTGTCCAAGACCAGACTGAGATGGAAAAAAACTATAACAAAAACAAAACAAATATGTCTTATTAATTAGAAATGTCAGACTAACCCAAATTATTAAATGTTCACAAAATAAATACTTTAGATACATCAAAAATAACAAGGTAAGGAATAGTTAGAAAAAAAAAAAGACTGTGTGCAAGTATGACCCATATTTGTTACTAGTTTACACAATGACATATATTTGAAAGCTGATCCTTAATTATATCTAGTATCAGGAAATATATGACTTTCCTTTAAGAGATATGACATAAAAATTGTAAATTATGAATATGATCCTTAATTCATTTATTTGTATTTTGCAATCCAAAAATAATGTTAGGCGGGCGGTGGTGGTGCACGCCTTTAATCCCAGCACTCGGGAGGCAGAGTCAGGCGGATCTCTGTGAGTTCGAGGCTAGCCTGGTCAACCAAGTGAGTCCCAGGAAAGGCGCAAAGCTACCTTTGCGAAAGAGAAACCCTGTCTCAAAAAACCAAAAAAAAAAAAAAAAAGGTAAAGAAAAAAATGTTAATCTGTATTGGGAAATGGTTGAAAGTACACTGAGAAATTTCAGAATATTTTAGGGCAGATTATTAAAAGCACTCTACCTGAGCCAGTGGTACCATTGCTGAGCATAGTGCCAAAACACTTCACGTCCTACTACAGAGATCCTTTCTCATCCATGTTCATTGATGCTTTATTCACAATGGCCAGGAAATGGTAATAGTCTAGATAAGCATCAGCTGTCAAAAAGATAATGAAAATGTGGTTAACATATACTGGAACATACCATATACTGGTTAATATATAATGGAATAGTATTCACTGCAAGAAAAATAAAATTCTCAGGTAAATGGACAGTACTTAAAATAATTCTGATTGAGGTAACTCAGAACCAAAAAATTAACAACTCATGTTCTCACTCATTTGTGGATTGTAGCTGTGAATCTTTCAGTATGTGTGTTTAAATCGGAGTGCCCATAGAAGTCAGGAAAGTATTTGATGCCATGTTGAGGTTTAAGGAGAGGGGGATAGAATGCAGATGGCATTAAGAAAAAAGAGAGAATAATGGAAAAGCAAGTGTAAGATGGGAAGGATGAGGTGAGGACAGGCTTGAAAAGGGATTAAGGAAAGGAATAACTCACAAAAAATAAAATTAAAAAAAAAAAACATATGAAATTAGTCACTCAACCAAAATCTGTATACTTTATTCATTTCCATAATAAAAACATTATTTTCTTTACATATGTACAAACTGGATATGGAAAATGTAAAATGAAATATAACCATGTTTTACACTTTAAAAGAACTGTAAAAAACATAACTAAAAGTGAGGAAATATTAGAGTAATCTTAAAATGAAATTTAAATTTTATCTTCTAGATATTTAGAGTATTTGTATATTCTAGATGCTAACCCTCTGTCACATATAAAATTTTCTATTTCTTTTAGATTTTCCAGTTTGGTGTACTCCAGATTTTAAAGTACGTCCGAATGGCTCTCTGGTTTTCCTTGGTATTTGCTGCTATGACCCCTTTTTATTTCTAAATTTGTTGATTTGGATGTTCTATTCCTACCTTTTAGTTAGTTTGAATAAAGGTTTGTCAATTTTATTGATATTCTCAAAGAACTCTTTCTTTCATTGATTTTTTTGTATTATTTTAGTTCCTATTTTATTGATTTCAGCCTTGAATTTGATTATTTCTTGCTTTCTTTTGGGTATGATTTCTACATTTTGTTCTAAAATCTTCAGGTGTGTTTTTACATTTTTAGTATAATATCTTACAGATTATTATTTTGTGTGTCGACACTTAATGCTATGAAGTTGCTTTTTAGCATAGAATTCATTGTGTCCTATATGTTGGATATGTTGTATATTCATTTTCATTCAATTTTAGGAAGTCTTTAATTTCTTTCTTCATTTATCTCTTGAGCCACTTTTTATTTCTTAGTGAGTTGTTCAGTTTCCATTAGTTTGCAAACTTCCTATTGTTTCTGATACCCAGCTTTAATCCATGCTGATCTGATAGGATTTAGAGGGTTATTTCCATTTCCTTGTGTCTGGTGGTACTTGCTTTGTGTTCTAAGTATGTGGTCAGTTTTGGAAAATGTTCCCATGAGCTGCAGAGAAAATGGTATATTCTTTTTTTTTGTATTTTTATTAAGAAAAAATTTTTTTATTCATTTTACATACCAAAGATTCCCCTCTTCCCTCTTCCTGCCCCTTCAGCCTCCCCATCCCAACCCACTCCCCATTCCCTCCTACAAGAAGGTAAGGAAGAACAGAAAATGGTACATTCTTTTGTGCTGTAGTGAATGTTCTGTGAATATCTGTTAGGTACATTTGATTTATAACATTTATAAGCTCCATCATTTGTTTAATTTTTGTTTAGCTGATCTCTCTCTATTGACAAGATTGGGGGAACTGAAGTCTCCCACAATCAGTGTATGAGATTCAATATGGTGATATTTTATTTGTGCTGAAATGTGATTTTTATTTGTATGTTAATAAAGTTGCCTGGAGATCAGAGCTAAAAGCATGCTATTTAGTAAATATCTGGCTGTGGTGGCACACACCCTTAATCTGATCACATGGTAGGCAGAATCTCTGTGTGTTCAAGGACACAGCCAAGCTGCAACCTGAACCTTTAATCTCAACATGAACCATAGAGACCTGGAGGTCTGTATAGACAGACAGTGACGAGGAAGTCATGTGGTTGAGTTTAAAGCCAATGAGAAGGCAGAACAGAAAGGCAATAAAAAGACAGAATGCAAGAAGAAAGTCTCTCTCTCAGAAGGACAGCAGCGAGTGGTAAGATAAGGTGGTCTTAGTTCTTGGCTACTGCTCGATCTCTGGGCTTTTAATTCTTTATTTGGCTCTGTATTTCTTATTTAATAAGACCATTTAGAATTATATCTACAGTTCTATATGTAATTTAATTGTAGTAGTGTTTCTTTTACAAACTTCAGGGCCCCTTATATTTGGGGCACAGATGCTAAAAATTGAAATGCCCTCTTGGTGGATTTTTCCTTTGATGAGTATGTAGTGTCCTTTCCTATCTCTTCTGATTAGTTTTGGTTTTAAGGCCCTTCTGTTAGATATTAAAATGGCTATATCAGTGTGCTTCTTAGGTCCATTTGCTTGTAATGCCTTTTTCCAACCCTTTATTTACCCCGAGGTAATGTCTATCCTTGATGGTAAGAAATGTTTCCTGGATGCAGCAGGATGAATCTTGTTTTCACATCCTTTCTATTAGTCTTAGTCTGTCTTTTTATTGAGGGAATGAAGACCATTGATATTGAAAGATAGCAACTTGTTTAAATCCATGTTAGTTTGCTGTTAGTGTTGGCATTGGTAGTGATGGTGGTATGCATTTGTATGTGTATTTCTCTACTTTTGATTTTCTAGTCTGGCATTATTTATGGGTTGTATTTTCATGGTTGCGTCAACCTCCTTAGTTTGGAGTTTTCTTCTTGGCACCTTCTGTATGTATTATTTTCTCCATCTATGGTCATCAAAAATTTTGCTGGGTATAGTAGTCTGGGATGGCATCTGTTGTCTTTTAGAGCCTGTATTGCATCTGTCTAAGCTTTTTGGGCTTTTAGTCTCCATTGAGAAATTAGGTGTTATTCTAGTAGGTCTGCCTTTATATCTTACTTGATTTTCTTCTTGTAGCTTTTAATATTCTTTCTTTGTTCTCTACATTTAGTATTTTTGATTATTATGTGCTAAGGGGAGTTTCTGTTCTATTTGGTGTTCTATATGCTTCTTGTACCTTTATAGACATATCCTTCTGTAGGCTAGGGACATTTTCTTCAATTTTTTTTTGAAAATATTTCCTGTGTCTTTGACTGAGTTTTTTTTTCTTTGTCTATTCCTATTATTCTTATATTTTAACCTTTCATAATGTTCCAGATATTTTGGATGTTAATGTTAGGACTTTTTTATGTTAACAGATTCTTTGACCATGGTAACCATTTTTTTAAATCATGTCTTCAATGCCTAAGATTCTCTTGTATTCTGTTGTTGAAGCTTGCCTCTGTGGTTATTGTTCAAGTTCCTGTATTTTTGTTTTCTAGATTTACATCAGTTTAGGTTTCCTCTATTAATTCTATTTCAACTTTCATGTCTTGAGCAGTTTCATTCATTTCTTCCCACTGTTTGTGTTTTCACAGATTTTTTAAGGATTTTTTTCCTTTCCTCTTGAAGGATATATATCATATATCATAGTCATGAAGATTATTTAAAGGATTTTTTTTTTCTTGTACTTGAGCTATGTTGTAATACTCAGGGTCTGCTTCGGTAGGGTTGATGAGCACTAGTGGAGACTTATTGTCCTGGGTATTATTGATTGTATTTTTATGCTGGTGTCTAAGCATCTGGAATTGGGAAGATCGTAATTCTAGATGTTAATATCTGGTCTTGTCTTTGTTGATGGATATTTTGTTCCTTGGTTGTGGTGATATTTTGTTTGTAATCTAACAAATAAATCTTGCCTGAATATCAGAGTGCAGAGCTAGTCACTAGTTAGCCATAAAGAACAGGCAGTGGTGGCACACACCTTTAATCTAATCACTTGAGAGGCAGAGGCAGGTGGATCTCTGTGAGTTCAAGGCCACCATGGGCTACACAAGATGGACCCAGTCTAAAAGAGAAACAGAGGCAGGCAGTGGGGTGGCACACACCTTTGATCCTGGCACTCGGGATCTCATGCCTTTAATCTCAGCACTAGGAAGGTGGAGACAGGAAATAATATGTCCAGGTGGAGAGAGGAATATAAGGCAGGAGGAGACAGGTGCTCACTCCCTTTTAGGCTGAGGAGTTGGTGAGGTAAGAGGTAGCTGTGGCTTGTTCCTTTGTCTCTCTGATCTTTCAACTATTACCTCAATATTTGGCCCCTGGTTTTTATTAAGAACAATTAGAATTCATGCTACATGTGGTTTCTATTTTATCTCTGTTTTTTAGAGTATTGTGGTTGTGTTTTGCCTGATAGGAAATTCTTCTGAGGTACTGATAAGTGTGCCCAATGGGGTAGGGGTTCCAATATAAAATGTGTTTCTGGGTATTGAGTGCTGACCTTTAGGCAGGGGGTATGGGGAAGGTGTCCTCAGGAGGGATGAAAGAAGAGTTTCCCACCATGATATGCTTAGTTAGTCCCCTGGGAAGAAGAGCAGAAAGTGAGGAGAGGCCACAGCAGAAGGTCTCTATTAAAGTGGGGATGAGACTGGGGAATTGGATTTGAAGGATCAGATGGAGAGGTGGATATATCTGCAATTACCCTTCCTGCTTCTCCGGCCCAAGTGGCCTGTGGGTTCAAAAGGAGTGTCAGCTGGATTTGGGTGCTGGAACAAAGCAAGTAGTAGGGGGAAGGAAGTTTGTAGGAAAGATCTCTGTGACCCACTGGGGATGGGTACAGAGCTCCAGGGAGGCTGCAGTAGCTGTTCTGTTGCAGATCTGGGATTGGGATTGGGTATTGAACTTGCAAGAGCTCAGAGAGAATAGAATATCTAAAAGTTGCCAAGTGATTCCCTGGTCAGAGTCCAATCTGTACTAAATATTTAAAGAATTAATAAAATATGACTTGAAAAAAATGAATTATGTTCAATGCATTTTTGCTGGTATATTTTCTACTCTTTCATATGCAGAAATTTCACTACCATTTGCTAAATGAAGACACTGATTTTGGATGTGCTTTGACTCAATCATTATGTCTAGGTCTTACCATTATCCTTTATCCTGGTTTCATAATTGCAAGAGTTGATCCAGGAAATCACTGATGTCCTATGTTCCCAACCTAGTTCCATTTGAAGCCACTCTTTGAAGAAACCCCTAATTATATATAAGAATTCAGTGGTGCTAAATAAATTACGTGATTATATTGCTTAAGAATGCATTTATATTATAATCATAATTTTTCTATTCATTGTGTTATCTCAAGCAAAATTTTGTAACTATGATATTTGGATGGTGGGTGACAAGTTCAATAGATTTTAAGAAGATTAACATTATTCCCATGCTATAGAACTTTCTGTGGCAAACTTTTTAGTGCAGTAAGAAATAAAGTATAAAACATCTCATTTATGCTACTGAGTGATAAAATAAATAGCTTTGAAACAAAAGGGCTATAGCTATTTTAGAGTTTAATAAAAGTCATAGTGCCAACATCTTTGATCATTTGCAAGGATACCTGTTTGCCCTGTTTTTCAGCCTTTGTGACTGAAAAAAGAAAAAAATGGGTTATGATACTAGAACTTTCATAGTTTATTAAAAATATAAAACCAAATGTGTAATAGTGAACACTTTGAACAATGCCAACTACATAAACATATGTCATTATTTATAAAATGTTGCAATAAAATTCTGGAATTGAGAAGAGATTTATTTTACAATCAACAAGGAATAAATTATATTAAAACAACATGCAAACAAAAGGTAAGAAGTGATACACTTAGCAATCCCATGTAGAACCTTTTAAACACTAGCCGGCTCCCATGGACAGTATGTTTGTCACTAAGAATGTGCACCTGTTGAGAAATTCTGGTCCATACATTGGAATGACATATAGTGAAAAGTTTAAAAGAGTCAATCAAGGTGTGGTCTTTGTGACTTCCACCATAGGCCTACCTTGGCCAGAGCTAGGAGGTGCAGATGGTGATGATACTGCCTATCAACCTCATCTTCAGATACTTGCAAAATAATTCTGGGATTCAGGTGCTGCTGTGTTGCAAGAGACAATGCAGATAGAGAGTTGTGTTAATGGCTTTGATGAGTACATGGACCTCATATTAGATGACACCGAAGAGATTAAGTCTAAAACAGTCAAGAAAACAACTGGGGAGGATCACACTAAAAGGTGATAACAATGCTCTGCTCCAAACTGTTTCCAACTAGAAATGGTGAAGGACAGGGGAAGTCAAGAAGACAGCCCACTGTTTTTAAAGGTGTCTTCTGCTGATAACACAGTCTGAAACATTTATCCTTATTGTTTTTGTGGCCCTTATGCTATTATCAGATGACAATAAATGAGAGATTGTTTTTGTTACAAAAAAGATGAATCAAATAAGCAAAACATTGGGAGAAAATTATGAGAGCAATTGAAATCCTTAATTTTGTATTGTAAGATATAAAGAGAATTTTAGACAAAGTGAGAGATTTTTATATGAGAACAGACTAAAATAATCAGAAAATTTTCTACTCCTAAAGGAAGCAAGAAGAAAACAGGAAGGAAACAATATGAAAATGCAGCTGTTATGGTTAATATTGGTTGTTGGTAGGATGTAGAATTATCCAGGTTAAATGCCTCTGGGCATGCCTGTGAGGCAGTTAACCTAATTTTGATTAGGTTAATAAAACTGGTGACACCATTTCCTGAGCTTATTGTATTTTAGACCAAATACAAAAGTAGGAAAGCATCAGAGCACAATCATTCATCTCTCTTCCTTTTCTGTTTATAGATACAATGTGAGCAGCTGCATCCACCTCAATGATGGTATGACTTCCTCACCATGGTGGACTCTACCCTCCTCTCAGGACCTCACAGGAGTCACAAATAGTTAAAATAAAGGTTAGTGAGGAAGATGGGACTTCATCCACAAGAAAATTCTGTCAATTTAGCCAGTTGGTGAAAAAGAAATGATGCTGCTAATGGGGAGATACAATGCCATTGAAAATCTTAAAATTTCCGGGTGGTGGTGGCACATGCCTTTAATCCCAGCACTCAGGAGGCAAAGTCAGGTGGATCTCTCTGAGTTCAAGGCCAGCCTGGGCTACAGCGTGAGTTCCAGGAAAGGTGCAAAGCTACAAAGAGAAACCCTGTCTCAAAAACCAAAACCAAACAAACAAACAAACAACACGAAAATCTTAAAATCGCATTTTCTTATAAAGGCCATACATTAAAGTGATAAAACAAGAAAACCGATGCTACCAGCTTTCTTTTGTTTATTTATTGTTAATTAATTAATTATTTTGGGGGTGGTCAGGACAAGTTTTCTCTGTGTAGCCCTGGCTGTCAGAGAACTTTTTTTCTGTAGACCAGTCTGGCCATGAACTCAGAGATCACCTGCCTAGCGATGAGAAAAAAAAAAAGGTGTGTGCCACTTTTTATGCTCAGCTCTGCTAGATTCTTTTTAGAATAGGCATCTAATCAATAATATCTGATATAAAATATTTCAGCTTTCAATCATGCTTGAGTACATATTGGCATTACGTACACTTTTGGCAAATCCCTTATTTAACCTTATCATTTGCCTAACCTTGGTTTGAATAGCAGAATAGTTACTTTCAGAAAAAAAAATGGCTCTACAAAGTTTTTGTTTATGATTTCATTTTTAAAAAAATTAATTAAAATAGAATTATATCATTCCCCCTCCCTCTAAAGCCTCCCATGTCTCCTTAAGTATTACTGTTTTAGAACAGTGTGGGTTAACCTGTGAATATTGCATGCTATTGCTGTCAAGAGTAAGTCATGAAATGTATAATACCCAATCCCTCCCGTGAGCTAAGGGAATCCTGTGGAGGAGGTGGCAGAAAAAGCGTAAGAGCCAGAGGGGATAGAGGACATCACGAAAACAAGGATCTCTAAGTCAATGGGAGCACAGTTCATATGAACTCACAGAGAGTGAAGCAGCATGCACAGGTCTGCACCAGGTCCTCTGCAGATATATTATAGCTTTCTGTTCAGTATTTTTATAGGACTCTTAAGTGAGTGATATGGAGCGTCTCTGATTCAAGTGCCTTTTCTTGGGGCTCTCTTCCCTGTATTGTTTTGTCCTGTCCAATTTCGATATGATGGTTTTTGTTTTATCTTATTGTATTTTATTTTGTTATGTTTTGCTGTTATCTCTTAGCAGACTGTTCTTTTCTAATGAGGGACAGAAAGAGAGTAGGTCCATATGAGAGAGGAGGTGGGGAGGAACTTGGAGGAGTAGAGGGAGGACATATGTAATTAGGATACATTGTATTAGAAAAGAATATATTTTCAATGAAAGGGGGGACAAAATAAAACATTTTTTTTCCTCAGTCAACATAAGACCTATAATATGTCCCTCTCTCAGTAGTCATTAGCTGGTAACTCTGCTTAGATGTGGGTGCCCAGGAGATTTCCTTCCTACACATTAGTATATCTATGGGTGTTATCATAGTTCAGTTCTGGCTTAAGACATGTTTTACCATATGCATAGTTTCTCTGTCATTTACAGGAGACACAATCTTGAAGGAGATTTCCTGGTTCTACAGCTCTTACAGTCTTTGCACCTCCTCTTCTGTGACGCTCCAAGCCTTAGGTGTGGAGGTCTTGTAGTGTGTCAATTGCGGTATGTGATATTCATTTTGGACCAGACTAAAAGAGGGATAAACAAATAGGTTGTAGACCTAGGGAATTTGGTATGAGTCCAAGCATCCTACCTACCCGGCATTACCCAATACATATTTTATTAACTAGACCTGAAACAAGCTTTTTGGTAGATAAAAAAAAATTCAATTTCAAAATTAAAAAGATCAAGAAATGTTTCTTGTAAATGACATGGTTGACTAAGATCTGGCATTGTACACTGTAGTAAACATTTAGCCCATTTACTTTTTATTCACAGTGTATGAACAAGAACTTTTAAAGGAAAAAAAAAACGTGGTTTCCAATTTTCTTCTCTTCCATTAAAACAAAAATTAAAGTTTGTCAGAACTTTTCTATACTTTATAGTTATCTTAATCCTGAAATTAATTTAGACACAGTGTTGCAATTTCAGAGTTAACAGATTTGATTAATAATAAACTCATTAGCTAGTTACAGTACCTTTGTCTGTGTGTACATTTGTTCCAAATTGTAGACTCAAAATACTACCTCTGATGTTGTATGTAATTTTTAATCCTTCAGCTGCCCTTCTATGGATCACGTTTCTAATACTTTCATCCAGCTTTATGATACCTTACAGCTGTCATCTTATTACAGCTCTGTAAAACATTATTTTAAACTCAAATTGAAAGAACAAATAAACTTAAGAGTATTTCCTGTGGATGCTTTGGATGTTCTTCAGGCAGCCTGGTTTTCAAACGCGACACCGTTTCATTCAGTTGCAGCTACCTCCTACTAGCCTAGATCCCTTTTGTCTTTTCTTGTTTTCATTACAAAAACCTTTACAAAAGGTAGAAATTTGTGGGATAAAGGAAGGAAAATGAATGAACAAAAGAGAAAATAATATGCTTTATTCATATTTATTCATTCATCTCTCTTTCTAATGCTCTAATGTAAAATTTTATTTAGGAATATGTTTATTTAAGTCAATCATTATGCTTGAAAAATAATTTATGAAAATATAACTCATGAAAGAAAACAATATTTGTGAGACGAAAATGAATGGAAGAGGCAAAATGTCCACAAATAAGGTAAAAAAGTTTCTGTAAAAAAATCTAAAAAGATTCGTGATTCAAAGACAAAAATGTGCACTTTATTGCTGATGGGAAAAGCTTAAATGGTATAGACAATATGTTATTATAACCAGTGTGCTTTCCAGACTGCAAATGCAAATGAGAAAACCCCAGAAGCTTTTGACTAAAATAATCTCTAGTATAATATAGTCTTAAGTTAATTTTAATAGGTTCTAAAGACATTTAAAGTTTCCTAGCTATTTCATTATATCTGAGTTATTGTTGGAGAAATAAAGTACATATATATATTCTCTAATGTTCATTTTAAAAGAATATCATGATTTGGTAATGCTTATTTTCCTAATTTAGAAGAAAATTACACAATTACCTCAGCAATCTCAACAATAATCATGGGCTAACTGGTCCCTCCAGCTCAGTGATTTACACAGGGCAGACTGAAATCCATTACTGAAAACAAATAATTGCAGTGACTAAGAAAGCAAAGCCCGAGTTCTTTATTGGACAGACGTTAACAAGATCTTTGAAACTGCAAAGTGAAGATGTGGTAGGCTGGTAAATTTTAGGAAATACTCTTAAATACAGTTTGGGATTTCTAGTATCCTAAATTATATACCTACTACTTTTCACATTGATTTGTCTCTGTTAATTTCTCGCTCTTCTCTGTAAAGTGTTCTTTAAGCTCCTGTAAGATGAGAGAGGAACCAACTGCAGAACTCCTCACATTCTAACAGACTCTATGTACTGGAATCAAAGACGCATACCTAAGTGTTATCAACATAAACAAAGTGTCTTTCATCTGAAATAAATTAACTGGTGAAAATAATGGCTACCAACTCAAAGAAATCTGCCTATGTAATTAATAAGTGTGGTTTTCATTCCAGCATCGTTTGCCATTTTGGATGACTAGAAGTAAAGGAAATGATATTTTAAGGTCAGCCTTTGAAAATGCTAACTATAATTATTTCATTTCCAAATATATTCACTTTTGAAAAGTACATAGCACATTTAATTAGATTTAAACTATATTTTTTTAAACCATTACTACTTGAATGCAATAGAAATTATAGCAATTTAGATAGCATTTTCAACCTCTTAAAATGAAGTAATACATTTCTCTTCATTATACTTAGCCAGTATCTTCAGTTAATTTTGTATTTTTTCCTTAGGCCTCATTTCTGCTCTTGGTTCCAGTATTTGTCTCCTTATACATGCTTTGAAATAATTCTACAAATTTAAAAGAGTCAGAAATGGAATCTATTCAAACTGTTCATCATGTCTGGAAAATCATCTCCATATGACTCTTCTCAGCAATCCCCATGCACTTAATTACACTAAGATGTTTAGAGAAATCTTACAAAATAAAAATTGTACTCTTTAATGTAAATGCTCAAATCTTGTAAAATTATTAGTCAGATTGAAAAGTATAAATTCCTATATTTAAGTCATCAAATTGAAGCTGGATATTGAATGACAGTAAAAAGAATGAATAGTTAGAAAGCATGTACAAAATAAAATCTACCGATGCTTAGAATTCCATAAAGGTAGAACTTACAAACAGAATTAATATACAAGCCATGGTGCTTGTACATCCAACAACCAAATGAGTTCAAGGAAGTTCTCTGGCCTTGTATTTTACTGCAAAACATTACACAGTGTTTTCTAGCTAGAGAGCATGTACCCCTGAGGCTACTTGAAGAAATTCTGCAGGATTTGTAGGCACTCGATATTTTTAAAGCAATCAGTACCCATATCATTAACTTTTGTATGAACCCTTTCTATAATTGATCTGCCTGTTATTGTGTCTTTGAGGCATACTGTGAAATTGTCTTTTCTATTTTTCTTTCTCTGCTTCCTTCCTACTTTGCAGAACAAAGGCATGACCCTAGCCAACTCTAGAGCCAGGAGTCCTACATCTCTCCAGAGTGGAGAAGACTCAATAGGCAGTAAAGAGAGGATTCTAAGTGTTTGTTCTGAGTGTAGTCCCTAATGACTGCTGGATTGGCAGCTCATGCTCTGGACCAAGCCAAGTGGCCAGGTTAGAAATGCAGCACATCCTATTAAACCATCTCTCTGCTTTCTCTTAATCACCCCCTGTTAAGAAAGTCAGAGGGAGACTCAGTATTGTCTTAAGGATGAGCCTGCAGATAGGTATTCAAACACAAGTGGCTAGTCCTAAACACACCTACATAGAGAAACAGTAAATGAACTTAGTGAGTTATGTAGTAGGCTATATAACAATAACAAAGATGTCATAAATTTAAGGAAAATTGAAGGTTACACGGGGGAGTTGAAGGCAGGCGTAGGAGAGTTCAAAATGATGTGAATACAGTACTCATATGTGAAAGTCTTATAAAGTAAAGTAAAATATAGAACAAAAAAAGCTAACTCTTCTGCCTAAAGCTTTTTTATTGTAATCATAGTGACAGGTACCTAGAGTATAAGTCAGGGTGATGACTCTAAAACCTACTTCAACTTGATAACCATCATGAATATTGAAATAGTCATAATAAAATAATATCAGACATACACAGATTTGCAAAAGTAAAAATACTCAACAACTAAACAAAACAAAAACACCTAAAGCAATCCCCAGAGAATATCCTACACTAAAATAGAAGCCTAGGAAATAGAAAAACACTAATTTTCAAGGCCCATGAATAATAAAATAGTAATATGCAATGCTATGATATGTTATATTTTCAGAGGTAATGAATTTGAATTTATAAACAGTTTTACCTTGGGATGTGAGATCTTTCAATTTTCTTGTTAAGATGTCTTTCAAATGTATACATATTTTTAACCTTCTACATTATAAATATATTTCTCCCCCTTTTCTTCCCTCCAAACCATCCTTTATAATGCTCCTAGTTCTCCTTCAAATTTATGTCTTCTTTTTTCACTAAATTGTTATTGCATGTGTATATATAAATGTATAATTATTTACATTCCTGAATGAAGTCTGTTCAGTCCATTTACTTGCATGTGTATTTTCAGGACTGACAATTTGTCACTAGACAACCAACTGGTGTACTCTTCCCTGGGGAAGAGCACCTGTCCTCCTCCCAGCTTCCCTAGGTTCCTCTACTTCTTTCTGAAGGGATACACTCTTAGGTAATTTTCCCCATCCAGTTTGACATCCATTTGCATGTCCTTTTTCAGCTCAGGTTTAGACAGTCATGTTGGTGAGACTTCAAGGGTGGAGCTTCTGAAGTTACTAGGAGATGTGATCTTAACAGCAAATTCCCTGACCCTCTGACTCTTATAATTAATTGTTCTGCCTCCTTCCACACTGTTCCCTGAGCCTTCGGGGCTGGAGTGTTTTGTAGATGTATTCACTGGGACTGAGCTCTACAACTCTGCATATTTTAAGGTATTTGAATGTTTTTGAACTTCACCTTGAAAATAAACACATACTTGATTTGAATATTTTCCAATATTATGTCCCATGAACTCAAGAAGGAGAAATGGAGAAACAGCATGCAGTAGGTGATTAGGACATCTACTCAAGCTGGAGCTGCCAAGGCATGCCATTCCTTGCCTCTTTGTGTTTACTCCCAGTATAGAGTTTTAAAATTGCTCTTTCTGTTCTCTACAGAGATCGTTTACAATTTGATAATTTGCAGCTGATAATTTATGCCTCACTGGTGACAGCACTGATTGGCATCTGCATTTCTACATAAAATATCTGCTAAATGTATTAAGCAGATCAATGATTTGGAGGAACCACTTCTCTGCTCTCCTAGGGCGTAGGCTACCT
The DNA here is from genome assembly GCF_949786415.1 of Peromyscus eremicus. Lineage (NCBI taxonomy): Eukaryota > Metazoa > Chordata > Mammalia > Rodentia > Cricetidae > Peromyscus > Peromyscus eremicus. The sequence continues at coordinate 25,284,490 of NC_081417.1, read as the reverse complement.
GCTCTGCTTGGTTTAATTTCTTTATTTTAAGTGTTTTGTTTTGTTTAGTTTTTGTATTCTTCTATTTCAGCTGTCTTATTCTCATTTAAGCAAAACATAAATTAAGAATCCTTTCCCCACCTGGACTGAGAATCATTCTTCAATAAAAGAACAAGTGAATTTTTGTGGCTGGGAGTTACTCTTGGTTTATGATGGAAATTAGAGTATTAAACACACTCTCTCCAGGTATCTGTGCCTATTGCTCTGAAATGTATTTATCATTCTTCTCATTTTGGAACACTATGCTCATTTCACCTGGGGGTGTCTAATAACCAAGATTATCAAAGTTCTTAGGTGGGGATGAATGTATTTAGGAAAATAAATGCTAATAGGAAGGGAGTAAGCTTAAAATAAACAGAAATACAAAGAAAGTCTTTCTCTAAAACTGTAAACATAATTTAAATGTATTTTACATATATATGAAGAGTAATTGAGAAATATATGATGACTTTATATTTTAAATTCAATAATTTTTTTGATAAAAAGAGAGTTAAATGAATAATTTTAGTTTAATAAAAGTATATACCTATTTTGATTTATCAATTCCTTGTGCATTTGTTTTCCATTTGGGTATGCATTTCCTCAATTTATAATTTTAGATGTTAAATAAGATAGCATTTGCCATATTTAAAATGTAAACTTGCATAAAGGCAACTGTCTTTAACCAGATAAAATTATTATCCATACCCATACACACACAAGGACACACACAGGCACCCACACATACAGGCTGATATATACACAGACATCCACACACACCCCCAACACACACATTCTGATAAATATACAGGTACACACACACACACACACACACACACACACACACACACACACACACACATAGGCTGATATACACACAGGCACATACAGCCACACACACACATATATAGGCTGATATACACACAGGCATACACACACACACACACACACACACACACACACACACACACACAGAAGCTGATATACACACAGGTACACACATACACACATCCTTCCCCACACACACAGACACACATATGCAACAATACTAACTGAAGAAATGATCATAATGTTGAAAGGGAGTGAGAAATAAATGGGGAAGGGGGAAGCAGGTGGGGTGGAGATGATAAAAATTCAAGGATGAATTTCTCAAAAGTACCATAATGTTTAAAAAAGAACCACCAATTATGGACTCCTTTGAAATTGGGCTATGTGGTAGTTTCAAAGGGAATATTTCTCATAGACCTAGGTCTTTGAAGACTTGTTATCTATTGGTTGAGCTTCTTAGGGAAGTGGTACAACTTTACTGGAAGACATACTTCTCAAACCTGGCTTTGAGAGCCTCAACCCACTTCGTGTTTATTCTCTCTATTTTCTGTTTGCCATTGAAAAATTGATCTCTCAGGACCCGCTCCTGTTGCCATGTTTAACATCAGTATAGACTTATTCCTCTAGAATCATAACCAAAATAAAGGCTCTGTTCCTTAATTTACTTTTGTTTCTGATGATTAATAACAGCAACCAAAATGTAACTAACACAGGCAGTGACACGTTTTGTAGCATATCTAGGAGAAACCACTCAGATAGTCAGCTGTCTTAAAATCTCAGACCGACTTAGAGTTAGTAGATAATAATGCAGATTATAGATATGCAGCATTTTTAAAAATCTTTTTGGTTAGGAGCTTTGGTCATTTGTGAACCATTTCTCTTTTTTAAGAGACACAATATTAAAAAGTTGATTTGAGAATAAAATTCTACATTGTAAAGTTTTACCTCTTGCCTTTAAAGACAGGTTTCTCTAGGCTACAATAATGGAGGGTTGATTTCCACTGTGTCGAGACATTGCAGAAGACACATTCAGAACAATATGTACTCATAAACTCAGCTGTTCTGCTAATGTGCTCATGTCTGACAGCTCTTCATTCCTTACCTGGCTTCTGATTTGTTTGGGGATCTGGGTTTTACTTGGTTTGTGAGCTTTCTTTATTAAATACCTCCTTAGCTCACAAATGGGTTCATTACTCTACTTTTCTTGAGTTACAATGATTTAGTGATATATTCAAAATAAGTGATTAAGACTGTATTGAAGAGCAGTAATAATGTGGAGAGCTGTATTTTTGTCACATGGTTTTCAAGGAAACTGTGTTCATGTGTATTGTGTCTTCTTGTATCAGTGTATGCTATGTGAGTGTAGGTTTTGTATTTAAAGCTCTGTTCAAACGAAAACTTTATAATGTCCATTTAAACAGTTTTATCTATTCAGAAAATGATTGATATTTAACATGTCAAAATAAAAAATTACTGATTTGTTTTTTCAGTGACAACTATATGGGCATCATTTATAAATAATAGGTTACTATTATTAAATGTATCTTAATTTGTAGACACTTTGAAACAATTTACAATAAATTGTTATATTGTTACTAAATAGGAATATGTGTAATGAAAGAAAAAATGAAAATTTAATTTATTTTCTTTTTAATAATATTTGTGAAAGTTATGAAATGTGTTAAAATATTAGCAAAGATTACCTGTTTTATTACATATATTCATTTTAGTGTAGGGGGGCATGCATGTAACATGGCACACGTGAATATATAAGACAATTTTGTTGGAACTTGGTAACCTTTTCATCATGTGTTGACTAGGAATGGAATTCCAGTAATCAGTCTTGGCAGGAGCTTATTAACTTGCTAAGTCATCACACTGACCTTGAGATCACCTAAATGTCTTGGATTTTTATATTAACCACATTTACTTCACTGTAACCAAATGCATGGTGCAAGCTGTGGTCTATGGCAAGAAGTGTATTGCACACACCTTTGGAGAATTAACACAGACACCAGTTCAGCTATTGGCTTTCATTTGCATACAAACAAATGTGGAAAGGTAGGTTTAGGACAAACAAATGAGTATGTGGTGTTTGTGCCAGCTTAAGAAAAAACAAAAGGAACCTTATAATATTTGCTTTTTCATAGCCAGTCTTTCATAGGAAGCCAGAAAGATGTCCGAAGGAAACACATCAGACCTCCAATAACACAAATAACCACCTCCAGTAAATGCTCATCTCTCAAAAATTTCACTACCACTGTTAATCACAATTACCACTGAGGAATAATCAGGCCCCACCTCCAAACTATAGAAGCTTCTGTACAGAATTTATTATCACCTTTGCCTTAAGAAAGAATATTATCATGGTGTAATCTCACTATATTCTAGTATTATCAGAGTAATAATTTAGGCTAATCCATTTTTAAAATATATATAATTGTTCTCATAAAGAAACTGAAGTGATTTTTTAAATCAGTTTAATACTATGTCCATTTAGCACAGAGACAGTAATAGGTCCCCCTCTAGGGTCTATCTAGCTATAGGTTCAAATGACTTATTGCTACACCAACATATTAATTTATCTCTCAACCATCATGAGAGAAGATTTATTTACAGTAAATAGATATTAACACAGAGTGTATTATTGGCCAAGATACAAAGAATGAGAGATTGCAGAAGCTCAGTCCTAAATAAGACTTTTGTACTGCAACACTTCCTCCTATGGCTCAGAACTTATGGTGAAAGAGTGGAGAGAAAGAGTGAGTATATGAGTCAGAGGTAGTGGAGCACCACAAAGGTTTCCTGTATGCAGCATGGCAGCTGCACAAAGGAACTCATATGGAAGTTATATATCCATGAAATCTCAACAATATGGCTGCCTAAGCAATCACTGCATAATGACATCAGTGGATATGTCAATATGAATGGAAAAAAATGTTTACTTGGCCCCACACTTAGATGGGGAGATATAGAAAAGCAATGGCTTCTGAGAGAAAGAGAATCAGGTTTCCCTAGAAATAATCCTTCTGTTTCTTATCCAATTATTCTGGTTATTATCCAAATTGTCCAATCCCGGTTGGTCATTTCTAAACACATGAACATGAATATATGAGCAACACTAAAAGAGCTCAGTAGGTTATATAAGAATCAATAATAATGACAGAAGAAGGCTTATGAATTTTTGAGAAGTCAGGGGACATAGGAGAAATTGGAACAGGAAGAGGGAGGGTAGAAATGAAAAATTTGTGTATGGAATTCTGAATACACCAGAAACACTTAAGAGAGAGAGAGAGAGCGCACGTGCGTGTGCGAGAGAGAGAGAGAGAGAGAGAGAGAGAGAGAGAGAGAGAGAGAGAGAGAGGCTTGCGATTAAATTAAAAAAAAAGCCCAGGTGTGCAATCAGCCTCATGAAGAAGTGACATGATCCCTTTGTCCTAATAAAGTTCTTTTCAAAATAAAAGGGAGTGCTAGAAATCATGCTGAGACATCAGGGCACTGAACTATCCTGCAGTGTCCAATTCAGGACCTAGCATGATGGTGTCTTAATGAGTAACTGGCATACCCCTGAGCAACTGGATCAATGGAATCAGAAACCATGATATCTGAACTTTAAAGCATCTAAGAATTACAAAGAATAGCAGTGGAAAGAAGTGATTCTCAGCTACTTTTGGAGTTTAATTGTGATAGTCCCTCATCTCATTAACACAAGTGTCTAAAGAGTTGTTTCTTTGAATTGTAACTAATGCAAGGTGTTATAGAATACCCATAAACAGTCATCAAGTTTCCTATCTTAACTCAGTCTAATTGGGTTAGCCAAAATATTAATTAGTCAACTTGGTATTGGGCAGAATTTTATAGAGCAACTAAAGAATCTGTGTGTGTGTGTGTGTGTGTGTGTGTGTATGTGTGTGTGTGTGTGTGTGTGTGTGTGTGTGTGATTTATTGCCCTATTGGAAAGCTAAAACCCTCCTGACATAAGAGTATGCAATCATAAAACTAAGTAATGATAGAGAGAGAGAAAGAGAAGGGGGAATTACGTAGATCAGCCATGAGGACAGAAGAAGGTATAACTTCCCAGCCAAAGGCTGATGTATGAAGTGATGTCTCTTCCATCTTTCCTGTGAATGGAAACCTGACTACAAAACCATATTCTCTAGCCTGTTATATCCTTCGTCATTTCTGCTCGAATCTATATTTCAGTGTTTCTTTTTATGTTAATTAATTGATTAGTTGGTTGATTGAGAAGGGGTGCATGCCTTGGAAAGCATAGGGGAATCAGTAGACATTCATGGGAGTCAGTTCTCTCCTTCCACCATGTGAATTCTGTGGATTAGAACCATGTCATCTTGTTTCTGTCTAGCATTTCCTCACTATGGCATCATTCCTCCCACTGGGAATGGTGATGTATACTTTATTCCACTATATGGCTGGAATATGTAAATCAGTTTTGCATTTACAGGGAATTACAATTCAGAGATTTCCTTAAGTCTTATAAGAGAATTTAGGCTTTGAACTTTTAAAAGTGTTAGAAATGGTAACGATTGTGAGGGTTTTTAAGTTGGACTATATGCATTTTACATTATGATATGGCTATGAGCTATTGGTGCCAGGGAATGAAATGTGATTGTTTTAATGAGAAATGTCCCAATAGGTTCATGTATTTTAAAATGCGATTTCCTGTGGGTGCAATTGATGATATACAGGAGGTTCAGTCTTGCTGGAGGATGTCCCTAGGGATGGGCTTCGAGAACATGTAGCTTCACTCTGCTGTTGTTTTGTTCTCTGCTTTCTCTGAATATTTGGATACACAATCTCTCAGTTCATGTTCCAGCTGCCTGTTGCCATACTGTGACTGCCCTAACCTTCTGGTTCTGTAAGCAAAAATAACTTTTCTATAAGTTGCCATCGTCATGGAGTTTTATCACAGCAACAGAAAGGTAACTAATGCATAGACCAAGTACTTTAAGGTAAAGTTATATAGATTCAATACTTCCAAATTCACCTCAGAAAAATGGTCTGTCTTTGGGAACTCAATAATATATGAGAACTAGGGAATAAAGATCATCACAGAAATAAAGATCATAATAGGAGAGAGGGAAACCAACAGCATTTAGAGGACTTAGAAGAAACATTATCTCAAGTTCATGGCTACCAATGTTAGCCAGCTTCCTACCAACCCCAAAGAGCAAGGATTTATTTTGAAGTACAGATTTTGAAGACTTGGTTCATGATCAGTAGTCCCTGCAGCTTTGGACCTGTGATGGTGGTTGGTCTTCGTAGGAATATATCATGTTGAGAACTGCTTACAACACAGCACAAAAGAAGGGGCTGCCTTCTCATAAGCTCCTTCAAGAGCATGTGTCCATTTGTCCTAAAACCCCAGTTTGTTCCCCAGTATCGCTCTGGTCAATCCTATAACACTTTGGCCTTCGGGAACATTTAACAATCAACACTATAGGTTTTGTTTTTGTTATTTTGTGCATGTGGGTATGTTTACATGCTTATATGAGAGTCAATCCTCTATCACATTGGCCTTTAGTGACATTTAACAACCACAGTGTAAAACTGTAAGCTTTACTTTATTATGTTTTTTTCATGCAAATGTGTTTACATGTTTGTATGTATGTACTCAGGCTTATAGATTCAGATGTCCTCACACATGTGTGAATGTGCATGTGGAGACCAGAGAATAGCCTTGGGTAGTGTTCCTCAGTAACTTCCTACCTCATTTTTTGAGACAGATTCTCACTAATTCATGAGTTTACTGATTAGCTGGTAAGACTAAATGGCCAATGAGCCTCATAGCCCTTCCTGTCCTCATCCCCGATGCTGGAATTACAGTCACACACTGCCTTACCTTGCTCTTTATGTGCATGCTGAGTGTCTAAACTCAGGTCTTTGTGCTTGTGTGGCAGGAACACTAGATCACAAACTACAGTTTTAAAATAGATAAATTTGGTATATATATATATATATATATATATATATATATATATATATATATATATATATATTAGTTGGAAGTATCTGTAATTCCCAGGACCAGTATTATAAATATTGAAACCCTGTATAAGGCCTGTATAATTTTTTAAAAAATATTTTAACAAAAAATTTAAGGAATCACATTGGCTAAGTAAGCTATCTGATTCAATCAATGTAAACACAAAAAGCTAAACCTAATTAGGTAAGATTTAAATTTTACTCAAAAAATAAAACTTTCATTGAGTTTTTTTTCCACAAAGGGAAACTATATCAAAAATTGAAAAGTAAACAAAAGATTAGCAGTTATCTGTTATGAAAAACAGCATAGCTATAACACACCCTTAAGGATTATTCTGTAGTTTCCCTCTGAGATTATGTTTCATTGTATTGCAGATTACTCACAGCACATTAGAGTGTTACGACCTATGGATATGCTTGCAAATTATTCCTGATGAAGATTCATTTGGATTATACCAGTATGAAGAAAGCCATTTTCCAACTGTGTTCTACATATATTTCTATCACTGTGAACTAATTCCTCACTGAAGCAACTTATGGGGGAAGCATTTATTTTGGATCAGCCCATCACAGAAGAGAAGGCATGCAAAAATGTATGGTGGTCAGTCATGTGGTAGAGACTCTTCATACTACTGTAGACCAGAAAGCAAACAGTAACCAGAATCAAGAGCTTGGGTATAACTCTGAATGTCACAACCCTAGTGACTTCTTCTAAAAGTTTGTATAGTCTCACAGTACAGCATCATCTCTTGGGCAACATGAGTACGAAACCGGAGCCCATGAGGAACATTTTATATCAAAATAATACAGCTTTCATGTTTTACAAATACACTATGTAACTTTCTTGAAATGAGTATACCATGTGCCTTGTTTGCTCTTGTCTACCCTGAAAACATACATGCAAGTAACATTATGCACACTGAACAGGTTTTATTTAGGAATGTGTTTCTCTCTCTCTCTCTCTCTCTCTCTCTCTCTCTCTCTCTCTCTCTCTCTCTCTCTCTCTCTGTGTGTGTGTGTGTGTGTGTGTGTGTGTGTGTGTGTATGCATGTATATATGTATATGCAAGTAACAACAGTCAATGAAAAAGAGTCCATGGATTTGAAAGAGAACAAAGAGAAGTCTGTGGGAGCATTAGTGGGAGACTAAAGGGATGGGGTAAATGATGTAATTATACTATAATCTCAAAAACAAAAGAAAATTATTTTTAAAAAGAAAAAGAATAAAGTTTAAAATGTTTCAACATATAAAAATTATGTGAAGTGATTTGTATCTTTTCCTGTACATACTAGAAATGAAAATAAAAATGTTCAAATGAGTTAGATTTTAGCCACCCACATTATTTTTAGAAAATCAAGCTGCCCCAAAGTTTAGTGAACCAAACTTACCACAAAGATGCTTCTTTTACTTTGACAATGCCAAACTGTCTCTACTACTTTCTTAAATGTACTTATGAACTCCATGTTCTGTACACTCTAACAACACTCATACTTGCTTTTCAATTCTATAGGCTATAGAATGAAAGTGGAAAAGTTTCAAGTGGAAAAGTTCGAGGCCCTGTAGACAGAGATGCACTGGTGCTAGGATGATGTTGCTGTGTGCATCTCTGATTCGATGGCATTCTTTACAACCTTCCTAAACACAAAAATAAATGAGACATTGTCCAGTTCATATAGGCCACTGAAAGTAACAAAGAATTTGGCAGCTCAAAACATGTGAAAGGAAATTATATTGATGACTACTAGTCTATCTAGGGAAAGGGTGTCACATTGTAGCTCAAGGTAGATTATCAAATCAATGTGTAGTTTATCAATACTCAGTGATCATTTTAGTTAATATGTCAGAAGATTTCTGTTGAAGTATCTGAGTATATACAGCAAACCAAATTTTGTTATCAGTCACCTTGTGGGTGTAAAAGTTCTGTAAGATTTTCTTCTCTTATTTCACTGGAAAAAATAAAAAAAAAAACAGAACAAAACAACAATAACCACTTCTTAAGTTTTTAAATGATAATTTTTCCTCTCTTTGCAATAAAATACTTTTTATTTCCCATATACACGAATGCTAAATAAGCCTATTTAGTGCTCAAGTCTTGTGAAGGCTGCTTTATCTCTAAATACAGCTTATTCTTAAAGTGTTTTTCAAATCTCAATGTGAAACTGATGAGTAAGACCTCACTGGATGTTCTGAATAACTCAAGCCTCAGCTGGACCTCATGCCACTTTATTGTTTTGTGTTGTTTATAATGCATATTTTAAATGACTCATTTCTTGAACTTCTGCTTCATAATTTCTAAAAGGATTCAATCAAATTATACAGTTAAGTTCTTAGTGTTCCGATGAGATTTTTCTCAGCAGTGCAATTTTACATTTTGCAGGATTTATAGGGGAAAAACGTTAGATTGAATTGATCTGCATTATTTTACACAGAAAAGCTGAAACTTGCATCTTTATCTGTCAAGATAGCTTGTTTAATTCTATTTTTGGCCTGAGAAGCACTTTTATACTTTCAAAAAATAACAACAATCTAAGAAAGCATCAATCAATTTGTAAATTGTCAAGGGATTCTGGTCACTGGACCTTGAAGGTGGATGCAAGGAGGAACAGGATTGCTGGTTAAAAAGGTGTTCTGACACAATCTTAACATTGGGCATCACGAGTGAAATGTGAATCACTTAACTCACTGAACTTAAATCTAGCAAGGTCTAGTAAAGAAGATGGAGTTTTCAAATACATATGTTGATGTTATTACTTTAATTAGACCTGGTACCAGTTTTGAAGTTCTCTTATTAAAAAATTGAAGTTCAAATCAAAGACTCACAATTTTCTAGTGTGAGCGATATTGAAATTTCTATCAGTTTATTTACTCACTAAAAGGAGGCAATAGCAATAAGTTCTTTGTCTTAGAATATATATTGGTTTTTACTTAAAAATGTATTTTCACAAGAATTTAAAAAAGTGTTTGAAGTACTTCATTTAAGATATGAGGATTTTTAAAAAATCCCTATATTAAGATCTTACAGTTTATTTTACATTGTTAAGATCCTGGTTTTGGTTTTGTGATGATTTGAAGGCCAAAGCCAAGCAGCAACCACAAAATTTAGTTAGTAAAATAATGTCAATTATACTGGGTTTAGTGGAGATATCTGTAGATAGTTGTAGTCTACACCAAAAAAGAATTTTTGTAAACCTGAGAGTATGAGCTAATGGGACCATCTACTACAAATCTGTCTTTTTAAAGATCAACCACCAAATTCAAGGAGACAGGAGTCCCAAAGTCATTCTCATTCTGAATAATTGAACCCAAACATGAACATTCTCACCACCCATTGTGGTGGATAAATCACAAAGTTGACTCGCAAGAGAAGAAATATTTTTTTTCACCTTCATCCCAAGATAGTTCCTGCCACTTAAAAAGACACGCATACTATCCCTTTAAGGTACTACAAAATCAATGTAAGCAAGCGTATGGAAACTCTACATTGCATATAATTGATTCACTTGAGAATTTTTATTTGAGTGACTTCTTCAATTCCTTAAGGAATGTCTAGATAGATGATTTTAGTATTATCTGTAGAAGAATGAAGCAAAACACTTACAGACAACTGCATGAAAAGAATTTGGTGTCTCCTGTTTCTGTTGGTCTGTCTGGCTAGATAAAATGTTTTGTATGTTATAAACATACAATAAATGTTTATAAAATACTTTGTTATTCACAAATTTTTTTAATATTCATATATGAATCACCTATTGGCCTGTTGGAAACTCTTCTTAGAATCAGTTTTGCTTCAAACCTTAGTGAATTCCGAAGACATGCACTCATATTCTGTATATTGAATAGGATCATTTAGGAAAGCTAGAGTATATAAATTCTTTTACAGGCTTTCATACTCCATAGATACTGATACATAAAACACAAATGATTCACATGACATAGTTGAATATCAGGAAGCACCAGCCTACTGCACTTGGAGGAGTAATGACCTTCAGTTAGGCTCTCTGCATCATATTTCTTAACAATTTTCTCTTCAGTTTTTTCTGGCATATCAACCTACAGAAGGTCACTTCCTCACATAAAAATCTTTTGAAATTGCTCTCAGCGTACCAGATCAAATACAATATGAAAAATTTAAATCTTCTGGAAATCAAATGAAAGACAGCTTTAAGTTTTAAAGCACAGAGCTCCTTCACATACTAAAAAAGTTGAACAGGATTTACAGGATTTTTTTCCCAGAATTTATTTTCATAATGTAACCTCATTTTATTTCCTGTGCCTAGAATCATCCACCACCAGGTCTCCCCTCCATCTGATAAACACTACTTTCCAAAATGATGCACATCAATCTATTTCTGTTCTTCTATTCTAAATTGCAAGCGGATGTTCTGATCTTTGGTCCTAAGTGCTGAGTTTCTTGATCTAATTCTAATTACATATGCAATATTCACTTTGTGAGGATTCATCATAGTGACATTTAAGATGTATTTCTCATTCATTATCTTCTTTGGGGTTCCAGATATTACCAACTGTGAACAACATGTGAAAACACCTCAACATAGAGATGTTGGTGGGTTTATAAAAAACATGTCTAGTAAATTTTTGCCCTATGCAAGGTATAAAGAACCTGGTTTCAGAAGTCTTCTAGATCACCCCAAAACAAAACCAAACAAAAACCAACAGCAACAACAACAACAAAAAAAATCTAGTTAAATTTCAAAATGAAAAACATGGTTATGTATGTTGTTCTAGGTTTTAACCTTCCTTAATAGAGTACCACTTAACTGACTTCCAATAACTTTTAAAATACTTTTTATTTCCTAAATATATTAATTAGTGACACGCCTCACCAATCACCGCTGTGGTTTTGGTATTCATAATAACATAAAGCCCTTTCTTAATGCCTCACTTGTTCTTTGCTTATTTCTGAATTTGCTTCTATCCCAGGAGTGTTAGAGGCCAAATCAATGGACCATACACCATAGTACTGTTTAGCTGTAGATCATTCCATGAATCAAAGACTCGGTCTTTGCTCTAGAATTCAGTTGAGCCTAAAACACACTATATACACAGTTTGCTTCAATGTTAGGGAGCTATGTGGTAGATAATTTTTCTGAGATGTCTCTATGACTCTTTCCAAGAAATTAAAATTATTTTCTCGGGTCATTAGTGTAGATTAACAAAAAGCAGTCGATGCTAGTTAGTTATACAATCAGAGTATAATGGAAAAGATGTCATAACCCTGAAAGGAGAAGAACCACTCATGGCAATGGTTCTTGCTAGACTAAAATCATGCACAGGTAACACCAGTTCTTTAACTTCTTGTCTCAGTTATAGATAATATGGGTGTTTACATGGGATTTCAATAGAGAATCAAAACTCCTAATAAAGCTTTTATTTCAAGAATTCATGACAAAAGCTGTTGCCTGCATGCCATTGAATATGACTAATAAAAGCCCTGCAGCTCAAAGACTCTGTTGGCACTACTTCACTAGTTATATAAATGATTGAAACTAGTACCCTCAGTGACAAGTTCAATTAAAGGGCTTTAGTATAGTCTAGTTTTTTGCAATGGCTATTTTAATATGTGCTAACAACCTATTAGTATCATATAAACTGATACAATCCTATGGCTTAGAACATATTTGTTATAAAACTCATGCAATCCAGGGTAAATCTAAAACTAGCAGAAACATCATTTTCCCAACATTCTCGCACAAAAATTGGAGTTTAAGGTTTCAGCCTGGTTTTCAGTGCTTTGCCACCATTACAAGGTGAAACAGATGCAAACATTAAAGGGACCACTGCAACTGTGGAATACTCCCCTCAAGACCCCGGAGGAGGAACTGACCACACCCAAACATCAATTCCCCAGCACAAGCCAAAGGCAAATAGATCCTTTATTAAGCAAGGCAATGAAACAAGGTGATTAAAAATAGCTTTAAAATGTTACTTTTGAGAGGGAATGGGGGCTGTATTAGGACATGTTGGTAGTTCTGATTGGGTAATTTAATTAATTTAGTCAAACTAATGAATTCTGGCTGTTGGACTTTGATGTTTTGAGAGTTGGACCTTGGCGATCAGTCTCAGGAATGAGTCAGTGGCTAATTAAGGGAATAGGCCTGTGTGGCTAGCTTTAGGAATGTAATCTGAAGGTTTAGCAAGGGAGAGAGAGGTAAAAGGCAAAACCTGTGGATGCCAGGTTTGCCATGCTTGGGCCTGTATTTGCCCTGGTCTTGCTCACTAGAGCCTTTCACGGTGTTTTGACACCATTACTAGATGAATTGATGCAAACATCACTTTGGATAGCTGTGAAGATCAAAATCTCTCTGGAAAAACACATTAGCAGATCAAGCTCCTCACATGAACTTTGCAACTGTGTGTGTGTGTGTGTGTGTGTGTGTGTGTGTGTGTGTGTTTGTGTAATATATATGTGTGTGTGTGTGTGAGTGTGTGTGTGTGTGTGTGTGTGTGTGTGTGTGTCTATGTGTACTCTCCTTCAACTTTACCAATAAGGATGTTGTAAAAGAAAATAAGGTAATGCTATTACAGGCATTAAAGTTTTTTCACATGGTCTTGGAATCAGAGAGGCCATAAGAATCTTGACATAAATAACAGATGATATCAGCTCATACTGACCTTTAGAGTCAGTCTCCATGCAATGATGCCTTCCAGCCTTCCAGGAAGTTTTTCGTGGGGGGGGGGGGGAAGTGAAAGATGAATGGAAAGAAGTGGCTGAAGAACTCATGTACACACTTGAATGCACCAGCAGACAAGGAAGTAGTTTATGCACCACCCCCCACCCCACCACACACACTGCTTACATCAACTTCACCAGGCAGCAGCTAGATCTCAAAATTGTTGTGGCAGCACAGAACTTCTACAAAGTGACCAGTAGGGACTTCACTGTAGAGATCAGGCCTGGTATGATCAAAGACTTAGAAGCCACATAGGTAGTGCTGGGGCACAGGGAGAAAAGGTTCATTGTTGTTGATTGTTTTTATTCTTCTGGGGGGCCTACACCCAGCTCCCAAATAAATCACACACGGAGGCTTATTCTTAATTATGAATGGCTGGCTTTAGCTTGTATTGTTTCTTGCAAACTTTCCTTAATTTATCCTGTGTACATTTTGCCTCTGGGCTTTTCCTTTTCTATTACTTCTGTAAATCTTACTCTTACTCCTTGGCTTGCTGTGTAGCTGGGTGGCTGGCCCCTGGAAGATTCCTCCTTCTCTGATTACTTCTTCTTTCACTCTTCCATCTCTTTTCTTCTCCTATATATTCTCTCTGCCTGCCAGTCCCACCTATTCTTTCTTCTGCCTTGCTATTGGCCATTCAGTTCTTTATTAGACCATCAGGTGTTTTACACAGGCACAGTAACACAACTTTATAGAGTTAAACAAATTCAACATAAACAGAAGTAACACACCTTAAAATAATATTCTACAACAGCGTATCTTTGGGGAGTCAGTGAGATGATTGGGCAGAAAGTGGTCCATACCCCAGCAGAGGGACTTGGAATGATTGCCTGCTTTGGGGAGAAGTTGGATAAAAGGGAAGCTGGCATCACTGAGAATGTTGTTTTCAAGCAAACCAAGTTCATTGCAGATAATGTGAAGGACTGGAACAAAGTCCTCCTGGCCTATAAACCTGTACAGACCATGGTACTGGCATACTGCAACTCAGCAGACCCAGGAAGTACACACGAAGCTCTGGAGTAGCTGAAATCCAATGTCTCTGATGTGGTGGCTGAAAGCACCTGAATCACTTGTGGAGGTTCTATGATAGCACAGCCTACAAAGAGCTGGGAAGCCAATCTGATAAAGATGGCTTCCTCATGACTGGTGCTTTTCTCAAGCCTGAATTTGTGCACATCATCAATGCCAAACAGTAAGCACCATCTGTCTTCTCTACCCTTATGCTAAGCCAGGACTAGGTTGTCAGGAAGCTTACTAACTGATTTTACCAGTCACATGCTTCTGATGATGCCATCTGCCCAATTTTGTGGCCTAATCTACACTGCACCTTCCTGAACCTTTTATACCTCCCTATAATGGTTGGGACCAGGCCAAGCTTTACTGCGATGGTTAGAATGAAATATGTCACCAAGGTGGCTTCCTGACTGAGAGGTGGAAAGAGTGGAACTGACTCTGTCCCTTCAGGCCCAAGCAAGGGCAGGAGAGGGAAATCAGCTTCCTTTCCTTTCTTGTTTTACACTAAGGCCAAGTCCAAATCCTCTTATCCTGACAGGCCAAGGATGCTCCCCTTTCCACAGTGCTAGAACCACAGTATTGTGTTTGTGGACCATCCTACATGTGAGGGAAATAAACACCTGACTCCCCTCAGAAAGAGGGAGGAGGAGGAACATCACAATCGGCTAGGGAGGACTAATCATTGCAATGTGAATTTGGAAATTGCTGCTAATAAAGGCTCATCATGAAGAAAGAAACAAACATGCCTAGTATTAAATGAAGGTGCATCCTTGCTCTTTAGTGACAGAAATATTAACCAAATTATCTCTTGATATGAAGAGTGGAAATTATAAACAAAAACTGGGCATACATAGCTAAGGAGAACACCCAGAATAGATAGACTTGCAATCAACTACTACGATCTAATGTTAAGTGTGTAAATGTATATTTTTACTAAAATTTCTATAGTCCCAAAAAGTTTGAATATTTAATTGCATAAAATCTTTTCTAGAACCTAATTTTTCTTTAGATCACAAGTAAATCAGATGGCCTCTGGGAAGCTTAAAGATGCTGTATTTTATCCATCTATGGAAGAAATAAAATCAAAAAGAGGTCAACTTGAAAAATCTCATGGGCAGCTTCTCCTATTAAAATTCAAGTGACATGCAGGCAATACCCACAAAGCTGCTGAGAAATTCATGTCAGCTGAAACACTGTTAGCTTGGTCTGAAAGGAACAGAGAATATAAAATGAAAATAAAAAGAGTATAAAATAAAATGAAAATCTACCATCCAGAAGTGGGCTGGACTCAGCTGAAAGCTCCTGCTTCTATGGAAAAAAAAAGTTTCCTAGCTAACAAAATAGAGCATAGAAAACAGAGTGGGGAGCCAAGAGTGTCCTGGTGAAGAGATGCAGGCATTTTCTGGGCTGGAATTCAGGACAGCCATGTTTACCTTGTGACACATTTATGCTAACATTCCTCCCTTTGTTAGCTTTGTCTAGTCTACATCATGTCTAATCTATAGTATGTATGTTAAATGCAACATAGTATGTATGTTAAATGGCTCTTTGATTCTTTATATCAGATTATATTGCTTGAGTTCGGGCTGTGTGGTTAATCACACCAAGTACATCACTGCTGTCACTGTGGGGTTGAAGAAGATGAGAATGAGATAGAATGAATAGTAGGTTTATTAAGTATGAAATGATGCTCATAGCCCTAATCCTCACAACTGCAAGGAAAAGCCACTCTGGTAGCTATGGTGAGTGTGTGTTGTGGTCACTGAATTTAGGGGACTCTAAATGAAGGGAACCTTGTCAGAGTTCCCTCTCCCCATGGAAGGCTGAGACTAGCTTTCTCTAGCAGGTTTGACATAGCAAAGGTGATAGATAGGTTTCCCTTCCCTCATCAGTTCACACATTTCTAAACTCCCTTTTAGCAGAGTGAAATCAAAGCCTCTCTATGTGGCCTGAAATAAAGACATTGCTGTAGCCATAGGTCTTGTCATTGGATCAGGAGGCAGGGCCTGACTACAGACAGTGTCACAAGCTAAGAGCAGCCTCTGCTTGACAGCTAGCAAGACAATTGGGACCCCTCCCTACTGGAGTTTCAAGTAAATCAGTTCTGCCAACACCTTGTGAACCAGGAAATGATCTGGAAAGGAGCATGGTTCGTATAGCTTCTGGAGTTTGACATGTTTGGTCAAAGGTCTCAGGTAAACCACCACTTTCCAGTGGGAAATTTGTGTCAATTTCTTAAGTAGCAATAGGAAAATAACACATCATAGTTTTCACCAAATTTTTAGTATTTTCTATAGAAAAGACATATATTTGATTTTTGGTAATATTTACATTTTATAGTTCTTATTTGACTTCAATGTATAACCATAGTCTCATTTTTTTTTATTTGTAAAATGGGTGAGTACCAGACTCAGGGAGCTTTTACAGATAGAATTGTCATATAGAAGATAGACATAAGAGTTATATCTGGGCAAAGATGATCACAGAAACCAGGAAGAAATCCCAAGCCTTATTCCTGCTTTTATATTCTGACAAGCGATTTGGTCACCCTGACCCAGCCTCATGATGAATTCTCAATTAAAAAAAAATAGTAGAATGCCTTAACCACAAGATGCAAGAGTCAGTCACAGCACATTGAGTATCTTCAAAAAGGAGACAGATCTGAGGAATCCAGGCATGCTGTCGCCCTGTTTCAGTGATGTGGATCATGTCAGACATTAGTTGGCTTTTATGGGTAATGGGGTTGAACTCTTCTGATTTGATAGCTTCTGACACTACCTTCTGTGTCCCCAGTAACACATTCAGTGTAAGGAGTGGAAAACTCAAAATACCTTTTGAGGCTAGGAGGGGTGGTGCTGGTGCGTGCCTTTACTTACAGCACTTGGGAGACAGGAAAGGGGATCTCCCAAGTTCAAGACCAGCAAGGGCTATAAAGTGAGGTGACATTTCAGAAACAAAACCAAACCTACCAACCAAACAAAAGGGAAGTGCCTTGTGAAATGAAGGGCGGGGGTGGGGGGAGCATCACAACTGCTGCTCCTCAAGGCTTGGAGCATTCCATGAGAGGGAAGCAGGTAGAAGTAGCAACACCTCCAGGTGCTTAACAGGAGGCAATTTCCTCCTGGAAAAGCACGGTTGTTTCAAAGAATGATATTTTTTCTTTGTTTCTTTTGATCAGTGTTGTTATATGGTTTTGGAACAAAAGAGTGAAATTTTTGTCATACCTCCCTCCATGGGGGAAGACATAACAAACCTTGCAAAAACTTATGCTTTTGCCCCTTCTCTTAAGAACTAAGTGATTGATTGGACAGGGAACCTCCTGCCAGAAAATCCATCTGTTTTATCTAAAGACATGCTAGATGCCAATAGGAATTCTCATCCCCTCAGGGAGATGTGTACTTTTATACCCGGAGTCCTGCCTTGGATGCAGCTGATAAAGGACCCTCGTGCCTAAGCCTCCTCCCACTTTTTGAAGTCTATGAAGCTTAACTTCTTCTTTGTCTATTTTTATCTGCTTTATTCAGACACTGACCAAAGTCTTAGACCTGCCCTGATTCTCAAGTGCTCTCTCTCTGTCTCTCTTTCTCTGAAGGCATGTCCATTCCTCCAACAGGCAGTTGTTTATAGACTCCCATTGCTGTCTCTACCTGCTTTCCTAGAGTGTAACTTGGGAAACATCACTTTCTGTCTTCCCCTTATCCAGCTCTCTCTCCAGGAAGCACTGAATTTTCTTGGTTGCCTGTTCTGTCACTTTTTATTTATTTCATATCTAAGAAAATATTCTTGAGTTTCCTTCTGAGTCTGTTTTCAAATTCTTTTAGCTATAAGGCTAAAAACCTGCAAAAGTGACACTGAAATCCTTGGCCATAGTAGCTGTGTCTCCTGACAGCTGAAATGTCTCTTTATATTCCAACACCTTTGAGACCAAAGATAGGTTATTCTTGCTAAATTAAAAGGTAGGTTGCCAGAAATTTGAGAGTGAGTACGGCATGGAAATGGGAGGGGATGGAGGAAGGAAAGAGAATGGAGGGAATGATGAGCTTATATCAAATTTAAATTTTTAAAAATAAGGAAAAAAAACTAGGCTTCAAGAGTTTTCTACATGCCAGCACTAACGAAAGATCTGAATTCTCAATTATAACATCATTTACTTGGTGTTTCTGAACCCAGTTTATCTAGTAGACCATGAAAATAAACAGACTAAAGGGACATCAGGTGCATCCATGAGTATGCCAGCCACCTCAAAATAATCATTATCTCAAATAATGTACATCATCTCCAGTCGAAGCACCGAAGCCACAGGGTTGCTCTATCCACAATGGTGGAGTCCATTCCATTCTTGCTCTGAAGCATGTGCTGTGCTTTTTTCTAAATAAACTTCTCCCTAAACTAGCTGTGTCTTCAGACTAGGTTTATTTCCTTTGTTAAGGCAAAAATGGAGGGATCCTTAGCTGTGAGTGGAAATGCATGTTGATCTCCCTTAAACACTTGCCCATATTTGAATGGCAGTAAATATTAGTTGCCTTCTTCCATGTAGAACTAATGTTTTGTTGTTATTTGGTTGGTTGGTTTGTCTACTTATTTATTGATTTGGTACCAAAACTGATCAGAGAAGACTGGAGGGATTGCATGGCAGGTAACAGCACATGTGATCATGCATGAAGACGAGTTTTATCACTGGGACCAACATGGTGGATGGAGAACTAAATCCCTGCAAGTTGTCCCGACTTCCACATGTACACCTCCTTACACATATACACATGAAAGATTTATAAAAATATTAAAAACATATTCCCCCATCATTATCTCAATGTCCCTTGCTCATAGAATCCCTCCTTTCTCTCATCGACTGGACTCCTGGAGCTCAGCCTGGCTCCCAGTCGTCGATTTCTGCATCTGCTTCCATCAGTCACTGGATGAAGGTTCTATGATGACAGTTAGGTTATTCACCAATCTGATTACTGGGGTAAGCTAGTTTAGGCACCCTCTCCACTATTTCTAATAGTCTAAGCTGCGGTTATCCTTGTGGATTCCTGCAAACTATCCTAGCACCAGGTTTCTCCCTATCCCTATGATGTCTTCCTCTATCAAGATACCTCTTTCATTGCTCTCCCACTCCTTCCCTGTTCCAGACTAACCATCCCATCCCTTTATGTTCTTGCCTCCACCTCTTACCCTCTATTGCTCCCTCAGCCCCCTGTTTATTCAGGGCATCTCATCTATTTCCCCTTCCCAGGGCTATCCCTGTGTCCCTCTTAGGGTCCTCCTTGTTAGCTAGCTTCTCTGGAGCTATGGGCTGCAGACTGGTTATCCTTTGCTTTACATCATCCACTTATGAGTGAGTACATACCATGTAGAGATTGCATGGGACTGAACTAGGCCCTCTGCATAAGTGAGATAATTGTGTAGCTTGGTCTGTTTAAGGGGCACCTAGCAATGACACCAGGATCCATCCCTGGTGCATGAGCTTGTTTTTGAAGCCCACTACCTATGGTGACACACCTTGCACAGCCTTGGTGCAGGGGAAGGGGCTTGGACCTGCCTCAGCTGAGTGTACCAGGCTTTGCTGACTCTCCATGGGTGGCCTTACCTGTTCGGAAGAGGAGATGTGGGGTGGGTTTTAGTGGGTGAAGCTGGGGGGAGTGGGAGGAGGGATGAGATGGGGATCTGTGGTTGGTATGTGAAATGAATATATTTTAAACAAAATAAAAAACAAAAACAAAAAATATTAAAAATTAAACTAAATCTGAGAGCAGGAGTTAAAATCAAACACAAAAGTACAAGAGTTAAAGTGTTTACTGAAATCATAAAATGTAGAAACAGAAACTGAAAATATTGAAGTGAGCTGAGAAAGTTCTTTATAACTCTATTGGCCACTCCCAGCAGGATGTGTATTGATGGATAAAAGACGTTTAACACCTATGGTATTTGTGTACTATAGATAAAAGTTTGATTTTTACTTCGAAGCCAACTTGATAGTGAAGTACTTACTGCTAATAAATGTTGTTTGAGTCTTATTTTGTTAATTTAATTTAATTTTTTTTTTTTTGAGACAGGATGTTACATTGTGGTGCAAGCTGGCTTGGAACTCATTATGTAGCTAGGCTTACTCTAGATTCATGGTGATCTTCCTGTCTCAGACTTATGAGTGCTGTGATTACAGGCATGAGACACTATGGTTGATCTTTATATTTTTATGTCTGAAAACACTTCAGGAAAAAAAATTGAAGCAAAATTTTAATCATAAACATTCTCTTGAGTTTCCAGAGCAGTAATGGTTTGCTCCGTTACTAAGGGTTTGTGTAGAATGTTATTAAAGTTACTAAGCCAAAGTAAATGTATGTCTTCACAGTGCAAAAGGTCATTTGAAAAGCAAAATATGTAAGTTCAATTCATGCTTTTTAATAGAAGTCATAAAAATTACTAGTGAGGTCTTTTATGAGTGGGTACTTTATGAGATTCCCATTGTGTCTGCCGCTGGTTCTATAACTGAGTAAAGACTGAGTAAAGGCTTCCTTTCACATTGTGGTAGGCAACTGGTCAAGAAATAAAACAACAAGAGAAAGAACCTAGTTATAGTGAGTAACCTCATGAGAAGATGGCTTCTTTTCCTCTTAAGGCATCATATCACCATAAGGGTGGTTCACACAGAGTTGATAAACTTAGACTGGTAAATGTTTGCTCATAGGCAGAGGTTTGCAGACAAATGTCACACATTGATCCTACTCTAATTGCCAGTCACAGATGTATCTCAATTCTTCATGTATCAAAATTAACACAGTGTTTCTCCTAGATAGCCTTCCTATTAACTAGTTTGTCACGTGCAGTTACTGACCTCTTTCTGGATGGACAGAAAGAGGGTGAAGCTTGTCTCAGTCTTTCTTGCTGATTACTGTACTCAGGATAATGAAAGACCACACGTTTTACCTGAGTAGTGTGGTGGATGGGGCAAGGCAGCTGAAAGATTCAGTCCAGAGATTTGGACTCCATGTTTGGCTTGGTTTACAGATCAGTTTTCTTAAATTTATTAATGAATAAAGTCAATGATTTATTTATAAAAACAAGAAAGAAAACCTGAATTACCAGGGTGACTCTCTTTGTCAGTCTCTTACACAAACCTGTACCTCCTGCCAAAGATGGTGGATGTTCTTTTGTCCAGACATGACATGGCTATCGTGTCATGAACTCTCACCAGCTGTTCTTACCTTCACAATCTCAAGCCAGCCAAAAATACAGCATAGATAGTGAGGTTGCTTTATGGGCTTCACTCTTTAAAGAGGAGGGAGAATCATTCATTTCTGAGAGTGTTCTCTCTTGTGAGTTTCTCTTGTTCCAGTGGATGCTCCAAAACTTATGCACATATAGGTAGCACTAACTGAAATTATTGAGTTGCCCCCCCACAAAAAGAAAAAAATTAAAATAAAATAAGAGAAGGTGAAAAAGAACCATATTTCAGAGGTAAAGGAACACTTGAAGGAGAGAAATAGTGATGGATGTGATCATTATTTATTGTATATATGTATGAAATTCTAAAAAAATAAAGAAAATCTATAATTAAAATGTAAACTAATAGATAATATGAACTGATTAATTGTTTGGCAACATTCTGAAAATGGAAAAGATTCCTTTCAAGGAACACATGCTATGCTAAGTAGTGACAGGACTTTGAAATGACTATCACCGAATTGAGATATTAAGACAACAATGAAACAAGAAAACATCTGCTCTAAATTTGGCAATTTCTGAGAGAGGCTAGCCCACACTGTTTTGCATGGATGGCTTACTGAAGGTTCAGGCTTTCTTCTTCAAGAACCAGTATCCCAGTGAATCTTACTTTGAAGTTGCTACCGATCATTATCAGTTTCTTTTCAGCCCCATCCATTTCCCCTTGAGAAGATTTACACTCCACAGGCAAGTAGAAATTAACCTGAGGCAGTGACTTCTATACACCTGTAGGAAGTCCTTTGGCTAAGAATGGCACTTTCATAGAAAGTGAACTGCAGTTGATTGTTCCTCTAGAGAAACTTAATGGCTTTTTTTCTTATGGAGAAACTTTTAGTTTGACAAATTCATTCTTTGTTAATGTGATGTAGGAGGCTGGGGAGAATGGGACAGCTATATTATGGTGCTTGTCTTTTTGAAAAAAGTCAGTGTTATCTTTAACTGAAATTAAGATGCTGATATTACAAAATTAGACTAGAACTTCACAGACATGACAATTTTATGTGTCAACACAAATGGTAAAATAGATGCATATTGAGATGAAAGAAAGCATTCAAATGAAAAATAAAATAATTTAGAAAACTGATGATGGAAAGCAAATATTGAAGAACTACAGATTGAGGTGAAGGAAGAAATTTCTATGTAAAATCTAATGCTTGAGTAAATAAAATGATGAACATAACTACTGAAGGTGTATGGTATTTAAATTATACAGACTTGAGGAACAAAAAAAAAGTGTTTCAAAAACAGCCTGTTCTTAACAAATTACTCTGAACAGCAATTGTTACATAAGCCATTTTTTTAATTTAAAACATATGGGAGTTGCTAATAGTTGAACTAAATGATACTAAAATCTCAAATATTACTGAGTTATTTTTAAATCTAAAGTATAAGATTGTAGAAAGAAGACTCACAAGTTTATAAACATGAATTGAAATTGGTTGAAAAAGCCTTCCTACCTCAACCCATCCCAAAACAAAGAATTTAAGAGCTATGACTACCTTTATTCATAAGATATTTGGGGAAATTTTCCTATTCATGAAAAATAAAACTTTGATTTAATTTCAAACTTCACTACAAAAGATATGAAATTTAACTGACATTATTTTTGTTACTGATGAAATTATCTTACAGTTAAGATCCTGGATATACTTACTATTCCTGATAGCAATAATCATGCTATTGTGTCTTCTAGTCATCTATGCCCTTGCAGTAGTGTGATTCACTAGGGTACTGATGTGTTATAAGAACTTGAATGTCAGTGTATTATCATGATAGCCTTGGATTCTGTTTCATCATTCAATGTTGTAAAGTAATAGTAAGAGGTTTCTTGTAGACTTTTCATATTTATTCAGCATATAGTAACCACTTAATAAGAATCATTCTAAAGAATGAAAAAGCTACTAATAGAAAAGATTCTTTGGTAATTACTTCAGTTCTTTCCAAATAATCTGGCATGGAAGATGTGACACTAGGACAAAACATATTTGAAAATGACAGTTTATCCCAATGTCCAATCAGATAAAACCATATGCTTTTGTGTGTATGGATTTTTGGGATGGTCAACAGAAGGTGAAAGAATAGTCCAATCTTCATGAAAATGCAAGACAAAACCACAGTGAGATGCTACCTCACTCCAGTAAAAATGTCTTCCAAAAGGGGACAAAAATAAAAAATAAGTGCTGACAAGAAAGTGGAGAATGGGAAACCTTTGCAATCTGCTCATGAGACTGCAAATAATAGAGCCATTATGAATTTAGTATGAAGGTTCACTAAGAAATTAAAAATAGAAATATCACATGATGCAACAATCCCATTATGTAAGTATATATCCAAGGAAATGAAATTAGAACCACAAGGAGACATTCAAAGAAGCATCATTTGCAGTAGCTAAAACATGCTAAAAAGATATGTGTCCATCTAGAAGACAAAAATGTAGTATATATGCCTCATGGAATGTTATTGGCTATAAAACAAAGGGGACAAAAGTTTATTCATTTTGAAAATATTATACTGTTAGAGATAATTATGTTTAAAAAACAAGCATGAAACAGAAGTACAATGTATTGGCATATACATGTAAAATCTTGTAAATAAATTGCTTTACTAGAAACTGTAAGAAAAATAGTATGTACTAAAGGCTACGGAGAATGAGAGATCAAGGGTTTGACATCTATCATGTCAGATATTAGAATAGATATGGCTGCTTGTTTCTTAGCTAATTTTTTTTGTATTACATTTTCCTTTTGTTCCTGTTCTTCTAGATTGAAAAAATGCTTCTCTCATACAATATATCTCAACCACGTTTTTCCCTTCCCCTGCTCTTCCCAGCTCCCTGCCACCTCCTCTCTCTCTCTGATCCGCTCCCACCTTCCCTTGAGAAAAGAGCAGGCCTCCAAGAAACAACAACCAAACAGGACAAAACAAGATACAATAAGACAAGGCAAAATCCCTCATATTCAGCCTGAACAAGGCAACCAAAAGGAGGAAAGAGTCCCAAGAGCAAGCAAAAGAGTCAAAGACACACCTACTCCTGCTGGTTAGAGTCCCACAAAAACACCAAGCTAACAGCAACAACATATATGCAGAGGACCTGGTGCAGACACTTTCAGGTCCCTTTTCATCATTGGAAGCCCATATGATCCTTGCTTAGATGATTCAGTGGACCATGTTCTCCTTGTGTTCTCCATCCACTCTGACTGCTACAATCTTTCCTCCTCCTTTTCCTCAGGGTTCCTGAGCTCTTGGGGGGGGGAGCCCAAAGGAGACCTCCAATTTAGACTCCCTATCCACTTTACTGTCTGGCTGTGTGTCTCTGCGTCTGCTCCAATCTGCTATGAGAAAGAAGCCTCTCTACTGACTGTTGAACAAGGCAGTGCTCTAAGAGTACAGCAGAATATCACTAGAAATCATTTCATTGTTTTGTTTGTTTGTTTGTTTTTGTTCTGTTTCATTTTTGTACTATTGTTGTTGTTGGCAAGTTGTGTTTGGTTCTACCCCAGGTCTCTTTGCTATCTCGTCTCTGTTTCCTGGCCATCCAGGTGGTATCAGGCATGGGCTCCCTGTCTTCATGTGGGCCTCAAGTTAAACTAGACATTGATTGGGCACGCCAAGAAATTCTGCATCACCATTACCCAGAACATCTTGCAGCATATCAAGGGTTCTGTGGTTGGACTGATATCTAGGTTTTTCTTTTGGTAGCCTTCAGAGTACTATCTCACACCAAAGAGACTAGAACATAAGGGTGAAGCCTCATCTAGGCACCAGCTTGATCATCCTATATTCAATGGATGTTGATCCTATATTCAATGGATGATGGATGTGTGGATGTTGTCTTCAGCAATTTGCCACATCCTCCATGAGTTTTCAGAGAGTGACTCTGTATCCTAGCATCAGCCTTGGTTATTTAGGAATATCTACAGGACCCCACTTAACTAACATCTCAACCAAATGCAACCCCAGCTCACCACTGGAAACCTTGCCTTGCTACATGAGGTGACCAGTTCAGATTCTTTATCCTCCATTACTAAGAGACCTCATTCGGGTCACTTTCATAGACTACAGGAAGTTTCAATTGTGCTAGTTTTCCATACTACCTATCAAATACCCCTCAGTTCCAACTGCCTCTCCCCAATGCTCTCTCCCACCCTGCTCTTCCCCCAAACTGATCCCTCCTGCTACCATCTGCACCCACACCCAGCCCATATTCAAAAATTATTCTGTTTCCCCTTACTAGAAAGAAAAATTATTTTCCCCCAGAGCACTCCTTTTAGCCTAATCTTTTTGGGTCTATGGATTGCAGCTTTATTATCATATACTTAACAGCTAATTTATACTTATAAGTGAATATGTGCCATATTTGTCTAGCTGGGAATGGGTTGTATCACACAGGGAGTTTTTCCAAATTTCATCTATTTTCCTGAAAATTTCATGATGTCATTTTTTAAGAGCTGAATAAAACTCTATTGTGTCAATGTACCAGATTTTCTTTATTCATTCTTCACTTGAGGGATATCTAGGGTGTTTCCAGTTTCTGGCTATTATGAATAAAGGTAGAATGAACATAGTTGGGCAAGTGCCCTTGTGGTAAGATGGAAACTTTTGGGGTATATGCCCAAGAGTTATATAGCTGGGTCTTGAGGTAGATTGATTCCCAATTTCTTGAGAAACCACCATATTGATTAGTGGTGTCTGTACAAGTGTGCACTCGTACCAGCAATGGAGGAATGTTCCCAGTGTTCCATATCCTCACCAGCATGAGCTATCCCTTGTATTTTTTAATCTTAGCCATTCTTACAGGTGTAAGATGGAATCTCAGAGTTACTCTGATTTGCATTTCCCTGGCAGCTAAGGATGTTGAGAATTTCTCTAAGTGTTTCTCAGTCATTTGAGTTTCCTTTATTGAGAATTCTCTGTTTAGATCTGTAAGCCAATTTTAAGTTGATTATTTGCTTGTTTGTTTGTTTTCTGATATCTAGTTTCTTGAGTTCCTTATATATTTTAGATAGTAGACCCATATCAGACACAGAGTTGGTGAAAATCTTTTTCCATTCTTTAGGCTGGCACTTTCTCTAATTGATAGTGTCTTTTGCCTTAGAGAAGGGTTTTAGTTTCATGAGGTCACATATATGAATTATTGATCAAAGAGTCTACGCTATCAGCATTCTTCTCAGAAAGTTGTCTCTTGTGCCAATGTGTTCAAGGCTATCCCCCACTTTCTCTTCTATTAGGTTTCAGTGTGTCTAGATTTGTGTTACAGTCTTTGATCCACATATACTTGAGTTTTGTGCAAGGTGATAGATATGGATCTATTTACATTCTTCAACCTGCATGTATCCAGTTTGACCAGCCCTACTTGTTTTAAAAATGCTTCCTTTTTTTTCCATTCTGTATTCTTGGCTTCTTTATAAAAAATCAGATGTCTATATGTGTGTGTATTTATGTCTGGGACTTCAATTCAAGTCCATTGGTCAACATGTTTTTTTGTGCCAGTACCATGAGATTTTTATTACTATAACTCTATAGCACACCTTGAAATCAGGGATGGTGTTACCTCCAGAAATTTTTTTTATAAAAAATCAGATGTCTATATGTGTGTGTATTTATGTCTGGGACTTCAATTCAAGTCCATTGGTCAACATGTTTTTTTGTGCCAGTACCATGAGATTTTTATTACTATAACTCTATAGCACACCTTGAAATCAGGGATGGTGTTACCTCCAGAAATTTTTTCAGGATTGTTTTAACTTTCCTAGGTCCTTTATTTATTCATATGAAGTTTAGAATTGTCATTTTGAGGTCTGCAAAGATTTGTGCTGGAATTTTGATGAGGATGGCATTGAATCTATACGTTGCTTTTGATAGGATGGCCATTTTAACTATGTTACGCCTACTGCTCCGTGAGCAAAGCAGATCCTCCAATCTTTTAATATCTTCTTCAATTTTTTCAAAGACTTGAAGTTTCTATCACATAAGTTTTTTCTTTTCTTAGTTTGTTATCCCAAGATACTTTATATAATTTGAAGCTATTTTGAATGGTGTTTTCCCCTGATTTCTTCATCACTCCATTTGTCATTGGTATATAGGAGGGCTACTGAATTTTTTGAGTTAATCTTCTATCTAGCCACTTCATTGAAAGTGTTGCTCAGCTGTAGGAGTTCCCTGGTGGAATTTTTAGGGACACAGGTGTATATTATCATATCATTTGCAAATAATGATACTTTGACTTCTTCCTTTCGAATTTGTGTCCCCTTATTCTGTCACTTGTCTTACTGTTCTAAGCAATTCTCTTCAAGTTGCTGTGTAAATAGAAACAGAAGGAACATTGCCAGATTCATTTTATGACTTCACAGTTACCTGATACCCAAACCACAAAATGATTCAACAAAGAAAGAGAATTACAAACCAATTTCTCTCATGAACATAGATGCAAAAATTCTCATTAAAATACTTTCAAACTGAATCCAAGAATACATCAAAAAGATCATCCACCTTGATCAAGTATCAAGTAAGCTCCATCCCAGAGATGCAGGATTGGATCAACATATGAAAATCTGTCAATGTAATCCACTATATAAACAAGCTGAAAGAAAACTATCACATGGACATCTCATTAGATGCCAAAAAAGCCTTTGACAATATCTAATACCCCTTCATCATAAAAGTCCTGGTGAGAATAGAAATACAGGGACATACTTAAATATAATTAAGGCAGTTTACAGCAAGTACATAGCCAATATGAAATTAAATGGAAACTCAAAGCAATTCCACCAAAATCAGGAACAAGACAAATTGTCCACTTTTTCCATATCTAGTCAATATAATACATGGAATACATTTTTCATCCCTTTACCCTAAGATTAGGCCACATCCACAGAAGTAAAATATACGTAGAGCTGTAAATATGGTCAAAACCAATAACTAGGGAAGGCACAAGCCCTTAGAGAAGAACCTACTGTTGTTTGTGGTCTGATTAAGTGATCATGGTTTTAAAATGCATTCTAAATACTTATGCTCATGTTTGCAGATTTGAGATACTTTAGGTCAGAAAAGCTTCTCATTGAAGTGTGTTGAAAAAAATACCTCCAAAGTGCTGTGAATAAATGGCTCTGATTGTTCATCCATTATTGGGAAGTATAAAGCAGTCTGCCTCTCCATCCCCAGCACCCAGGGAACATTTCAAAAAAGGAGGGGAAAATAATGTAAGTTAGTGAGATGGTGGGGATATGGCAAAATGGTGCTTTCTGGACGTGACATTCCTGATGTACACATGATCCCAGAGCAGTTCTGCTTACCTCCACAAGACTTGCACAAAATAAAGCCAGCATGAATGGGGCAGTGGCCACTGGTAAGTTGCCCATTCCGAAATGGGTGACACCATACCTATGTGCATACAGATAGCACTGTATTCAATTGGTTGAAAAAACAAACAAGCGAACAAACAAACAAAAGACATGAAGTTGGGAGTAAGATGTGTTAAGGAGTTCCCGAGAAGTTTTTGAGGGGAGTGGGAGTTGTATATTACCAAGATACAATGCATAAATGTATAAAATTTTCAAATAATAATTGAAATTTTCTTTGAAAGAAGAATGTAATAGAAGATGGGTGAATTCGGATGGGAAATTGGAGATGTAGTTAAACAGGAGCAAGAGGGATGGTGTGGTATTGCACAGTAAGGTTATCATAGACAATAATGCACTATGTAGATTTTTTTAAATGAAGAAACAATTTTAAAAGTTTAGGTACAATAAAAATAGTCATTGGAGAACATAACTATGTCTAACATAATGGGATTATAATGGAATTCATAGAGTAATAAAAATGTTACATTATTGAATTAATATGAACATATTTGGTTTTAGAGTATATTAGTAATCAACAATGTAATCAATATTTAGTTATGATCAGTTGTGTTTGATACAAAATTGGCTTTGAAATACCAAAAAAAGCTATTGATAAACTAGGCAAAGCATTGAAATAGGATAAAACCTAGAACTCTCAAAGCTTGAGAGAGAAGAACAAAATATTTTGAAAGACTTAAATTACTTCATTTATAACAAATAGTTAACATTTTTTCACACATTCTTTTCACAGGAAGAAAATACAATGTTTATATTGTTTTTCAGATTCTAATCCAAATCTGAAACTACTTTATTCAACACTGAATGCTTTTGTAAGAAGATCTACTTCATTTTCATTGAAAGAGGTGATATTCAAGAGACCAAAGGACACAGGATAGTAGATGTGCAAAATACAACTATATTTTCTCAAGTTCACAATCCTTTCATTTGTAACCCACCCTTAAAATAAAAATATAAATTTACTTATTTTCAGAAAAATTTCTACCCTGCTATTTTAGAATCTTGACATTAGCAACTTTTTAACAGAAAATGAAAACACAGACTTTACACAACATTGTAGGGTTAATAGAAAGATATTCAAAAATATGTTTCTAGCACATTCCCATGACATTTCCTCTGTCTTCTAAAGTGAGGTAACCATGGTGATTACTGCTGATGTACACAAGTTCATTTCTGTTTATTTCTAGCAAAAGAGTCATTGTGTTTGCTGAAAATATTGGCCTTGGATTACCAGAACAAAATACCAATAACCTAGACAAGTGATATTTATATTATAAACTAATGTCTAATTAACAAGAAAACATGAAACTGAAACACTGACACTAAAATGAATATTATTTTAGGCTTAAACTGGATGAGGAAAAAAATCTCCTTAAATATTGTCTAAAATGTTTGAAGAGCAATTTTTTTGCATAATGAAAATAGTTACCTATATTTTTATCAAAGAATGCTTTAGTCTTTCAAAATAATGTTCATTTTATTATAATTATCAAGGTTATTATTTTCTTTCTTTTATTTGTACCTTTGTCATTTATAGTCTGTAAATTTATTTTATTATGAAAATAATGAAATATAACAGGAGATGAACTATTTCATCTGATATTGTTTTCACTATTACTTGTCAGGTGACCAAATTTCAAAGAAAACACTTAATTTACTTTCCCAATTGTGACACACATAGTATTATTAGCCTTTTCAAATTCAGAAATATAAGCCATTGCCTCCAGTTTTGAGTAATTATTTTCACTTATCACTATCTTGGTTATGATTCTTTCACCTTTAAACTCATTCTTAATCCTAGGGCAATGATTAACTAAACCTTATATCTAATTATCACATCCTTTTCATTCATTGGCCCAGAGTTTCTTTGTTTATATTACAAAAAAAAAGAGATGAACTCTTGGGGATTTCTGAAATGATTGCCGTTGTTGGGTCTCAAAGGACAGAAATCTGTTAGGAACTGGAAGCCTTCACCATTTAGCTCTTTGGCTTTTCTCCCACAGAGATGAGAGAACGGATTCAAAATGAAATCTGTTAAGATCATGATTAGAGTTACAAAGTCAACACAATAAATATGGTAAAGTGGGAATATAAAAAGTGTACAAAGTTGATTACCTACCTCCACTGTAACATCCTTCGCTACCATTCTGTGTTTTACCTTTCTATTTTCAGTTTCTATTAATCATTACTGATATTCATGTGCATAGGCATATTTTAATTAAGAAACTCTCTAAA
Source organism: Peromyscus eremicus (assembly GCF_949786415.1). Taxonomy (NCBI): domain Eukaryota; kingdom Metazoa; phylum Chordata; class Mammalia; order Rodentia; family Cricetidae; genus Peromyscus; species Peromyscus eremicus. The sequence goes on along the minus strand of NC_081417.1, from coordinate 25,253,118 downwards.
TATCTTCATTCAGAAATCCTTACATTGAGGACTGGGTCATTAGCTTAGGGGGTAGAGTGCTTACATTGTGTGTATGATTTCTTAGATAAAATCCCATTATTATAAATCAAAACAAACAAAACAAACCCAAATCAAACATTCTTAATGAGCATTGTGTAACAACATTCTCTCTCCACTATTCTATGATTTTAAAATGTGCCTGAAAATTCACAAGAAACTGTGGGTAACATTGTCTCATCAGTTTGATACAGGAACTTCCATTAAGTCTAAAATCTAGCAATATTGATTTATTTGGTATTTTGTGCTAGATCAAATGTGTGTAATCAGCAGTATAATCTGTGGTGAACTGTTGTTTTCCTGAAAGAAATTTCTTTCTTCTCTTTGGGGAGTTGAGATACTCATTTTAGTAATAAAATTTATAAATTAAACGCAAAGTTAGTGTCCACTAAAGTACTCCAAACTGCAAGGTTTTAGGAAAACAAACGTCAAATGTTTCATACTGTTACATGTTACATGCTGCATGGCTCTTCTTGGGGAGATATGAGAAAAGATCCATTTGCCCCAGATGCAGAGTATATGGACTCATGAAGAAAAAACGTGGAGCAATTTCTGCTTAGTGAACAAAATGCCTATCAGAGCATGAGGGACTTCAATGTACTCTGTGTGGCTTGCTGGTACTTATAGCATTGAAAAGTCTTGCCATATTGTTTACTTCTTAAAATAAAGCAATTGCAACCTCAAAGGGAGGGGGCCTAGAAGATTCTATGAGCATCATAAAGGCCTTATGAATCTGAGCATGATGGGCATTATAAGTCTCATGACTCTCTTCCTATCATGAAGCAATGGTAATAGGTTCAGTGTTGACAAGGTCTCATTACAGCTATTCGGTTTCAAGATAGCAATCACCATATCCAGTCTAGAGGAAATGGCCACATGCCATTCTACCCTTGCTCTCACTTTTAAAGTCTTTCTTTTCCTATTTTATGGTGTTTCTTGAGCCCTTTCAGTGAAAAATTATATATATATAAAATTTATGCTCGGTATCCATGTTATGGCATGAGATCTCAGTGTGATGCTTTGCTTTGTAGATAGAAATAATCATGTATGTGTGTGTGTGTGTCTGTCTGTCTGTCTGTCTGTTTCTTTCTCTTTATATGATTTTGTATTAAAATTTATCAAAGTGATGAGAGAATGTTACCTAAATTTCTTTTGAATTTTCACAGAAAACAAAAATCTGAGAAAAGTGGAGAGAGAATGTTGATACACAATGTTCATTGGAAATGCTTTACAAAATGTTTTCTTTAGTGTTGTATTTGAATACGTATGTTTGATTTTGAATATAGACAGAAAAGGCCTCAATAGATCTAAGAAAATATTCTATTCAAGATCTTCATCTGATAGAACATTGTTTGGGTTGCTTATAGAACTACAGGTTAAAAACTGGCATAGTGACATATACCTTGAATCCAGGCACTCATCCAACAGATATCTGTGAGTTCCAGGCAAGTTTGGTCAACATAATGAATTGCAGGACAGTAGACCTATAGTGAGACCCTGTTTCTTGAAATGAAAAGAAAAAAACAAAGAAACAAAGAAAGGAAGAAAGAAGCAAATAGAGAAAGAAAGGAAGAAAGAAAGAATCAAAGGCAGAAATAAGACCAGAAAATCCTCGGGATGACTTAGGCAAAGCTTTAACAGCCCTCCCACAAGTCTATATTCACCTTTATACAGTAGCAATTAAAATGTCAAAGAGAGGAGGAGCCTCATGGAGATTTTGTGAGCCTAGTGAAGGTCTCCTAACTTTTACATTTTCCTCCATGCTAGCAGGCCTGATACTGTAAGGGTCTTGTGTGGTCGTTATGGCTGCTGTGCTTAGATGACGGTGTTCAAACTCCATTCACAGTAATCAGCTTCTCTCTGTCTTTAATCCACATGATGCCAACCTTGTTCACATCTCACTCTTGTACTTTCTCTGAGCCTAGTAATGCATCTTCTAGAAGTTGTTATTGAAAGAACATAATATTACTTGATAGTATAATTTACATAGGAACAATACTTTAATACACTTATTATGTGTAGTTTGGCAACCAAAGTCCTTTTCAGGTTTGAAGATAGATAAGAATATAGTATCTAGATTTTCAAGAAACATTTTTCAAGTTTCTTGAAAATAATGAATTTCTAATATTCTGTCATGTATATTTTATATCTATTGATTCCATCTCATGAAAATAATGACAGAATATTCAAATTTATGGCTCAGATAGTTGACTTAATCCTTCCTAGTTTACTCTTGGCTTCTTGTTATTAATATTCTATATTTTCATAGTCTGATACATATGAAATTATAGTCTAGGTTAGTACAGTTAAGTTTTAGTAATTTCACATAATTCAATGAAATTTGTAATTCTCACTACAATTTTTGATACTTTTGATATAATTTTTTAATATTTAACATTGTTATGGTTCACCCTATCTGGACACTCCCTGGGAGAGGAGGTGAGAAGGTGTGGAATCAATGTCACAGACACTGTGGGAATCAGGTGTGAAGCAAGCAGTAGCCTCCATTACTGCGGATGTGGAGCGAGCCTATAGACCCCTCATGATTTCCGCTTGGCAGCTAGAGTCTCTCTCACCTGTGTTGTCTCTTTCTCATTGGTTCCCAGCATTCTGATGATCGTGCATCACCAATCACCAGGTACGGTGACAGACTCCAAGTTGTCTCAGCGAGAAGTAACTAGCATGTATGCACACTACCCAGAACACAGCAACTATGGTTTTATCAGGCCAGCTGGCTATGCTCCTCCTAAATAACATAATTTCTGTATTGAATCTTTGGGAATTTCACATCATGTACCTCAATTCTCCTCACCTCCCAATTCACCTCACCTTTCCCCTACAATGGCTCCCTAAATGAAAATTCAAAAAAAAAAAATCAATCAAACCAAAACAAGAAAACAAAGGCAAAAAGAAAACAAAATAAAACCAAAAGAACAAAACAACAACAAACATAAAACATTGTCCCTCCTCCATATTTCCTGCCAAGCCACACCTCTTCATTAGCTCCAGTGGCACTGATACAATTTTCTGATGCAATTTCTTCCTTTTCTCCCTACAATATTTAACAGGTCCCCATTTAAAATTGTTTGCATTTTTAGATAATGGAAATTCAACTGTGTTTTCCAAAAAGAATCCCTTTCTTGATCGTCAGTTTATTGTGTCTTTTTGAAAGAGAAACATGTTTCTGAATGTATTTGATCTTTCACATCCTGTTCCATTAGCATTTCTTCTACACTCACTTGTGGGATTGTACAACTATCTTAATCTTGCTTTTAAATGTTATATTAGGAAAGTATATGCTTTAAATATGCATTTCTATTCAAGAAGAGGAACCATAAGAAATTGATTCAATTTCTCAATAAAGATCTTGAGCTATAAATTCGGTTTCAAATAGTTAACAGACTAAGGTTACAATTGTAAAAGTACAGAGCTTGAATTAAAACTTACTTAAACAAATATTCAGAAAAACTACCACTTTAAAAAAAACAAGCCGGGCGGTGGTGGTGCACGCCTTTAATCCCAGCACTCGGGAGGCAGAGCCAGGCGGATCTCTATGAGTTCGAGGCCAGCCTGGGCTTCCAAGCAAGTTCCAGGAAAGGCACAAAGCTACACAGAGAAACCCTGTCTCGAAAAAAACCAAAAAAAAAAATAAAAAATAAATAAATAAATAAAATAAAAAAAACAAATATCTTCAGTTGAGATCAAAATCACCTCTTACTAGTTTGTTTTCATGTGAATTCTCTTTAATTGTCTGAACAATCACATTATAATGAGCAATAGGCAGCCTTCTCTGTCATACTCCTGTGATCCTAGCAGCCATGATACTGACAGGAAGATATCGATAGCAAGTTCCAAAGCCAATCTGGGATGCATAGGATGTCTATGTCTTAAAATTAAGATTCAAATAAATAATAAACAATTAAATGAATAAATAGAAAACATTGGGATCATCACTGTAGGAACAATACATGAGCTCATGCATAAATAAATAAATAATATGCATCCATATGTTTTCTATGTTGATGCACACACATAACTAACAAACATATATGCATGGAGATTTGCAGACAATATTAGAAATATAATTCTCATTAACTGTATTGCTATTCTCTTTTGTCTAAACTGTGGACAGAAATAAACAGAAAAGAATGTTTATAGCTTTGAAACCTTCCAAAAGGCTTTGCTCTCAGAAATATTTGAATATTGTAAGAGTTCAGTTATACTCTTTCTTGTTTTACTTGGTGAAGTATAATTTTGTTCCTGCTTTATTATTTATTTCCCAAACATTTCTCACTGTGCAGGGTCCATTCTGTTCTTTTCTGAGAAATAACCTAAGTACTGAATTCCTGATTTGAAAATCTGAGATATTTCTTTAGTCCTTTGACCTAAATACATAATTTTAGAATTTCTTCATTTTTATACTGCATTCCTGATTCCAGCATCTTCTGTCCTGAAATCTTTTTATATCTCCTATTTTCCTTTACAAGAAGCTCAATTTATGAAAGTAAATTGTCCTAACATGAGCTCCCTAGCTTCCTATATCTGCTTCAAGATTGTGGTTAAAATTTTATCCTGCCTCTCCCTATAACTAAGCCTATATCTCAAAGGCAGTCATGTGCTCTTCCTCTGCTTCAGCCCCATAGTAAAATATATAGTCTTTCATGTGAGTTTATTTATTGCCAAAGGCAAAAGATCCTGATGTGTTTTTATTACTGTCCTTTCCAGTTGACTCTTTTAAAATATCTGAATAGCTTACCAGAATGGTGGCTTACTTGATTAAATAACCTTTAATTTATATTTGCAGTGTGTTGAAAAATCATGTAAATAGTAAAGCATCCCTACCATACTGATGTCATTATTTGTATGTTTCATAAACTGTGTGTCCAGCTCATTGAGAGAAAAAATTTCTAGAGATTATGCCATCTCAGAATCCTAGAGACTGTCAATTGCTTTGTACATCTGTCATTAACAAAACTGATAGCACACTAGAAAGGTGGGTAAATGGATTAAGAAAATTATTCTGATACCTTAAATGCAAACTTACTAAATATTTGAGGAAATATAGATCTTTCAATAACATTAGGGAAAGATGAGCTGATTAGAAAGAAATTCAGTGATAAATTGTTAGTGGAACATTCTGACTTATATGTTTTTTCTTAAATATTTACATTACTTATATCCATGTTGAATTAAGAATAAATGGTACAGATCAAAATTATGTATACATATTTACAGAACACATATATACTCTGGAATTCAATCAAATAACAATTAAAGTTGACTAACTGTTTTTACAAATTTGTTTTTGTGTGAAAGCACCACCTGAAATATTCATATAATATTTTCAGAATGGGAAATCTCCAAAGACTATAGTTAAGATGAATGAGTTCACTTAGTTATAACTTCCAGGTCTATGTTTTGACTGTCATTGCATGCTTCAGAAAGTTATTGATATTCAGGACTTAAATTTCTTGAATTGTACATAAATTGTACAATATACTGTTTGACACATTACTACCAAAAGCTGGTAAGCTTTTAGGAAGGGTGATAAGGAAAAAAATGAGATAAAACACCACTGTAGATAACAGGGCTGCAAAGGATACAATACTTCAATTTCGAAAATCCTGAGAGATCGTGAATATTTTTATAGATGATTTTTGTAAATAAATGTAAAATAGTGCCTGAAAGCTGGACAGTGGAGGCACACATCTATAATCTTGGGAAACAGAAGCAGGCTGATCTCTGAGTTTATGGCCAGTCTGGCCTACGGAGTGAGTTCCAGGAAAGCCAGGGCTATACAGAGAAACCCTGTCTCAAAAATTCAAAAAAATGCATAAAATAAATCATTTTTACTTCAGAGAGTTTTTAAAAATCCCCTAAACATGACAGAAGAAATAAAATCAAAATAGAAATTAACACAACTTGGAATATTTAAGTTGGGTTATGAGTGTTTTTTTTTAAGAAATCTCCAAGTAAAAGAATAGTTTTCTTGATAAAACTATTGTCAATTTAGATACAATTGTCTAAAGAATAGCAAAATGTTATGTAGTCTTCAATTCCTTTCCTATCACTACCACAACCCAAAATAAAACATGAGAGGAATGTTGTAAGGACACTATAACAGCGTCTCTTAGATAGCAGTATTCATGCATAGACCAATAACTTAAGGACTAATAAAAATAAGCATTAGAGAAAGAAGCAGTGGAAATTACTCATGTAATAATGTAGAGGAAGGTAAGAGTTTCTAGATGATCAATAGAGCTGGACAGACAAAGAAGGAAGAGAACCATTACAACTAGTGTATCACTATTGACATGGTATTAAGGGGAAAAGAAGAACTTGAGTTTGCAGAATAATGATGGATCCTTATGAAAATCCATGTCATTGAAGAAAGAACAGATCATTGTTATTGTAATTTTGTTTTTGAGTTATATAAGTATGTATCAAGATGATAATTTCTTTCATCTGATAATTTCTTTAGAAATTTTCCTTTCTACTTGCTGAAATTAGTATTTTCAGAAGTGTAAAATAAAAATATCAACAGTGAATATCATAATTGGACCCACAAACAATTGCTGTGTGAATGCATTTGGGCATGGACTCTCTTAATAAAGATTCATTTCACATTTTATTTTTAAATTATAAGTAAATTGTGAATATGTTAGGGTACTTTTTGAAATTTGTTATATTGAATACATTATAGTTTTTTTCCTCTGTGAACATGACAAATTATAGAGTAAATTTGGGAATACTATATCAATATACTTCCCACAGTAAAATTCACTCAGTTATCATTTTTTGTATCTACTCCTGGTGTTCTTTGTTTACTATACGGCAATATTTACGTATTATATTATCATTTAAAAGCAATGGTTAATCTATTATTATATCTCCTTTGAGCAGCTGAGTTTTTCTTTGAACAACTAAATTCTATTTCAGAGAGGACATGTGACAAGTATGTACTACTTTCTTGGACTCTTTGAGAAAATATTTGGTCAGTGTCTTATGGCACAATTTTGATTTTTCATGTAATATTTTGTATCAGTTCTTCATTTAACTTTTTAAGTATGCATTGTATTTTCTTATTATTTCTTTATGTTTTTTATGGTTTATTTTTTCAGTTCTCTCATTATATACTCAGGTATTCATGGTATGGAACACAGTAATATAGTTTATAATCCACTACTTTCAACTGCATGTTTTCTTTTTTTTTTTTTTTTTTTGTGTGTGTGTTTCTGTGTCTATGGGTGTTTGTGGTATATATTCATGACTCATTTGTAACTGCATGTACAAACATATCCCACAATGACTAGAACCATTGTCAACAGTATCATAATTCTGTCTTTTCCTGAAATTTGTGGAACATATGAAAATTTGTCAAATATATATGGATGTATATATACACAAATATATTAAAGTCTGATTATTTTATATATTTTATTTTCTTCATTGTATTGTGTTTTTATAAATATAGGAACACAAACTAAAAATTAGATATTTTAAAAAGTGAGTGAATTAGTGATTAGTTTTCCAAGCGTATTGCTTAAGAGTATCCTATGTAACTCCATTTAATGCCATCTGATTAAATAGGATACACATCACAATTAATGTCTCTAGTGTAAAAACATAATTTTTAAATATGACCCATGGCAGATTTGGAGCATATAACAGATTCCAATGTGACTGACTTTCCATATGACTTTTAAATATATATAATCAAATAATTGGCATCAGCAAAAACTATAGCCAGAGTGTGGCAATAAAAGTTCAGCTATAAAGATTCAGGTCCACAGTGCTAAAGTTGGCTTTGACTACACCCCAGCCCCAAGTCTTTATTGCAGACTGATCTTTACTATCCTATAGTTTTACTGTCCAATGCAAACTAGTCTTGTAATCTTGGCGTCATCATTCACAGAAATTGCTGACATTTTTATTCATATTCTTTTATTCCTTAAAATGTGTTTACAGACTGTATTTTTGCATTTGGTACTTGTATAGGAAAAGTAAACAGGGCAAAAGTTCTAATTCCATAACCTAGTCAGAAATATCAAACAGAATGTATCCAATAAAAAAAAAAAAAGACAATGTGTTAGAGGATGCAGGACATTATGTTTTCAAGAGAGTATTCTGTATTCAGAGAAGAAAGACTTTTCCAATAATTTAACATTTGAACAAAGATCTGGAAGAACTGAGGAGGCCTGAGTCATGAGGATATCTAAGGATGACCTTTAAAAATAAAGACAGCAGAAATGAAAAGCCCTTGAGTGTTTCCTATATTTAATAATATCAGAATATCTGTGTGATTGGCTTAAAAATAAGTCAGCAAATCAGGATACAGAAGAAAAAAGTATCAGTAACTTCAGGCAGCCAGGTTATATTAAGGACATTAGATTTTATTTTGAAAGCTATAAAAAAATACAGATTTTAAGAGGGATGTGAAATACTGTATACCTGTCATTGCTTATGCAGGTATGTTATGTGTGTCTGTATGTACACATACAAACACACATATGCATACACACACATGCCTGTATAATAACATAACATGACCACATCATTATATGTAGAGATGTGTGAAAAACTAGAAGACTATCATAGTAGTACAATAAAGAACATGTGTTATTATGGTAGCATGATGAGATTTCAAATTCTTGAGACATTCTAAAAGTAGATTCATTATATTCATTCTGTACATTTTTTTCAGGTGAAACATACTCATCAAAGGTGACTGTATCAAACTTATTTCAGCAGACAACTAAAATAATAGTTTGTTGTTAGGGTGAAAGCATAGTAGAAGAGTACATTTTGAGACGATAACCCAAAACTCTATGTAGACTCCACAAACAAGTCAAGAGTTTAGTGATTCAAAGCCAGCTTGGTCTACATCATAAGTTCCAGGATAGCCATAGCTATATAGTGACACCCTGTTTTGAAAAAAAAAAAATCAATCAAACAGGTTAAAATCAAAGTTAAAACACTAACAAATAATTGATATTCTTAAAAAAATGTGTGTGTTACTCATGGAAATAAAAAAACAAATGAGATTAACTGGGAAAGTGCATGTAAAACAAGGAAGTAGGAAATATCTTATGGTTTCTAGGACATACCGTGTTATTTGAGGTGGAAACTATAACAGTAATTCAAGAAGACTAATCCAGCGAGGGACTGGAAATACAACTCATAGTGAATATGTTCTCAACCAGAGTAAAAGATATAATAGTGAGTGATGACTAACATCCCATGCACTGACTTTTAGCTTAAAGGAAAATGGAACTTCACTCTAAAATGAGCAGAGGATAAGAAAATATCAGCAATACTTCCCCCAAGATAATTTTTGCTTTATTTTCTGCTGGGTCATAGAAAAGCTTCTTTATATCTTGGTAGTAGTAACTCTGGACATGAGCAGAAATGCAAACTGCCATGCTGAGATGCTGGTCAAGTACAAGCACCAAGTCTCTAAATAGAAGAACAGTGTATGTTCTTGAGTAATAGTTGGCTAGACAGTAGTATGGTTTGTTCAGTTTACACAGATAGCCAGAGAGCTGGGGACAGCTTTGAGCATGTCATATACCACTGAGATAAGATATCTGGAAGTTCATTTTCCACTTTTCTCTGAATTTCCAACCTAACAAGGGAAAACCAGGAGATAAATTGTAGAAGGAAGGAGTTTAGTTTTAGAAGAGACATATTACATTTGACAAAAGAAGAAACACTGTGGAAAAAAAAGTAGGTAATTTTTTATCTGAAGAAAGCATTAGATTGTTCACACACAGCACTGAACATCTCTTTAAGGTCTCTGGACAAGAATGAGCAGACAGACCTAACAGTATGATTGTGATTATCTCTAGCTGTATTCTGTTATTTGAGTGATACTTAACATATATAAGCTGTTATTGATGGATTGAAAGACATACCAAAAGGATAGATGACAGATAAGAAGGACATGATATGTAGGTGATAGATAAATAGGTAGATAAATACCCTAGGTAAATAGAAATAGGCAATAGATAGTTGATAGACAAATAGACTGAAATACAATACATATATATATACATATATACATATATACATATATATATACACACACAAAGAGACAAGAAAAGATAGATTAAAGATAAATGACAAATGAATAGATAGATTGATACCTAAATGATAGGCAGGTAGATATTTAAATAGATAGAAGACAGATAGGTAGGTAGATTACATAGATAGATGATAGATAGGTTGATAGATGATAGATAGATAGATAGATAGATGATTAATAGGTAGATAGATAGTCAGACCAATAGGTGATAGGTAGATAGATTGACAGATGATAAAGTATAATTCCTGCCACAAACATACAGACTAATTATTTTGTCTTCTCTTTGCCGTAATTAACACTGTCCTAGATTAGGAACTTTTTCGGATCTCTCTTCCAGATATTTTGAAAGATGTTTGCAGCTCAAAACTTTTGCTACTTCTCCAATGCTTTCATTTGGTTCCCCAAGAGTTTTTCAAACTAAATCTAACAAACTGTACACTAGTTCCAAAATTACTGCCTCAAATTTCACTCACAATTCAAGATAAAACTATTGTTTAAAAAACTCTTATGTATAATTGTGATAACAAACTAATAAATATATAAAATGTTATAAACATTATAATCAACATTATTTTAAATCTAAGTTCTATTTAAAGGGAGATTGCTTCTAGTTTAAAACAATTGCACATATTAATAGTACAGTATTTCACTTAATAAACATTAATTAATAAATGTATTTCTATAAAAATTTCTGAGATACTACTATAAATGTCTCATCTGTAAAAGTTTTTATAAGACTTAACAATATGGAAATATAAGGTATAGATATGAGAGGATAAAAAGGTAGATTGTTGAACCTACTTTTAAAGAGTAACTTGTTTAAAATGTTTTATGTTGCTATAGATTTTAGTATATTGATACAAATTTAAGATAATTTCATTATTCTGTATATATATATATATATTCCTACTCTTGTTTAAGGTATTATGTTTATGTAACTCATTTAGATTGTAGTAGATAATTAAGAAACACAGATTAATAATTAGACTTCTATGATAGTCAAACTTAAAGTCATGTTACATTTTCTAGGTATTCATAGATACAATTCAATTAGGTAGGTAATCGTCAAATACCTCAAAGATCTACAGAATATGGCATTTAAAATGTTTTAATAACTTAGAATTTTTTTCTTTTTTTATGACTATGAAACATATCTGCTCCTAGCAGCACCAATTTACTTCAGAGAGGAGGATGGGCATCGAAGATACTCTATATGGAGTTTATCTTCTTCTTGGCAAAAATAGCCATTTGAGCAAGAAATTGTTCTTGCCTGGACTGCTTGCTTGATTGAACATGCAGGACCCATAGAAAGTTGACCACTGAACTTTGCTTGGCAAAATGGTCATTCAGATTTCTTCTTCACAGAGGAAACTGCCAGACATTCTACAGGACACAGAGAGAAGTGACTGAGAGACTCTAGGCCTGCAGGCTGAAGATGGATGCCCCACCATTGCAGAGGAACTTTGGATGACTGTCCAGGCAGATAGCTGTCTCTGTCATTCTATATTTTTGGAAGTTGCTTATAATGTTCTTCCTGTTTACTCAGATAATATTGTATCCTTCTGAGTTCCTTGATGTAGTTGAAGACTAGATAGTTATAATTATGGTTTTCCTTGGTTTTGATGGGAGATAAGGTAGATATGAAACCTTGGACTCACAAATGTAGGATAGATAGAAAATTTTTTCTTTGATTTTACAAAACACAAATAGAGTAGGTATTATAACTGTAATTTTTGCTTGATACGTGTTTTGTTATATGGAATTTTAATAGGTTAAAGTTAAAATCTTCCCTTTGTTTAGACAGAAAAGGGGAAGTAATAGGGGAACGTCTTTCTGTATGCTGCGAATATGTGTTGCTCTGATTGGTTGATAAATAAAGCCATTTGGCCTATGGCAAAGCATCTTAGAGGTAGGTGGGAAATTAAAAGAGAGACAGGAAGAAGCAGGGGAGACACCAGCAAGCCACCCAAGAAGCAACATGTAATGGGACAGGGGTAAAGCCATGGAACATGTGGTAACACATAGATTAATAGTTATGGTTTAATTTAAGATGCAAGAACTAGACAACAAAAAGCTTGACATGGCCATAGTTTAAAAATATTAGTCTCTGTGTGTTTACTTGGGTCTGAGAGGCTACAGGCCTGAGCGGGACAGAGAAAACTCCAACTACGAAGACTTACATACATAGCATTTCATACAGATAAATTATAAGTAGATGATAGAGAAACTGATGACAGATGGATGATGGATTGATAGATAGATAGATAGATAGATAGATACATACATAGATAGATAGATACATAGATACATAGATACATAGATACATAGATACATATATAGATAGTTAGATACATAGATACATAGATAGATAGAATATATGCCCTCTGAGGTAGTTAATAGTGAGTAGAACAAAACAATTCATGGAAAATAAAAGAAATAGAATGTGCTATTATTATGATTATTGGTAATACACTATTTAAGTTTTCATATCTTATTTTGTAATGTGAAAAATTTACCTTACTATTTCAAATTAATAAAGTGAAAATAATCTAGATTTTAATGTATTAGTTATCTCATAAAGATGTGTTTGAATATGCCAATTATATTAAATTGCTCATTCAGAAAATAAATTAATAGCAACATGAGAAAAAATTAGTTCTCTTTCCTCAGAAAGATGCATATCAATTAAATATCAAATTAATGTTATTATTTCTGCTAATGGACTCTGCTAGTGGGTGTTATTTGATTAAAAAAAACTATTATAACAGCCTCTGTGCTTAAGGATCTGTTTAACTCAGTGTCAAGAATAAAAATGGTTGAAATATATTTTAGAGGTTACATTCATTTTCTGATAAGACTTAAGGAACAGAATAAAAATTTTGTTGTTGTGTCATTTATTTTTAATAATCAGAAACAGCACATATTAAATAATAAAAATTTAAGTAAGTTGTATGTTATCTTTATAATAATATACATTTTGTGGGAAGAGAGCTAATTCTAAATAATTGTGACCACTGAAAATGAAGTTCAAACACAGAAGGTAACTAGAATGCTAAGAGTATATGTCTTAAGGATATGTGGTTGGTAACAGACCTGAAATCCAATTACCAAACTTTGAAAATTTAATTGAAATCTTTATATGGTAATATAATGGGTAGTTATATTGAAAGAAAATATTTTTAGGTTTATTTATTTTTAAGTGAATGAATACTTTGCCTGCATATATGTAAGTGTACCATGTAGATGCCTGGTGCCCAGGGAGGCCAAAAGAGTTCATCAAATTCCCTGAACTGAAGTAAATGACAGTAAGATAATATATGGGAGCTTGGAATACAACCTGGGTCCTCTAGTAGAAAAACAAACCAAGAGTAACTACTGAGCCTTCTCTCAATCTCCCCTAAAATTAATTTCTATATTTTCATGACTTTTTGTGGAGTCTCTACTGTCATTATCTTAAAGAATGCATTAGAAAGTGAGATCTATGAATTGAGATATAATTGTAACAGTTATTCTAGTAGAATTCTAGATTGTGTCTTTGATTCCATGATTATGTACCATAATTATATTCCAAATAATAATGATTTTTAATTGAAAATATATTTTTCTCCCATACATCTGGACCACAGTAGCCCCTCTCTCCATGCTTTGAAGCTCTGCCAACCTTCCCTTTCCCCCAGATTGACTCCCCCTCTGACTCCTTTCAGAAAAGAGCAAGCTACCAAGGGTCAGCAACCAAACATGTCAAATATGACAATGCAAAAATCCTCATATCCAGGCTGGACAAGCCAACCCAATAGGAAGAAAAGAGTCCCAATAACACAGACAAAAGAGTTTGTCTTAGTCCCAGAAAAACACCAGTCTAAGAGCCAAAATATATATGCAGAGGACCTGGTACAGACCATGACAGGCCTTCTGTTTGCTGCTTCAGGCTCTGTGAGCCCATGTGAGCCCTGTTTAGTTGATTAAGTGGGCCATATTCTCCAATATTTTTTTTTAAAAAACTATGTTTGGAACTATTTATAATGTTTAAATTATAAATGGAATCTACTCCTAACTTTGACTTTATCATCCCATGAAATATTAAAATATTTCAATAAATTTTAATTGATTTGTTCTATAGAGACTTAAGAATGTTATTTTCATTATATTTAGGTTTAGCTCATTTTATAATTTTTAATAACAAAATACTTATTATCGAAACAGTTTCTTTTTAGAGCTTTTATGAAGAACGAAGGTTTCTGGTATATCAGTGTAGTTCATAGCAAAGTTAAATATTTGGGGTTGACATACAAGTGTTCATATATATTGAAAGTGTTAGTCTTCCTTCATGCCTAATGGCATAGGGAAGAAGTTGTCTATTCTCCTAACACTGCCATGCTCCTAGGGGTGTTCATAACTTCCGTTTGTGAAGGGAGCTGTCTTCTCCACATTTGGTGAATGCCTGACTTTAAAGTCAAACTCTGTCCTGGGCTGTGTGTGCAGTGGGCTCACACCTCAGATACTTGAGCTGCTATTATCAGTGTCAGTCAATTTGCACTCAGAGACCACAGCCCAGTCTTGCATTCTCTCTCTCTGGAAACTCTCTCAAGCTGCCACTAAGATCATGGTCATGCCTAAAATATACTTTACAAGCACCAGCATCACATATTCTGTTACTGCACAAAAGTGCAGATGACTCAGCTACCACAGCATACTTTGTACCTCATATTCTGCAATCAATCAACACAATAGCAAACGAGTCCTAAAAATCTGAAAACAGGTATTTCCTATCATCTAGCAATCCTAGTCTAGAGGATCTGAAATCAGTGTGACTAGGAAAAATTATCCTCCCATATTTTGGGCATCAACATACTGACCAAAAGAAGAAAGCAATTTTAGTATTCTGCAAACAGGTGACATGCTATAGAAAGTGTGTCTTGTATATACATGGAGTAACTTTATTTATGCTCTTAAAAGAAAGAAAATCTACCATTTACATTTAGATAAATGGAACCATAATATTTGATGTTCAGGAAAATAATGAGGAATGAGAAATGCTGTATGATTTATATGTGTGCCATGCTACATGTTGTACATTTAAAAACTATAAACTTTGAGCAAAACAATAGTTATCAAGGTCTGAGTTCTGGAAAAACCAAGGATATCTTAGCCACGGTACAAAATGGTCACCTGGACAAGTACGGTGGGGGGCAGTGGGGGTTGAAGGTAGTGTCCTGTGGGTCCCCTCAATCCTCTCAGCATTGTATTTTCAAATATTGCAGTCTTTTAAAAATAGGTAGAATGGAATCCTTTAGAGACTTTTAAGATGACAAGGGATTATGGCACTAATAATTAAGACTATTTTCATGTTCTTGTCAACTCCACAGCTTTCTCTTGACAAATTTTATGAAGAATGGTTTGAAGTAGATGTTTAATAACCAATTCTTCTAACTCCACAACTATGGCACAGGTTGGTGGGTTTTTGATGTATATAGGTAAGTTATAAGTTGTACAAAAGTAGAACTACAAATGCACAAAAAGCATACAGAAATATTCTAGGATGGGACCTAGCAATAGGGGGAAACATTGCATCATTCAGCCCTGACAAAAAATATATATTCTACATAACAGAGGAAAACAGAATAAACAGTATTAAGTAGAAGTAATTGGCAGAAAGTTGAGGAAAGAATGGGCTGAGAAAAATTATATACAGAGAATTGACAGACAGAAGTGAATAAATCAAATGGAAACTATAAATCAAGGTCAATAAGCCTTGCAATAAAAAATGAGTCTATCACAGACTGAACTTGCAAAAAATCTCCCAAATCTCCAACCATATGGGAAGATACAGTAGATAATTCTCATGGAGTAAATACCACAGTTTTAATTCTGCTTTAAAAAGTAGTAATGAATAAAAACAAGACAGGCACCTCATCTTCCATAAGAACAAACTAACTTTCATGTGTCAATCAAGATGGACCTAAGAAATTACAAATAAACATTTAAATATAAAATAATATAAATCACACCTGTACAAATTTGTATTAGAGAAATAAAGTATATTTTGTCTATATGGGATATATTATATCATTTCACAACTGGCATTTTATGCACATTTCCAGTGAAAAAATATAGCAATGGATAAAATAATTCATTGACATCTCTAGGTAGACCTTATTTAGTACTCACTGGCTTAGTTCCCAGGCCAAAAGCCTTCAAAGTAACCAATAACTCTTATTGAAAATGCCAAAGTTTTGAGAAAGATAACAAATTACCTGATTACACAGAAGAAAATGGAGAGGGAAATGAGAAATCCTTCTGCAACTGTTAACACTGGCCCTGTGTATCAGTAAATGATGGATTAAAGGAACTCATATGAAACCATTGTGGAATATTAGTTTAAAATGTGTTATATTTGTTTATGCTGGGGAATATTTGTTTAATGATGCAAAGATGTGTTGCATTCTTTTATGTTGCATTTGTTTAACTCTGTGAAGCTGTGTTATTTTACCTGTCTAAAACACCTGATTGGTCTAATAAAGAGCTGAATGACCAATAGCTAGGCAGGAGAGAGTAGATCATT
This sequence comes from Peromyscus eremicus, assembly GCF_949786415.1. NCBI lineage: Eukaryota > Metazoa > Chordata > Mammalia > Rodentia > Cricetidae > Peromyscus > Peromyscus eremicus. Next base: position 25,236,415 of record NC_081417.1, on the reverse strand, counting down.
TGGGCTGACATGCAGAGAGAAGAAATAGAAGAGAGAGAAGTAAGGGATGAGAAAAGGAGGAGAGGAGGATGCCAGAGTCCAGCTACCCAGGTACACAGACAGACACAGATTAATAAGGAAAGCCAGATATATATAATAAATAGAGGCAAAAACCCAGAGGCAAAAGGTGGAAGATGTGAAATGAGCAAATTCAAGTTAGAAAAGCTGACTAGAAACAAGCCAAGCTACCACTGGGTACTAATAAGTTAGAATAATTCTCCTTGTATTTAGAATAAAAAAAACCCCCAACATTGTGAAACTCATCTTCTGAGGGATGGTCTTTCTCTAACCTGTGAATATGTATTGCTACTGTTGGTTAATAAAGAAACTGTTTTGGCCTATGGTGAGGCAGGATAAAAGCCAGGTGGGAAATCCAAGCAGAGAGACAAGGAGAAGAAAGTGGAGTCAGAGGAGATACCAGCCTGCTGCCCAAGAAGCAACAAGATGCCAGGAGATCGGTAACACCATGGTCATGTGGCAATACATAGATAAATGGAAATGGGTTAATTTAAGATGAAAGAGCTATCTAGCAAGAAGCCTGAGCCATAGACCAAAGAGTTTGTAATTAATATAAGCCTCTGTGTGTTTACTTGGGACTGAGCAGCTGCAGGACGCAGAAAAACTTCCAGCTACACTGAACTGTGATACCACAGAATTATACCTGGAATCTTAATATATATGATGAGTGTAATGTTGTTGGTAAAGCCCAGTATTTACTCAAATTGAGCAATATGTACATTTTTAAATTAATATGTAAATAGAGTAATTTCATACAAAAACATACTCTTGGGATGTGAGGAAAGGAGTCTGTGCCTAATGGAAGTGTTTTAGGGATGATAATCCTCATTGAAATATTCCCTCCTATGCTGGAGTACTCAATGTTATAACTGCAATTTCAAATTAAACTCAAATTTGATTAGTTAAAAGCCATGAAGAGTTTACGGAGTAAGATAGATGAAACTTTTACTGTTCTGTCTGTTTTCTGTTGTTCTTACAGCTATTGCACATACCCATTTTCTGTATTGAAAGCACACACAAACACAAACATTGTGAACAACAGACATTTGTCTGAACTATTCAAGTGTGTAATTTATAAAACACTTTGGAAGAAATTTATTAGTATAGCACAGGAAACATAGTCCATGTTTAGTAGACTTACAATTACTAACTCTATTATTTCTTTCTGATGATGCCTGAAAGAATCTTATATTTGAAAATATAGCAGACCAGCTGAAAACACCAAAGGTCATATGACAGGAAGGAAAACATCATTTTCCTTCACCATCAGAAAATTTTCTGTCCCATTATATTTATACTTCAATTAAAGTAAAGTTTGCTTCTATACAAATATAAAAATGAAATAAAGTTCATTCTGCCCTCAAAGTTACCAGAACTGATCAGAATGTATTTCAAGTTAGCAAGTAAGGCTAGTGAAATGGTTCAACTGGTAAAGACACTTGGCACTAAGACTGTTTACTTGATATCACACCCATGTGGTGGAAGGAGAGGACTGACTCTGAAAGCTGTCCTCTGACCTCCATTCATGTTTCTGGCATGTACATCCCAGCACAAAATAAGTGAGTAAATAAAAATTAAAAATAGAAATACGAATACATTATCTAAACATGAAAAACAAATCTAGATTTTATTTTTCAAAATTTCATCCAAGAATCATTAAATAGGCATAGATCACTTAGAAGCTTAATGCAGATTTAATTCAGAAAATTCCAAAGGCATGGGGATTTATCATCTTCATGTGAAGATCACCTGGTATGAAATGTAGAATTTCCAGTGTCAGATTTAATAAATCTAATATATTTACAGAATAGAATTACTTCACATATTCTAGGGGTAGGTTTGGAAATCAAATATCAATTAGAGTAATTACAGCAAATGCTCATTTTTGTGGATTATAAAAGGCTTCATCTAAATTTGAGTTGTGGAATATAAAGGTAATTCTAAAGAATTGGTAATTTTAAAGCTATTGAGATCTATGACAGTCACCTTCTCCTTAACTCACCATCAAAGATACAAAAAATATGTTAAGATGTGTATGAGAATAATGCAGTTGGTTTCCTAGTTTTATTTCTGTTGCTATGATAAAATATCCTACTTAAAATTTCCTTTATTACCTATATTTTGGGTAATAAAGTTATCTATTTCAGCTTATAATTCCAGTTTACATTCTAGCACTATAGAGAAGTCAAGGCAGGATCTTCAAATAACTAGTCATATCATATGCACAATCAATACCAAACAGAAATGAATGCGAACATTCACTTGTGTGTTTACTTGTGTAATACACACTTGTTCACTTGGGTGTTTAGTGCTCAGCTTGATTTCTCTGCTTTTCTACAGTTCAGAAGTTCCTGCCTAGGTAATTGTGCCATCTACCATGAGTTGAGTCTTCCAACATTTATAAGTTTAATTAAGATCATCCCCATAGACATACTCATAGGCCTACCCAAACTAGGTTATCTCTAATTGAGATTCTTTCCCCAGGTGATTCTAGTTTGTGCCAAGTTGAAAATTAAAGTGAACTATCCCAGATGGTTAAGCTGAGAAATTTCATCAACTCAGAATGTATAATTTTCATACAATCATGACATTTTTGTTAATGAAAACATTATCTTCATTAAGGTGACTCAGTAAGCATGCATATATATTAGTAATTTTCAGATAAATTGTTCTGTTGCTTTAATATTCAGGGGGTGCTTTTTTCTTTTACCTATGTTTCTATCTAAAATAATTGAGGTGAATTACTATTTTATTTAAAGTATATAGTATATAGTAATTTTTTAAATTATTTTTTTATTTATTCATCTCTCATACATTACATCCCGACCACACTCTCCCCTTCTTCCAGTATTCCAATGTCCCCCAAACCTCTTCTCTCCCCCAGATCGACTCTTCAGTGATATGTTTTGTATTGCAATTAAGCTTATCTGGGATCAGAGAACAGAGCCAGCAACTAGATTAGACATAGAGGCCAGATAGTGGAGGCCCACACCCTTAATTCTACCACTGGGAGTCAGATATCCATCTGGATCTCTGAATTCAAGGCCACACTGGAAACAGCCAGGTGGGTGGCACACAACTTTAATCCCAGTACTGGGAAGCACACACACCTTTAATCCCAGGAAGTAATATGGCAGGACACAGAAAGGCATATATAAGGTGTGAGAAAACAGGAATTTACTCTCTTGAGGCTGAGGATTTCATAGAGTTAAGAACATGCCTAGCTTGTTCTGATTCTCTGAGTCAATATCTGGCTCTGGGATTATTTTTTTTATTAATAAGACCATTTAGAAATTCATGTTACATTTGGCACCCAGTGTTTGTGGCACAAATTCACAAAAGAGTCACTTGCCTAGGGCTCAGCCCCAAGCTTCACGAGGCCTGAGTCTCCACCCCATGTGGGCCAGAGTCTCTTTGACTTCTTCTCTCCTGGTGTGTTGTGGGCTCGCTCTGGATCCCCATCTTAGACTACTACCACACTAGGTAGCTGCCTTGAAATGTCCTCAGGCTTCTATTGCTCTATGCATAAACAATCATTCTCACATCTGAATCATCATTGTCAGCAAATTTGGTATGTCAATTAAGATGTCTTCTGCTTAAGGGGCCCCATTGCAGTGGGATCAGGACTCATCCCTGGGGCATGAGTGGGCATTTTGGAGCCCACTGCCTATGGTGGGAAACTTTACACAGCCTTGGTGCATGAAAAAGTGCTTGGACCTTCTTCAACAGAGTGTATCAGGCTCTGCTTACTCCCCATGGAAGGTCTTGCCCTGGAGTAGGTGGGAATGAGGGGTGGGATAAGGGGAAAGACTGGGGGTGGAAGGAGGGAGGGGATCTTTTGTTGGTATGTAAAATGAATAAAACATTTTTTAATCATAAAAAATTTTAAAAATTGGAACATTTTTACAGTGGAGGGTGTTTGGTCTCTGATAACACATTAGGTGATCTGAAAATGGAACAATTAAATGAGAGGATAATGTTGATGGGATAGATGTAATGTCAATTATACATATTATTTGTTTGATTGTTTCTCTTTTATCATTAAAAAAGTTGGTTAATGTAAGTGCCAAGATAAAAAATTTTAGAACAACTTGTTAAAACAACTCATAGAGAAATTCAGACCCAGACAGAAGAATTTAAAGGTAAACCAATCTTAGCATTATATTATAAGTTTAGAAACTAACAGCCTAAGGCTTTCAAATAGCCAACCATAATCTACCCAGTAACTGCCAAATGCTCAAGGCTGTGTATGAACTAACTGGACTCCTGTGCAAATGTTAGATTTGAGGAGATTCAAAGAAACTATAATGTCATATGGTATGCATTCTCCATTTGTGAAGCAAATGTTAAACTCATGGTCAACTTGTAATAGATTTATCCCTCAAGACTCTAATGATTTGGTTACAGCCATTTTATAGGGTGGTCCACAGTTACAATGGAGGACCTGGTGGAAAGATGAAGCTAGTACAATTGAACAATGATGTAGGGCTAGAGGTACAGAAATTTCCAAAGATCAATTTCTTTTAGAAGGCGATTATGCTGATATACAAAGACAAACTTATATGATGACCACACCCTAATTTTATGCTAAATGGCAGCCTTGAATGCTTAGGACATAATTGAAGATATGAGAAGGAAAATTGAGACATTTGCAAAAGTTATACAAGGCCCAAAAGAAAACTTCACTGATTTCTTACAAAGGCTGTCTTCTGCAGTAAACAGAATGATACTATATTCAGAAGCTAGACAGATAATAATTGAATTTCTGGCTTTTGAAAATGCTAATGCACAAAACAAAAGGGCAATTAGGCAAGATCAACACCCTTGGGAGAATGGATCTGAGATACAATTAATACTTAATCTCATGACCATGATGATACTTGGATAGGAGAGGTGATTTCAAGAGGTTTGAAGAAAAAGAGTAATGTCACATGTTTCAATTGTGGTAAACAAGTTCATGTAAAAAAGACTAAAAATAGGGTGTTCCTAGAAACATGTTCTTTTTAAAGAAATAACCCCAACAGAAGGCCCCTCCCTTTTGGAAAATACTGAAGGTGTGGGAAAGGCAAGCATTGGACTAATAAATGTAGACCAACAAGAGACAGACAAGGTAATCCTTTGCCTTTGCTGTCCAAAATCCCTGAAGGGCCTCTCTCAGGACCCCATACCAAATTCAGTTCAGTCCTTTCCTGCCATCATAGAAGAAACCCCTTCCCAGAGCAATTGAAGAACCTAATGCCTATTGTAAAAAAAACCATACTTCTCAGGGTGATAGAACAGATATAGAATAGAAAATATAGATATATTTTCAGTTACTTCATATAGATATAGAACAGATATAGAATATAAATTCAGGAGAAACCATAAAGCAAAATATTTTGCAAACTTCTATAAATGAATAAAGACCAAAATTAAAAATAGAATAGAAAATATAGATATATTTTTAGCTAGTTCATATAGATATAGAACATATGATATAGAATAGAAATTCAGGAGAAACCATAAAGCAAAATTTTTTGCAAACTTGTATAAATGAGCAAAGACCAAAATTAAAAATATGAATGAATGACATTCTAATTGAAGGTGTTGTAGACACAGGTGCAGATGTAACAATAACTCCACCAGAATATTGGCATCCAAATTGGCCTCTTAAGGAGGTAAATGTTCAGCATTTAAGGATTGGAACATTATCTCAAGTGAAACGTAGCAAAGATGGGTCAAATGTATGGGGCCAGAAGGACAGAGAGGAAAGTTAGAGCCATATGTGGCTAATATAGCTATGACTCCATGGGGCCAAGATTTATTACAACAATGGAGTACCCAGATTAGCATTCCTCTGATCTCAGAAACAAACCATAAACTAACATATGTTTCTGAGAAAAATATTAGAAGATATTATAAAGAACAGTCACCGACTATCATTATTGTACAAGAACAGGTCACAATAACGGCTGATCTTTCAAAGACACCAACAATCCTAACTTTAAAATAGTTAGCAGATAATCCTTTATGAGTTCAACAATGGCCTTTAACAAAAGAGAAACTTCAGGCCTTAGAACAGCTGGTACAAGAACAGTCAAATGCTCAACATATTGAAGAAAAAAAAACAGCCCTTGGAATTCTCCTGTATTTGTTATTAAAAAGAAATCTGGTAACTGGAGAATGGTAACAGATATAAGAGCAATTAACAAAGTTATTCAGCCAATGCGTTCTCTACAATCTGGAATTCCCTTGTCTACTCTGTTACCTATGATTCAAATGCAGATACCTTAGAAAGAATGATTGAAGAAGTAAAGAAAATTTTGCTTTTGGGGGATTACAAATTGTTCTTGAAAAGATACAAAGAGGAGATTCTATTAATTATTTAGGATATAAAATAGGTCTACACAAAATTAGATCCCAAAAGGTGCAAATAAGGAGAGATTGGTTATGGACTTTTAATGACTTTCAAAGATTATTTGGAGATACTATCTATGGACTACTGTTGGGGTAAAAAATGCTGAACTGAGTAATTTGTTCAAAACATTAAAGGATGGCAATGACTTAAATAGTCCAAGAGAATTATCAGCTGAAGCTGAGTGAATTGGCTTTGGTGGAAAATAAAATACAGGATGCACATGTGGATCATGCAGATCCAAAGCGTGATTGCATTTTGCTTATTTTACCCACTTAGCATTCTCCTACAGGAATTTTAATGCAGAGGGAAGACATTATATTGGAATGGATATTTCTCCCAAATAAACAGTGTAAAAAATAAAAACTTATGTGGAAAAGATCTCTGACTTAATTTTAAAAAGAAAATTGAGACTTTGTCAATTAGGAATGGACCCAGGAGAAATTGCCATACCTTTAACTAAGGAATGAAATTGACAAATTATGGGCAGAAAGTGAACATTGGCAAAGAGTTTGCAGTAATGTGGGGGAAGAGATTAACATCAAATACCCCAAAAGTAATAGAATTAAACTTATAAAGAGAGCTAGCTGGATCCTGCTTTGCATTGTATGGGAAACACCAGTATCTGGAGCCCCTACATTTTATCCAGATACAAACAAACAAGGAAAGGTAAGTTAAAAATCAAAAAATTCAACTAAATTGGTTCAAAGTTCTTATAATTCTTGCCAAAAATCGAAATTACATGCTATTGTGATGGTATTAATAGACTTTTGGGAACTTTTCAACATAGTTACTGACTCTCAGTATGATGAAAATGTGGTCTTACATATTGAAAATGCACAATTTATCCCTGATGAGCCAGAATTAACTTTGTTATTTATTCAGTTACAAGATATAATCAGGGATAGAAATAACCCCTTATATATAACTCATAACTGATCCCATAGGGGTCTGCCAGGATCTCTAGCACAAGGTAATGATGAGACCAATTAATGATAAACTATTGATAGGAAATGTGTTGGAGGCCTCAGAATTTCATAAAAAAAAAAAAAAAAAACCAAAACTTCATGTCAATACTAAGGGTTTAAAAAAGGATTTTTCCATAACCTGGCAACAAGCCAAGGAAATTATAAGAAAAATGCCCTACATGTTCTTTTTACAACCAAACTCCACTACCAGCAGGATGTAACCCAAAGGGTACCCAGAGGAATGAAATCTGGCAGATGGAGGTGTTTCATTTTGCCAAATTTGGAAAATTGAAATATGTACACCACACCATTGATATATATTCAGGATTTCTGAATTCAGAAAAGGCTGATACTATAATCATGATTTTGCTAGAAGTTATGGGCATCATGGGTATACTTGCACAAATTAAAACTGACAATGCTCTAAATGGAAACCAGGATATATATTACATTGGGGACTAGGGTTTGCTTTTGTTTCTACAGGAGAAAAAAAATGCTATAAATATCATCAAAATTGATAAAAGTTTAATTTGAAAAAGGGAGACCTCTTAATTAGAAGAGGTGATAGTTCATCACCCAGTATGACTGTTGAATTTAAACTAATTTATACCACTAACAAATGCTTTTTCATTTAATCAGATATAACTTGCCAAAAGGGATAGGATTGGGGAAGCTCCTTGTTTTTGTCTTTCAGGAGAATGAAGACTAAGGAATCTGAAGAACACTGGACAAATAAGACATCTGAAGTAAAAGGACAAATCATCCAGATAAAATATCCCAAGAAAAAGAGAAATTGAACTATTGGTAAATCACATATCTATCAGGATAAAAGTTTATAAGTCTTTCTGAATGTCTGTTTCTGCTGTTCTCTACAGACACATAATGCAAATCGTCTTTATGTAGTCCCAGTTAAATTAAAATTTAAAACTTGCTTTGGAGTTGGATTGTAGCTCTCTTCTTCTTTAAACCCAAGCATGCTTGTTAAAAGAAAATGCAGAATCTCTATATCATGTCAGAAGAACTACCTGATAAAAAACAGAAGAAAACCCAAAATTAAGGGACTATTCTATTGTCACTAATGTCATAATTCTTTGGTATTATTTTGACTCTTTAACACTTTTTTTTTTTTTTTTGGTTTTTCGAGACAGGGTTTCTCTGTGTAGCTTTGGAGCCTGTCCTGGAACTCACTTGGTAGCCCAGGCTGGCCTTGAACTCACAGAGATCCGCCTGGCTCTGCCTCCCGAGTGCTGGGATTAAAGGCGTGCGCCACCACCGCCCGGCTCTTTAACACTTTTTTAAGGTATGAATTTTATATCAAAATGTATAAGATTTTTATATATATATATATATATGTATATATATATAAACTTTTGTCAAGATATTAATGAGCATATAGAGTACTGTACCTTCCTGTACATGATTTTGGGTTTGATTCTTTTTCAGTGTTCTTCAGGGAACCATGACTCTAGCAGCAACTATGAAGTCTCCAAAAAGATGATGGGGCCCCACAAGGATGATTCCATCAGGATAATGATAATAGTACTAAGCTGACAAACACCACCCAAAGCTTGGCTTTCAACTAAAAACTACTCACGACAATTTGGAGATGGCTAGCTGAGATGATCCATCCTCAATGACTACTGGAGCAAGGACTTGAGACAAGCTGTACATTTTCCCATTATGCAGAGACTGGACAACAAATGATACAGCTACCTCTCCCAGGACTTGACAACTAACCCAAAACTTTTCTTTTCAGGATTGCCTAAAGGTGCCTTTGCCCCCAATACAGCAGAAGGTAATTTTAAGAACATGATGCCTACATTCCCAAGAGAGGTGGGGTGGGTGATTTTGGTCATTCAATGGGTTATGGATAGTTGTCATGTTTTAGGATGGTTGGTTACAAGTTGTTAATCGGTAATGGTCAGAAAAAAGCTAACAAAGAAGATTAGATTCAGTGTTCTTGTTTTAAAAAAAGAGGATATAGATATAAGATAAAAGATAGAATATTGAATCTACTCTGAAAAAAAAAAGATATAGAAATGATGGATAAAAGTTAGATTATTGAATCTACTCTAAAAAAATACAGAAATGGCCGGGCAGTGGTGGCACATGCCTTTAATCCCAGCACTCGGGAGGCAGAGCCAGGCAGATCTCTGTGAGTTCAAGGCCAGCCTGGGCTACCAAGTGAGTTCCAGGAAAGACGCAAAGCTACACAGAAAAACCCTGTCTCAAAAAACCAAAAAAAAAAAAAAATACAGAAATGATAAAATAAATGGTATGTTATGGAATCTACTCTGGAAAGAAAAAAGAGAGAATATGGATATGATAAGATAAAAAGTTAGATTATTGAATCTACTTTTAAAAAAGCAACTACTGGCAGGGTGGAGGGGGCACATGCCTTTAATCCCAGCACTTGGGAGGCAGAGCCAGGCAGATCTCTGACTTCAAGGCCAGCCTGGTCTAAAGAGAGAGACAGGCACCAAAACTACACAGAGAAACCCTGTCTCAAAACAACAACAACAACAACAACAACAACACCCAAAAAAACAAAGAAAAAAAAGCAACTACTAATTTTAAGTATTTTACATTGGATTGGATTTTTGTATATTGTATACACACTATTTATATTGACACAAATTTGAGATTGATTTTGTTAGGAAATGCTGTACATATAATTCTACTCTTTTTCAAGATATTGTGCCTATCTGGTTGATTTAACAATGTAATGCAAATTGCTAGTCCTTGAAAGTTACTATTACCAACTAATTAGAATATAAAGAAATGAAAGTTAATAGTCATTACAATCAAACTTGTAGTCATATTAAATATGTTTTTAAGTTTAAACAGAAATATACTTTAGATATACAGGTCATTTTCAAACACTTCAGGGATCTACAGAATATGTCATTTAAGATGTTTTAATAACAGAGATTTTTCTTTCTTTTTTTTTTCTTAATGACAATAATACATGTCTGCCCCTGGCAGCACCAATCTACTTCAGAGAAAATGATGGGCATTGAAGAAACTCTTTATGGAGTTTACTTTCTTTGTGGCAAAAGTTAGTCACTGAGCAAGAAAATGTCCTTGCCTCAACTGCTGACACTATGCCGTCCAAAATGGACAAGCAGGACACAAAAGAAAAGACTGCTGAACCTTTCCCAGACAAGGCAGAATGCCCTTCAGAAAATCCTGCTTCACAGATAAGTCTGTCATATATGCTAGGCCTATAGGCTGAAGTTGGATGCTGCAATGTTGTAGAGAAACCTTGGGTAACTGTCCAGGTAGATATTTGTTTCTGTCATTTGTCACATTTTTTAGAAGTCGCTTGTTTACACTTCCTGTTTACTTAGTTAATATTTTTTCCTTCTCAGGTCTTGAGAGAGTTGAAGATTAGATAGTTATAGTTTTTCTTGTTAACAAACTAAGAAAAGAAACTCACTAAGAGGTGTACAGTGTATAAGTTTGAAAAACATCAAAAGATAGTTTTGGATTGGTAATGCAAATTAGGACAGAAACTGAATTAGATAAGATCTTCTGGATTCACACAGATAGGCTAGATAATGGAGTATTTACTCTGAATTTGTCAAATGCAAAAGGACTAGACATTATTGATGAATTTGTTTTCTGTATATATTGTATATAGTTACTGTACTTACAGTATAGTTTTTCTTATATTAGTAATAACCAATTATTATTTCATACAAAAAAGGTGAAATGTGGTGATATATTATGCACCCCAATAAAACTTATCTGAGGATCAAAGAGGCAGATATCCACCTGGATCTCTGAGTTCAAGACCACACTTTAAGCAGAGCCAGGCAGGTGGCACACACCTTTAATCCCAGTACTGGGAAGCACACACACCTTTAATCCCAGGAAGTAATATGCAGGACACAGAAAGGTATATATAAGGAGTGAGGAAACAGGAACTCATTCTCTTGAGGCTAAGGAATTCATAGAGGTAAGAACATGCCTAGCTTGTTCTGTTTCTCTGATCTTTCAGTTTTATCCCAATATCTGGCTCTGTTGTTTTTTTTTTTTATTAATAAGACCTTTTAATAATCATGTTACACCATTTCTCCTCTGTTTCCCTTCAGAAACAAGCAGGACTCCCAGGGATATCAATCTAACACAGCATAACAAGCTACATTAAGGCTAGGCACAAACCCTCAAACCACAGCTAGATGAGGTACTCCAGTAGGAAGAAAAGAGTCCCAAGAGTAGTCCAAAGAGTTAGAGACACTCTCACTCCCACTGTTAGAAGTCTTACAAAAACCTGAAGTGAATAATCATAAAATATTTGTAAAGGACCTAGCACAGATCCTTTTAGGCTTCATGATTGTTACTTCAATCTCTGTCAGACTCTATGGGCCCTGTTTAGTTGATTCTATGGGCAGTTTTCTCCTGGTGTTCTCAACCTCTCTGGCTCTTGAAATCCTTCCTCCCCTTCTTCCAATGGTTCATCTGTGGAGCTCTGCATCTGCTCACATCAGTTGCTGGCTGAAGCCTTTCTGATGACCACTGGGCTAGGCATCAATATATGAATATAGCAGAATATCATTAGGAATTATTTCATTGACTTCTTTTGTTGTTGTTTTGCCAGTCACGTTGGTTGTATACTAAGTCTCTGGTTTATCCATCCTTTGGTTCCTGGTCATCCAGGTAGCATCAGGCATGGGCTCACTCTAATGATGTGGGATTCAAGATGGGCCAATCATTGATTGGCCATTCCCACAAGTTCTGCTCCATTGTTACCACAGCACATCTTTCTTGTAGAACAAATTGTAGGTTGTAGGTTTTGTGGTTAGGGTGATGCCCAAGTCTTACTACTGAGAGCCTTGTGTGGTTACAGAAGATGGCCAGTTCAGGTCCTGCATCTACAATAACAAGGAGTCACCCTTATAGATTCCAAGGAGCTTCCACTGCATTAGGTTTCCACATTGCCTCCAAATGTCCCCCAGTTCCTTTAATCTTTCCCAGTTCTCTCTCCCTCCATCCCTCTTCCATCCTCTACTTGATCCCTTCTGTTCTCATCCCCACCCACCCCCATTTCTTTAAAATCATCAACTGTACATCCATGCATCCTAGTCTGTGTGCACTGAGACTATTAAAAAAATTAAATTCATAAGAAGTTAAAGGAATTCAGGAAGTACATAAATAAAATCTTTACTAACTGAGAGTCATATAGATAGATTATAGATAATTTAACTTATTGACTATGATATTTCAGCAATAAACAACATTTGAATTTTACTTCATATACTCTGACTTTGTTCCCCATTATTACTTTTAAAAATATATCTTTAATTTTTTTGTCTTTGTGTGAGGAAATAGTAGTCCTGCCATTGTTAACACAGAAATGTGATACAGAGCAAAGGGAAACTTAGGTTTAAAACATGAAAGACTTCTTCATTGATATCATCCTTGTTCATCTCATGTTTGGGTAGTCATGCTGGTGAGATGTTATGGGTGTAGCTTCGAATATTATGAAGAGAGACAATCTCATAGCAAACTCCCTGAGTTTCTGGCTTTTATAATTGTCCCAGTAGGAGCATACCTATTAGTTTCCAGTGCTAAATGGCTAACCCTGAAACCATACATTCAAGTAGCATTATACAGACTGATCAGATTATATTTAGGAATTATACATACATATATATATATATATATATATATATATATATGTGTGTGTGTGTGTGTCTGTGTGTCTGTGTATGCACACACACACACGCACACACATATATATATATATATATATATATTTGCATGTAATAACAATTAGTTCTGTAAAGTCAATAATTTAAAGGACACTAGAAATGGGTTTATGGAAGGATTTGGAGAGATTAAAGAGGAGTAAATTTTGTAATTAAATTATAATCTTTAATAAAAATCCAATATTTATAATTCTAAAACAATTTAATTTTTATTTTAACATTAATTGTTTAATAGTTTAATAATTGAGAGTTTCGTTGTCTACTATTTGTTATTCACTATGAAAGGAAAAAGGTAAGATGGACTATGAAACAGCTTTGAGGTCATTATAAGTTAAAACAGCTGTACAAATGGCAACAAATGAAATAAGAATGCTGGAGTCTGGTTTTATTAAAATAAATAGAAAACAAAAAGAAAAAAATTTCATTCAAGTAAAACATCTGAAAGAGCCTTGCTAGCAGAAAAAATATCAAAGAACTTGTGGAAACAAGAACACTTTCTTAAAATGCTAAATAACTTCAAACGGGATTCAAGGTTTGCAATATATTTTCAACATTTCAGAAAGATACACTATTCAGTCGCCTCTTACAACTATATTCTCACAGTTTGATCATCTCTACTTACTCAATATTGTTCTCATCATTAATGAAAACATCTCTTATCACGTCTATAATTCAAACTGCAGAGAATCAGACGTGCTCAGATGAAATTTTGATCCCTATTTTCCAAATTTCTTACTAAGTAGTGATGGTCAGCCATTGCCAGACCTATATGCTGTACCCTAATTGATGGACCATTGTAGAATCATTCAGCTGTTGCCATCATGATCAAACCATTTGTTACATCTAACACTCAAAACCCTTCCTTCCATACAAGCTATGTTCTAGAAAATTTTTCATGTGGGATGTTATAATGGTAGTTGCTGAAGTTGGCCTAGAGACAAATGAAGTATTTGAACAAAATGTTCATAAAATAGTTAAAAATAAAACCATAGTTTTGCTAAACAGTTAAGTTAGAAATTTAGAAACTGTTCCATTGTTCATGATTAGTGGATATATTAAATATGATTTTCTATACTACTGTTAATGAATTCTTTGATTCTTGAAAGATGGATTTAAGAGACAGTTTTCTACATCTAAGGTTAGTTTAACAATTAATTTTATATTTCTATATTGATTTATTTTATTTTTAATGCAGGAGTGTTTTGCGTGAATTTTATATAGGTGTACAAATGGCCTAGGGAGGTCAGAAGAGGGTACTGGATCCCCAACAAGTAGGGTTACAGATGAGTGTGAGGGTGCTAAAACCAAATGTGGATACCCAAAAAGGGCAACCAGTGATCTTAACCACTGAACCATCTCTCCAGCCTCACATATATGCTCCTTCACCTGTTAACATAATGTAATTTTGAAGGTTGGCTGTGCTGATGGACATGACCACAGGTTCTCTCATCCTGAGTACTAATGTGATTCATCTTTGTTTTTTCTTACAGACATTTGTTTGTCCAAAGTATACTTTTTACAAAAAAATAATCTAATCTGGTTCTTGTTTCCTTCTAAGCCAACATCCTGCATTCTTTCTGTGTCACTTGCCAGTCAGCTATGGCTCTGCTGCAGTAAACTGCAGAAGCTGTGCTCCAACACATTCTTAAAGCTTGCCTTGCTGCCTATTCTGTCTGTGATCACTCTTTTCACCACACTTAACAGTAACTGCCAATATTGAACAAGCATAATATCTATCCAGCATTGGTATTTTAATAAGATAGTACACTCAGTCAACATGTTATGTGTTAAATGCAGTTGTTAAAGTTTTCCAAAGATTTCCTTTCAAAGGCATTGCAAAGTTAGAAAGTGAAGGGCAAAGTAGTTTTTATCCTAAACACCAATTTTTGAAACCCTGTTATCAGAAAGGTCTTTTATAAAGTGCGTATTATATATAAATGTTTCAATCATGGTTCATTTTTAAAAAATAAAAATGGAAGGTCACAAGTTTTTTATCTGACTGCCCTTCGAAATACAGAACTCTATATGAGATTATGAAATTGTTTCCCTCTCTATGGCAGTTTTAAACACGTGTAGTCTCTAAAGGCTTGTGCCTACATGATATAAATGGTCATTGTACAAGGCCATTCACACAATGTTTGGTTCTTCATAATGAAAACAAAGGAAATATACTCAAAGACAGAAACATATTTCAAAATAATGATACAATCACATTGGAATACTGCAATGAATAGCAAGTTGCAGTTACTGTTGACCATGGCAATGTCCCTTTCAAAAGAAAAATTTATTCACATGGATATTGAGCCTTTACATGCAGAAATGTAAATATTTTCAGTTTTCCACCACAGGCTTTTAGTTATGAATATGGGTTCCTGAATGTTTCTAAAACTCACAGCTATTTCTTTTTTCTCCCCAACATTCAGCATTTGACTAAATGTAAATTAGAGTTGAAGCAAAATGGTAAGCAATCTACACTCTCCATTCACACTGTTGGCCTCACTCATCATGTAATTGAAGGTTTTCTTATGTGACATAGATTGTGCATAAGTCAAATCACTTTCAGAGGCTCAAACTGTATTTCTATAAAACAGTTTTCATTACTATGTATTATTACTCTTTAGCACAATTAATAATTTGTTAAAGTGTACACAAAGTGATGGTGTTGAACTTCTCATTTTACCTGAGCAATTGAGACTTAATATGTAAACATGACATAATAAAAACTCACAGTAGATGAAAAACACCATAATAGGTGAAATTCTAGACTCGTACATTTTTCACATTTTTTTTCTAATAAAGCTATTTAACTGTTTTATCATTATCTCAAAATAAGAACATATGCATGACTAAAACAAAATCATACTTACTGTTATCTAACTACACAATCAACTACTTTAAAATGTGTTCGTGTCTATTTAATCAGGTTTGCCCTTTTAGAAGTCTTATTTAAGATTATAAACATAATCCCAGGAGTAAAATGGCATACTGTGATGTGGAGTGCTGAATATTTCAAAAGAAAATACTGAAATTAAATTGGAAAGTATAGCTCTATCCTTATCATTCATTTGGCAATCACCCAAATTTATTCAGTGACTTTTATGTTTTAATCACAGTAACAAAAACAAAATAAACAAGTATGCCTTGTCAAAGATGTGTTTTAGGAAGTGTGTGTGTGTGTGTGTGTGTGTGTGTGTGTGTGTGTGTGTGTAATGGAACATTTCTGAGTGGTAGCTGTGTGTTTGGTTAAGTTAGCATTTAATACCTCAGGTAATTAACTATTTTTAATAGTTTATTATACTTCAATTCAATTTTTGGATTTCCAGTCTACAACTGGTCTGCCCTTTTCTTTGGGCCTCTAGTGAGGTAGCACATTGCAATGGGAATTTAGTGTGGAACAAACTGTTCACCTCGTGACCACAAAGTAAAAAGGCGGAAGAAGACAGACCCTCACAAGCCCCTTCAAGAACGTTCCACAAAATATTAACAGCTCTCACTATGCATCACATTGTAAAATTCCTACCAGGTCCCAAAGTTGTCATTCTAGAGTCCAGCCTCATAGTCTTTTTGTAGATATCGGCATCCTAAACATACTATGTTATCACTGGTGGAAATAAAGGCAAACACAGCTTGATACTACTCAAGGAGCACGAGTTGGATCCTGGAACATAGATCTGCAAGTGATTAAATGGGTTTATCTACATGTTTTTACTTTCAGGAAAATCAGAACTGATATTGCCCATATTTTTTTTTTTAAATTAGCTTTAGGTCAAATTTCAAAGAACAATGTTTTAGTTGTGTTTTGTTACAATCTTATCTTACAACCAAAGCATACTTTGTCAATCAAAGTTCTTACCAATAATGCAGTTCAAAACATGCCATCAAAGCATTTCTTTGGCTGTGATTTGAGTACTTCTGCTTTCTTTCCACAAAATTACATAAAAATTGAGTTACAGTATTACCTAAAGAAGTAATTAGTGATTGAGTTAGGCCTTGTAGGCTAACATCCACTTTACATTTGACAATCAGAAATGTGAGCAACTGAGATATCCAGTTCTCCCCAAATTTATCCTTAGGGTTTGGGAGCTTATTTCCATCTAAAATATAAGGAAG
This sequence comes from Peromyscus eremicus, assembly GCF_949786415.1. Taxonomy (NCBI): domain Eukaryota; kingdom Metazoa; phylum Chordata; class Mammalia; order Rodentia; family Cricetidae; genus Peromyscus; species Peromyscus eremicus. The sequence continues at coordinate 25,219,172 of NC_081417.1, read as the reverse complement.
TTAAGGACAGTTACTAAATTCTAAAGATGGCCAGTGTCACCTCATCACTTTACCCATGGTAAATGACCTTGATACGATAAAGGGCTTAATCCCAGCTCTACTTTGTTTTTCTCTTACTGTATTCCACACTCATCTCAAAGAGGAACTTTCTGAACTATTTGAAATGTACTTTACAATTTTGCTAACAATTTGGAATGTATTCTAGAATAAAATAGGTGAGAACCAAGAGAGATTCCTAAGAAAGTGCAACACACTAACTTGTCGCAAGTATCATAGTCCACTTTGGGCTGCTCTGCTGCACAACCTGACACTGAGTGGTTTATAATGAACAAAAGCACATGAGTTCACAGTTGTGGAAATCAGATAGGCTAAGATCAAGGCTGAAGCACCTGGGAACTGGCATATTGCTGAATCATTGCAATTGATAGGCAATGGGAGAATACAGAAAGGGAGTCCTCTTTCAAAAGCATTAAATTGAGGCATTAGGCAAATGTTGATTGTGGAAGTTTTGTGACCTAATGAACTTATAAGGATCTCCCTTGCATTCCAATATAATCCTACTAACATTTCTATATGAGGTTCACACAAGACAAAGATAGCAATGATAGCTATCAGAGTCATAAGAAGAAATTTTGGATGATATGTAATAACATATTTCAATCTTTAATTTATGTGTATGGTATTTTAAATTACACATATACCACAGGCATTAAAGATAAATACTCAGATAAATAAAAATTAAGTGGATAAACACATTAAATTATATGTTTTTTATGTTGGATTTGGAAAATAAATAAATAAGGTCAAAGTAATAAAAATGGTGATACCTCTGTATGTTAGTCAGCTTTATGTCCCTGTGACAAATACCTAAAATGAATAATTTAAATAATCTAAGATTTAATTTTGGTCATGGTCCATTGCCTTTGTGTGGATTAGTGTAGACTTACTGTACACTCTCCAAAGTTGGGTAAGACCATTAAAGAAACTACAAGTCCTATATTCTATCTAAGAGCACGAGTAAGTTAATTTTGAAAATTACTTTTAATCAATGTAGTTTTTACTCACAGTCTTGAAAATCTTACAGAAACTGGAATACATATTTTTTAATGCCACAATAATATTAAAAAATAAATTATACAAAGTGAAAAGGGATTTAATTCCAATTCAACATTTTAATATTCCAAGAGTAACAGGATTGGCCCCTAATATGCCCAGAAAACAAAACAAGAAATGCAATAACATCATTAAAGATTAATGAAAGCCTGAGGAGAGAGCTACATTTGCAGAGCACTTGCCTGGATAACATGGGAACCTGAGTTCAATCTTTAGAATCCACATTAAAACACAGAATCCAAATTTATCAACCCAACCCTAGGAAGGCAGATACAAGTAGATTCCTAGGTTTCACTGCTAGCAAAGGTAGTTAACTCAGCAAGTTGCAAATTACTGAATTAAATGTTACTTTAAAATTAGTGGACAACACTGGAAAAATTATAACCTAGATTGTCTTATCTTCCTCATGCACTCACGTGTGCACATCTATCAATACACCTGTACCTACCTATACCTGGACATACACACACAAAATACATGAACACACACACAGAGGTTAGTAGAGACTTTTTAATGCTATTCTCTGTTGGATCAAGTGCATGCACTAAGGTTTTCCAAATCATCCTGTGCCCCATTTTTCTCTAATCATCAGAGAAGCAGTTATTTAGTTTTTGTTAAGATTGGAAACAAATTTATCATGATCTAATCAGACAGAAGATACAGGAACATCTGATGAATGCCTGAAATAAAACTTTGCAATGTAAAATGTATTCTCTTCCAAGCAAATATGCTAATATATTGCTTGATTCTTATCTATATTGCCTGGAATCTTTTAATTTGAGTTGGTTAGACCAATTGTGCATGTTAAATGTCATATTTTTCTCACAGTGTATTTTTTATAGGAAAAGTAGTTATGAAATCAGTCAAAAGAAGAGACACATACAGTAAAAGAATCAACCAAATGGCATGTTTCCCATTTTCTTTTCCCTATGAGGTTCCATGTCCAAAAATCAGTGCATTACAAATGCATATGAACACTCACCTGATACTGGTGTCTAGGTCTTTTCAATTCAGAAATGAAAATGTGCATACACACATACACATATGACATGCTATAAAATAGCTGTACTGTTTAGCAATAATGTTGTCTGATTCTGGGTTTTGTGTATATTTTTTCCTTCTTCCTGGTTTAATCTTTTTCATAATGTTGTTTTAATTTATCAAACCTTCTGATGCACAACAGTTTATAGGCCCTGCAATGATCCAGAGTATTTTTGTAATGTAAGTTGTGAGGTGTGCTCAGTATTAAGAGTATGGTAGCAAGATGATGTAGGTGACAATTCAATAGAATGATTGTAAAAAAAAAAAAAAACAAAAACAAAAACAAAAAAACTTGAGAGTATTCTATAGCAAGAAGGAAAGAGAATGGTTCTGTATGCACATTCAAGCTCTCTAAGTTGTTGTTGGAGCCTAATGGCTCCCTCAGGGGAGGGGGTGAGAAGGCACAGCATCAACAGCACAGACACTGTGAGTCAATTGAAGGCAAATAATGAACTCGTTTATTCAAAAATGGGGAAGGCCTTGTATACCCTCCTCCCAGCACCCATTCTGCGTGGTCATCCCTCATTGGCTTGGTACGATCAGAAACTCTGACAGTGACTGTTGCTAGGCCCTCAGGCATACTCTGCAAGTTCAGGAATTCTGACAGCAATTAGGAACTCTGATAGTGCATTTTGTTAGGCCCTCAGGCAGATTCTAGGTTGGCTCATAAGGAAATACATTATGTGCACGCCTTGGCAACTGGTCTGAGCCAATTTCCTGGACCCTATGGGTCTGTCCTACTGTGTTAAGACATTGCCTAGGAAGCTCTATTTCAATTGGAAATATTTGTAATGGCTCCCTGTACTTGGAGCTACCTCATGTCAAAGTAAAAGCTGAAGTTTTCAGATTCTTGAAGACCAGCAGAAAGCTGTTGAAATAGCATAATAAAAATAGAGCTCTATAATTTAAGACAGGCATTACTGTCCCTAAATGATGCAAATAAAAAGAGAACTAGATTATTATTTATTTAATATAATTATAAAATCTCTATAAAATGTCAGTCAGATATGTCTGTGACATTATTAGTTATTGACCTAGGGTTGACCCATTGAGGGAAATGACAACTCCAGAGGCAGGCGTGCTCAGACACATGATGGTACAATCAGTAGTGGTGCATTGGGCATTTTAAGACTATTGCAAAAGGAGTCATATAATTATTATTTTAACTGTTATGTAATTTACACAAATGATTTGCTTCATTGATAGAAAATATGTAATAATTCCCCCCTTCCAGTACACAGGAAGCTAATCTACAAATATCAGTAAGATTAGTACCATTCAATAATTAATATTTACATTTAGAGACGAACTAAAATCTGATCTAGATTCAGGCTATATTGAGGAAAATATAAAATATTGTAAGTGATTTAAAACTTTCATCAGACACTCTGTCTAATTATCTTGCACATTATTAAAATGATTTAGCTTGTTTTGTTTTTAAAAAAAGAATTCTATAAAAGTTGTAGAATTAGGTCAAAGTTTCATGTTGCTAATTTCTATTAGACATACAAGAATGAGTGTCAAAGAACCAAAATTCATTATTTTATTCTCTGGTGTTAAATAGTTTTTGTTTGTCAGTAATTAAAAAGCTAGTTGCTATTGTTTGTATAAAAGTCATGGTTAATATTTTGGTACAAAAACCTTTAAGTCCAGATATGATAATACATACCCATCATCTCAAGTTGTTGAAAGGTAGAGGGAGGAGAATTGCAAATGCATAGACAACTTCCACAATTTCATAAAAGCCTGTCTCAAAATAAACAAGAAATAAAAGTGAAAAGCTTAAAACAAAGTCAATTATGTCCTGTCCACTTGGAATTCCAGTGTCATACTAACACACAGTACAAATATCTTATTATGTGTGAATGATGTATGAAAACATTCTTCAAATTACAAGCAGAGAATCTATTGTTGTTTATCTGATACTAGACCTGAAAATAAATTGTACACATAAGTAATTTTCTAAATTTTGTACATAGATACTTAAACTTCCTTTAATTTTTAAAAAATTATCTCATTTTTTCCCCTGGAGAGAAAAGGGTTTATTAAGCCTACATTTCCACATCATAGTTCATCATTAAAGTAAGTCAGGACAAAAATTCAAGCAAGACATGAAACAAGACAAGAGATGATGCATAGGCCATGGAGTGGGTGCTGCTGAAAGGCTTGCACCTACCTCATGGCTTGCTCAGCCTGCTTTCTTATAGAACCCAGGACCACCAGCCCAGGGATGACGTCAGCCACAATGCCCTGGGCCCTCTCTCATCAATCATTAATGCTCTACAGCCTTGCCTATAGCCCAATCTTATGAAGGCCTTTTCTTTTTCTTATTTATTCTCTCATAAAACACATCTTGACCTCAATCTCCCCTCTCTCCACTCCTCCATACTATCCTACCTCCCCTCTGCCTCAGATCTATTACTGTTCCTTTACTCTTCAGAAAAGAGCAGGCTTCCCAGTGAAATCAACCAAAGATGGCATAATAAGCTGCAATAAGAGTAGGCACAAACCCTTATATGAGTAGGCAAAACCCTTATATTAAGGCTGGAGGAAAAGGATTCCAAGAACAGGCAAAAGAGTGAGAGTCACTCCACTCTCACTGTTAGAAGTCCAACAAAAACTCCAAGATCACAACCGCAGCATGTATGTAGAGGACCTACTGCAGAACTATGCAGACACTGTGGTTGCAATTTTGGGCTCCATGAGCCCCTATAAACACAGGTTAGTGGATACTGTGGGCCATGTTCTCCTTGTGTTCTTCATCCCTCTGGCTCCTATAATCCTTCCTCCCTGTCTTCTGTGGGCTTCCCTGAGTTTCACCTAAAGTTTGGCTGTAGGGTTCTGTATCTGCTCCCATCAGCTGCTAGAAGAAACCTCTCTGATGACAACTGGGCTAGTTACTGATCTATAATTATAATAGAATACTGTTAGTAATCATTTCATTTACTTTTTTTTTTGTCAGGCATGTTTGGTTCTACCCAAGGTCTCTGAGCCATCCAGGGTCCTGTTCATGGCAAGAAGGGTCAGGCTTGGGCTTTCTCTTGTGGCTTGGGCTTCAACTTAAGCTAGTCATTTGTTGACCACTCCCATAAGCCCTGAGCTACCATTGCCCCAGCTCATCTTCTAGGCAGGACAGGTTGTGGGTTGTAGGTTTTGTATCAGGGTTGGTGTATCAATCTGACCACTGGAAGCCTTGCCTGGTTACAGAACATGGCTGGTTCAGGCTCCATATCTGTCACTTCCAGGAGTCCTGCTAGAATCATCCTCAAAGGTTTCAGGAAGTTTCCATTCACCTAGGTTTCCACGTTGCTCCCTAAATGCCTGCCTTTTCCAGTCATTTCTCTACTTACTCTCTCCTTCTGCTCTCCCTTTCTCGTCTGATCCCTCCTATTCCTATCCCCCCACATACTCAGTCTACCACAAAAATCTACTCTATTTCCTCTTCCTAGGGATTTCCATGTGTCTCCCTTTGAGTATTCCTTGTTACTTAGCCTCTCGGGGTCTGTGGGCTGTAGCATGATTGTCCTTTACTTTAGAGATAACATCCACTTATAAGTGAGTACATATCATGTTTGTATTTCTGGGTCTGGGTTGACTAGCTCAGAAGGATTTTTTTTCTAGTTCCATCTGTTTACCTGCAAACTTCATGATGTCATTTTTCTAACAGCTGAGCAATATTCCACACTGAAAATATACCACATTTTCTTTGTCCATTCCTTGGTTGAGGGACATTTAGGTTGTTTCCAGTTTCTGGCTATTATGAATAAAGCCTCTATGAATATAGCTTAGCAATTGTTCTGATAGATGAGATGTCTTAAGTATGCATTTTTTGGCATCTTTCATAGCATAAGCAACAGTTTTCACATATTTGAAAACATGTTTGGTCAAAAAGTTACATTTTCAAATATACAAAATCAAATAAAACATATATACAATATTTAAAATATACGTTTCCTGTAAAGATCAGATTAATCACATAATATTAGCATTTTTATTTTTTATTTATTTATTTTTTGGCAGAGCATGTGTGTGAGAATGAATGGTTGTTAAATTATAAAGGAAATGCAAAATTCTGTAGATGTACTGACATAAAGGTTAATTATACTTCTTGCTACCTTCTGGAACAAAGAGAAATGAGGCAAAGGTAACAGCTGCCAGTTTGGTTGAAGCTATGCTTTATAGACTTGAATGGTCACATTTGAATTAATGGTTATGCCCTGCATTTACTAGAAGGAGTGAGAATTAATACATAAAGCATTCATCATGCTTTCACAGGAAATGAAAATCACCAGATAGTATAGAGAGCACAGTATATTCTGAGGAGCCAGGTAATTTGTCTACAACGGATGAAGAAGAGGTTGTGTTCCCAGGGCTCAAAGTTGTACAGTCCTCTGGCCATGTTGCAAATGATACCACTTCAATTGCCATGAATGTCAGCTCAGGGCAATCCATCTTTATGCCATTTAATTGTCTACACTATAAACCCTTGGCTTTTAACTAAAACAATTACATAAATGTACTAGTGAAAGAACAAGCTGATTGCATGATTCAAGGAAAGAACCAAGCACCAAGGATTATTGACATTTTTAATTAATGATAGGAACTATTGGAGCAGTTTGTTTTGATACTATGTGAATAAGATTTTTAAAAACTAAACAACCAATTTACAACATTCTACGTGACTGAACTCTAAATTAGACTGATTTGGCTCTCCTGCAGACACAGCTAATATTGCAAATAGACAAACTCTTAAACAGTCAAATTATTGTCCCAATATTGACTTTTCTTTTACTTTGGGGACGTATTCAGTATTTGGAGAAAAGAGACAAACTTAATATAAATCAGTTAAAATCATTTTGTTTGATTGATTCGTGGGGAAAGTTGGGCTGATTACTCATGAGTCAGCTCTTGGAAATTTGGATTGACCATCATCTTCATCACAAGCATCTTCCCATGATCCCAGCTCCTCAGGCAGCTGGAAGAGGCGAGCTGTGAGGTCAAAACTGGGTCTGAAGCTTACCAAGATCCCTGCCTCAAACAAATGAACCAGCAAACAAATAAGCAGAAACTGACAATGAAAAGCAATTTAAATGCTAGTTGTACACAGGTCAGTGGTAGAAGGTGGGGTGCTTGCGCACATAAAAACAGTAAGCTTTAGCTTCAGTCCCCAGAATGGGAAAAAAAAAAGGGCAAAAAATAAAGAACTCAACAGACAAAACAAACAAGGAAAACTCAACAACAACAAATTTCAGTCATTTTACATCTGTGAGCAAAAAATTCGCTGTGATCCATTAGTAACTGAAATTCTCATCTCCTGCAGAACAGGGTATTAGGCCTATTAATGCATATTGTGCCAGAGCTCAAAAGGTGAGCATGTAACAATTTACAGCTGTTAAATGAGTATTCCACAAGACACAAATGCATCTATAAGTTCAAATTGTTTTACCATTTAAATATTTATGGCACAATAATGCCAAGTGTTTTGTTCATTTAAGTTATATTCAAGCTAGACTTTATGTTTCTGGAATGCGGTAAGATAATATCAGAGCACAGCACTTTTAATTTTGCCAATCTTCATATCTTTTCAAGATGTATTCTTTTATTAAAGTATTTAGCAAAAAGAAATCCTACACCATCATCAGATCATGTGCAATGAACGGCTTTTCTTTCTTCTCAGATTTCTCTTTTAACAGATTAAAGTTTTAACTTCTCACATGCCCCATTGAGATTCATAGCAAAGAGATAATAAATCTATGCTCTTTTGTATTGAACAAAAGTTTGATTTGAACTACTGGTATGGAGTTTACTGATGTGGATAATAATAATTACTTAGTCACTGGTTTGGAAATATAGATAAGAAATAAATAATAAATAAAAACCTTCTAAATATTTTTATTCAAAAGAATTTGAGAGAATATAGTGCATTTTTGTCATAACATTTTAGAAAGGTCAAATAATTCAGTAATATGTGGTCACAAAGCCTTTTAATGGTTTCAACTTGTTACCCACAAACATGTTTGTAAGAAAATACAGAAAATAAAATGGCTGAAAAGAATCTTACCTTACTTTTATAGGTCATAATGTCTCTGGATATATAAAGATTTTGAAAAATATATCTACTTATCTCAATAATGTACAGTTTCATGATTTCATTTTTTATATCCAATAATTATTTAAATGGGCTATGTGTGTTGCTTGTTAATTATAGATAAAATGATACTTAATCATGGAAGTGTTTTTTTCTTCTGAAGCAGAATTTCTTTGTGTAGTCCTAGCTATCTTGGAATTCACTCTGTGTCAGGCTGGTCTCAAACTCAGAGATCTGCCTGCTTCTGCCTCCTGAGTGCTGGGATTAAAGGTATGTACCACTGGCCAGCATGGAAGGTGTTTTTAAATTGTGTAAATGTATATATGTATGTATGCGTCAACTGACACATCAGAGACAACTTCAGAGAATGGAGAAATATGTTAATATCACATTAAGAAAGAAAACACATACATTACTCCCTTTTATATTAATTTGACTAAGAGTTAACCCAAATTTACATTATCTACTTCTTTCTTTGTATCTTACTTCTATCTATAGTCTGTGATTACTGGCCAATCTGTAGTCTCTCTATTTTATTTGTCTATTCTATCTGTCCTTGTTATCCCCAACAAAAGTCTTTTCCATGTATTTATTTAATAGCACAGAGAACATCTCATGGGAAAATAATAAATAACACTTTACAGAATCTGTTAATGAAATTTTTAAAAAAGAAGAAATTTTACAAAAAGAAAATGACTAAATCATGCTTTAATTGTCATTTAAAAGTGAATTTATTCCCTCAATGTCCAGTATGTTTCCTCTTCATTTACTTCACAAGTACCATCATAGCCCTCAATTAACTTTTTCTGAGATTTTCCTTCTTTAATTTTATTTAATTTTTTCATAGAATGTATTTTGACCATGTTCCTTCCTCTCCTTCAGTTTCTCCCAGATCATCTTCTGCATCTCATTACCCATCCAATTTTATGTTTGCTCTCTAAAAAATAAACAAAAGTTTATAACACAAATACAAAAATTAAAATAAACATGCAAAAATCCAGTACAACATCAACAACAAAATGTCAAAACAAACAAAATCTGAAAGAATACCAATAAACAAGCATGCAAACAAACAACAACAACCCATGTGGAGTTCATTTTGTGTTGACCAAATACTAGTGGGCATGGGACCTGTCCTGCAGTGTTGTTGATATAACCAATGACACAACACTGGAGAAAAATGATTTTCCCTTTGCCTGTGGGTATCACTGCAAATAGCTTCATTGGTAAGGGTGTGACACTATGTCCATTTCTCCTCTTAATGTCAGGATTATCTTCGCATTAAACCCCTGTAGGCTTAAAACACAATTAGTTGTCTAGTGCCAAGCTACCAGCCTTGAAATCATAAATAAAAGTAACACTATACATACTTAGAATGACACACACACACACACACACACACACACACACACACACACATACATATGTATATATGTATATATTCATTAATAGCAATTATTTTAAAAAGAATCTAAAAATTTGAAGGAGAATTTGGAGTAGTATATGAGAGAGTTTGGAGGAATGAAAGAAAGGAGAATTTAATTTTAATCTAAATAAAATAAAATAAATCAAGAAATAAAAGTAAAACAAAAGAGTTCACAGGTATTCAATGTTGCTCCCAGAAACATAAATTATTAAATGAAAATCACAATAAAAGTTTACAATTCAGCATATTATATTGCTATTTCTCTTGTTTACCCTCCTGAAATACATAAGATCATATAGCTGAAGATACTGTGGACTTTGGTTGAAGGACATAGAGAAACAAATTTCAAAGGAACTGGGAAACTGCCTCCCTATTGGTTAGCTTTTATAGTACCTGAAAGTGCTATGTAGATGAGTGTGGGAGAAAAGACACCAACCCTTGATGGGCAAGATAGTATCACTGGAGTAATATCATCAGTATTGTAGTGGGGTACTTCTTTCTGATTGGAATTTAGGCCTGCTCCACAAAGAGAGATTTCATGGTTGATACTGAAATTCTGGTAAAATGTCAGTGGCTCTGGAGGACATAAGGCCCTAGGGTTTAATGTAGTATTGTTATTTTGTTAAACTGACATACTGTCAAATTACTTTCCAAATAATTAGGTTGATACCCACACTCCTAGACTGGTCTCAATACTGGTCAGAGTATTGTATTTTTGTAGTGGGCAGTAGTTAATAGAGAGATACATAACTTGTCAAAGTGCTGAGAATAAGAGACTGAGTGCTCAGTCCTAAATGAGTCATCTATATTTCTCTCTCTACCAGTAAGGCTCAGGGAACATCACCAAAAAAAGAGACAGGGAGAATATAAGAGAAAAGAATGGAGTGGAGTGGGTAAAGTACTGCCCTCTGGATATAGCCGTCACAATCATGCACTCAGAGTGACAGTAGTTGTCTACAGAAGATCTGGCCAGTATCAAACCTGTCAAAAATCCCAGAGTACATGGGGTAGATGATTTGTAGTCCCTACTCCTTGCTGAGTAGCTATTGTCGATTGACAGTTGCTGAGGGAGTGGTCATCATTGTTTTTGGAGGATGTGACAACTGGAAGGTTGCCATGACCCAATGGATGGCCCCACACTCATACACATACAAGATAATAATTGGACTTAGTTGACTATTAAACAAACAAACAAAAAATGAAGTTCAGACAGGGATGTCTTATTGAGGAAATTCAAGGATTTGGAAATATTGAGAAATAGAGAGCAAATATAATCTTATTTTATTGTGTTCATGCATGAAATTATCAAAAATAAAGAAAACATTTAAATAATGTGTTTGTTTATAGACATGGTAGTTATATGAAGTATCTTCTTCAAGACCTATAAATATGTACTTCTACCCTATTTATTTTATAAATCTTATCATCATACTTAATGTATTAGTTACTTATCCTCATACTTTAAATTATTATCAATCTTAGTGAATTAAATTACTAACTGATACTATGTCACAAGACAAGTAAGCTCGGAGTTCAACATCTTTTCTGTGTTCTAATTTTAGGTTTTTCACAGACTGCTGACAACCCAAGTTTACTTAGAAATGTCCATCTCCTTGATGACCCTTTCATGGTGGTCTCTATTTGAGTTCTTAAAGGTTCTTAGAGTAACTCACTAATCACAGACTTTTGACTGGTAGTTTGTGTCTGGTAATTCTTGATAAACTTTATTTTCAACGTAATTTAAACACATTGGAATTCTTAATAATCTTAGTAGCATATGTGAATTCTAAAACCTAAATTTAATTAGCATTACATTTGCTAAAAAATAATAAAATACTACTAGATTTCTTTACATCATAAATGTAAATAAAGTTATGCTAATATTAATTTGCATTAATATAATTTAGCTAAGTTCAAAACTCATCTAATTGAGTGATATTTTGGAAAATTATAAAAATCTTTTAAGTAACATAATAATTTCAACTGTGAGCACAAAATCAATGAACCTTTTAGAAAAAACTGAAATATTTGTTTTGCAATATAACTAGAAATATGCTTTTAAAAACTTCTTTCAAACAAACTAGGATTATACAAACAATACAATGATTATACCTGTAAAGCTTGTTTGAGGGCAAAGCATATAGATGTTTAAGACATTTCACTCCGCATTTTTAATATAGTTTATGGATTCTCTTGTAAAATTTGTGAGGGCTATACCTGATATTGTATACTAACATTGCCTATCAATTGATCTAGCAACATACTACTTCAATATAAAATACTCTCATTAATTTCCCAGTACCTCCAGTTGCAAATTTTGCATGGTGGATTCTTTTCCTTTAATAATTGGTTTTCATGATCTGCTATGATAAAGAATTATCACCAATTGGTGCTTTTAAAGGAAGAGTAGTGAAGGCCATTCCACAGAGGCAGAACATTAGTGCTTCACTGATGGACTATAACAGAAAGGCCCTAATGGCAGATAAAAAGCCCAGGTTTTATATCATTTTATTAAGTTAAGAGCCACTGAATTTAAAATGGGAAAAAGGCCAGCAACAGATTACTCATTACAGCTCAAATAAATTAAAATGTTAATTTCATATTTCTCTAATCACAGATTCATTCAAGATTGTTCTCATTTGCGGCATTCCAAGACTGGTATATATAATTTCACTATGTATCATAAATATGGAAGGTTTTTGCAAAGAATCCACTTTTATTGTAGATGAATCTATAAAATAATAATATCCAGTTTCCTGAAGCACTTAGTCCATAAAGTAAAAATTGTAGATGGTAAAACTCATAATGTTAGATCTTAAATTGAAATGAGAATATAGAAACTTGTACAAGGGCATCTTCCTGCAGTAACCATGACTATGAGTCGTGTGATAAGATACAAAAGCAGACAGAAAATGGATTAAAGTTCAGTCCATGTTGCTAAAAATTGTGAGCCAGGAAGGAAGAGAAAGCAGCAATTTTCAGACAGAGTATCAGAGGAAGTGTCTTAGTCAGTGTTCTATCTCTGTAAAGAGACACCATGACTACAGTAAGTCTTATAATGGAAAGCCTTCAATTGGAGCTTGCAAGACACTGGCATTAACTTGGACTTTCAAAACCCCAAAGCCCACCCCCAAGTAACATACTTCCTCCAACAAGGTCAAATCTTCTAATTCTCGTCTAGTAGCACTACTCCCTTATGACCAAGAACTCACATATAAGGGCTTATAGGTGACATTTTTATTCAAACTACCACAGGAAGCAAAAGTAATATTTACTGAAATACAGTTGTTGCTATGTCTAATTTCATCATCTAAAGAAAAGATTGTCTTCCTATTACAATATTCACTGTTTTTTTTTTCAATTTCTGTTTTGAAGTTGGAGAAAGAGCATGTACTATATGTGCCTTTAGTTCCCAGATATTTTGTATTCAGCATACCTACAATTCAGTCATGTTGTAGTTATCCACTTATATAATGAAACATTGTGCATACAAATATGTCACAATTCTTTCTTTCTCTGGTTAACAGACTTTACTTTTATGTGCTTTATTTTATATGTTTTGCCTGCACATATGACTGTGCATTTTACACATCCAATGCCTCTGGATACCAGAAGAGGGCATCAGATCTCCTCGAATTGGAGAGTTAGAGACAGTTGTGAGTTGCCATGTGGGTGCTGGGTGAAGAACCAGGACCCTCCATGAGAGAAGCAATTGCTGCTAACTGCTCAACCACCTCTCCAGTCTCAGGAGAATTGACGTTTAGTAGTTCTTAGTTTCATCTCTTATAAATAGAGTTGTTATAAATTCATTTTTTAAGTACTTTTAATTAAAAAGTAGATTTACTGTTTCTATGAAGTCAATGACAATTTTATAAAACACTATAGAACCACATTCTCAAGTGTTTAGATCCCTTTATTGTCTATCAGAAATGTGGGAATGTTTTAGCTACTTCAAACCATGTCATTTTTCTGTAGTATCAATGTTTTGTTTTTTCTTATCACAATATTACAAATTGATAATATAAATTAAAATAGTTTTAAATATGATTTACGTATTGATTACTCACCTAAACACAAAATTAGTGCTAAAATACATAACTCGTTGTTTTGACTCATAAGGACAGAAGACACCATTTAGAAAATGCCTCTATATTACAGGATAAACGTCTCATCTCACAATTCTAATCTTGATCATGTCTATAAAAACATTCCCCAATGAGGTGACATTTAAAACCTCAATATTTAGGACATGTTCTTTTTTTGTGAAACCATTTCAAGTTCACATCAAGGTCTGTGCTTTGACAGGATTACAGTATTTTATATTTTATTTTGTTATCTTCACCATACCTGCCATCACAGTCATGCTCTTTAATGTCTAGCTGTCTCATTCAACATTAATAATTCCAAATAGTGTTTTAGCAGTGGTTATAACCATATGGTCATAAGTTATTTTGAATTATTATTAAGGTGAGGCTTCAGTATTTAATAAAACAATTAATTGTTAATGGTTCTAGGCTCTACAAAATAATAAATTTTGGCACATAACTATATATTGGGATTACTGTTAAATTGCATTTTGCTTTATCATTTCTTCAACAGTTCAAATTTACAACTCAGTTCAAAAGTATTGTTTTTTTACGTTATTTGTTCCCCTTTAAGGGACTATAGATTAGAGATAAAATTACTTCAAGAGACTTTTGATTATACCCATGCCATCACAATCTGTTATCCTAAATGCAAACTGATTGAATTCACAGTCTCAGCAGTTTCTGGCTTTCAGTGTTTTTTTTTCCTGCATGTATAATTATGTATTTTAAGATGATATGTTAACCAGGAGCCTTATTTAGAAGACTTAAGCAATCTAAAAGGAGGTTTTTTTTTCTTTTTCTTTTTCTTTTTTTGGAAATAATACTTTAAATTGAATATAGTTATAGACTGTGGTTACTTATTTATCATGCAATCCTGCTTATGTCCACCCCTTTCCCGATTCATACTGCATCTGTCTACCACGGATTCTCTCAAAACAAGTCCACTTTTATCAGCTCTGATTCTCTCGCCTTTCTGCAGTAAGGAACATTGAAATTACTCTCGCCAAGCAGGCTCAACCAGATAATCTCCCCATGATAAAATAGTTAGCTACATATGCAATGTCTTTTAAGTGACAGGCTTAGAAATTCATTGGATTAGGATTAGTTACCGCCAAGACTCATCCAGTTTTCCATCCAACACTGTCAATTTATAGTATGTGTGAAACAGACATGAATTATCATGATATATATATGTATATATATTCATATATGTATGATTATTTTGAAACTCCATAGTCTCTATATCTGCTGCTAAAATATTTAGCTGTTTTTTTCCTCTTGATTTTTAATATTAATCTCATGTTCACATTATTCAGTAATAATCTCATTTTAATTTTAAAAGGTCAAAATTCCTTAGGGTACCTCACAAGCTCCTTTACAAGCACCATGGTCTCCAGGTGTCTAAATTCACTGACATGAGATATCCCATAATCTTCATAAGAAATGTCTGTGGCTAAGAGCAGCAAGCTTTTATTTTGAACACTCAGATCTTTATGTAAGTTATTTTCTCTGCTGGAAATTCTCTAGATCGAACTTTTTCCAGTCCATAAAATTCTGTCATCTTCCCAGATGTCCAATGTTTCCCTTAAGTGTCTCTGCAACTTAGTTATTTTTTATCTCAACTTTTGCAAGTGATTTGCACTGTAAAGTGAGTTCTTCAAGGGGATTCTCAGCATTCCATTCTCCTTTCTTATTATTGTTTGATCAGGAAACGGCCTCATAGAGTCATGTGTTTGACAATTTGGTCGTCCTCTGGTAGAGATGTTTTGGGAGGTTGTAGAACTTTCAGGAGGTAGACCCTTACTGGAGGATGAGGGTTACTAAGAATAGCCATTGAAGTTTGGTAGCCTGGCTCTGCATCCTGCCCATATTCTGCTTCCTGTTCCACCAGGACAGGGAAAATGAGACATCCCAGCTGCACATTGCTCCTGTCATGAATCTACCTATAAACATGTCTTCCCACCATGTTAAAATAGTCCCTGAAAACAACTGTGATCTAAAATGCTGTCTCTCTTCTTTAGCTTAGATTGTCAGGTATTTGGTTATAGAAACAAGGAAAGTCATACACACACACACACACACACACACACACACACACACACACATATATTCATATATACACATACATGCATATATTGTCAGATGTAAATACTTAACAAAGTCATTTATTGATTGATTGTCTGGAAATCCATCTGCTGCTTCAATTACTACCTCTAAACTACATTGCTCATTGCAAACATTGATAAGATTTACCATTTACTGTTTCTTCTGCTTAGGTATACCCTTTCCTCACAGCTGTGGAGTAATACTAATCACAGCAGAAACTAGTGAAAACTGAATCTTTTACATAAATACCACTCATTTTCTTAAGAAAAACTAACATTCTCTAAATACAAAATTTTAAAAATCAAATTAAAATAGGTTCTATAACTGAATTCATTATCTGCATCGAATTCAAAACAGTTCAACATAAAAAAAATATTTTAACCTCAACACAGATTAGATCTGCAGCTTGTATTCTTTGGTCAACTAGATAGTCAACTTCTCCTACTCTTTGATGATACCTGAATACTCAACTCTGTTGTGAGTCTTTTATACAGTTCCACTATAGTGCTTACTTTGAACTCCATTAGTTGTCTCTATATTTCCACTTGGAGATCATATTTTGATATTTTGATAACTCACTTTACATGGTGTTAAGATAAAGCATTCCTTGGTAAAGGTAAGTAGAGGTGGTAATATGACTATCAGTTGTCTGAATTCTTTCATTCTACCTAGAAATCAATTGTAAGTCAGTAAGCAGAAGCTTAAGGACTAGACCAGAAAAGCCAGACTCTCCAAGCTCTAAGCTCTGAGACCAAAGGCTGCATTGGAAATCAGAATCATATGGCTCCAATTACTCAGGTTGAAGGCTTGTTGTTCCAGACATTAATCACTAGGGGTCTGCCTGCAGCTATGAAGAAATTATCAGTTTTCAGCAATAGTGTAAAGAGCAGAGGTAGTCAATGCCTACCTGTGTTTAAAACTCATAGGTAAGCTCCCTTGGGGACCCTCACCTCCTATAATGGCTAGTGTCAGAGATCTCAGAACAAGTGTGTTAGGAGCCTTGGCCTCTGACAAAGGCTGTACGTCAACCCAAAGTATAAGGTGGACCTACGTATGAACCCTTGGCCCTTATAACTCTTCTAGAACACAGGCCATATAGTTTCTATTCTCTGCCCTCCATCATTTTAGCCTATGACTGGTATCTGTAACTTCTCAGCTGCCCTGGTGCTGCAGCATCTGCTGTTAGCATAGCCCTGGCTGCAATGCCTGGAACTGCAGCTACTGCAGCATTTGCCACGGTTGCCACTCCGTGGCTTCCACCACTATTTCCTTTGCACATTACCGTCTAAACGTACTTTACTAATGTTAAGGATGAAAAGCTGGTGAGAAAACAAACAAAGAAACAAACAAACCTCCCTAGAGAAGCAGTTGGAAGGAACTAGGGCTCCAACTCCAGAGAGACAGTACAGAGGGGGGTGCCAACACACTCAGCCCTATCCCAAAGTGAGCCAAACAGCATGGGTTTGTAGAGCTATGTGACAAGAGTGATCGTTCTAGTCACGATACACCGTTTTATGGAAATTAATGGTCAGGCTGCACTAGCCCTAGTCCTTCTGATGGGCCGCCAGGGGAAATGCTCCCCTCCTGGCCTAGACAGGAATGGCTTCCACTTGATAATTGTCACAAAACTGGGGGCAAGGTGTTTGAAATGGCTGTGGCTGGAACAACGCTTTCTGAAGCAGGAGCTGTGCTTCAGCATCAGCACATTTGGTAGTAGTCCTGCATCTTCAAGACATCTATCTACCTCCTACACACAGCTGCCAGCATACCAAGAGTGAGGACCAGCCAGCTGAAAAAAAAGGAGAGAAAGACTTCTTGGCCTACAGTCCCCTGACAAACAGTCAGAAACCAAGGAAGGCACTAACCACTATCAATGAGGGAGTCAAATATCTGTAGCCCCAACTATCTTGGCTACATTGAAGAAAAACTACAAGGGATAAAGGGAAAATATACATTAAAATGAGTGCTCTCAATGATTGCCAGTCCTTAACATTGGGACATTCTTACAACATTTCACAGTTGCCCACTCTTAGACAAATAGTGACAAGGAGATGTAAATAATGTTGTCTGTCTCAGTGATAAAGGAATAGGAATACTGGAAACAGTAGATAAAGGCCTTTGTATTCATCCTTTTAGTCACCTAGAGAATAAATGTCAGTAATTTGCATTTCTAGTATAAATAGTAAACTCCCCTTGTAGAGTTAAACAAAGAAAAGGGTTCATCTATTTATAAGACCTATATATGATTTGTAACACACATACTTCCTACAGTTTATATATGCACATGTATGCATGAACTTGTATACATTCATATATATTTGCTTCAATTCTCCATTTTTGGGGCAATATTAGTTTGGCAGGGCTAGAGAAATGGTTTAGTGGTACAGTACTTGCATGACAAGCAGGGGGATTGAGTTTGTATATCTAACACCCACATGAAAACTAATTAGCATGAATGAAGAGACAGGTAAAGCCTGGGCCTGGCCAGCTTAGGCAAATTGGTGAATTACATGTTCAGTAAAGTGCCTATTTCAAAAACTAAGATAAATAGTGATGGAGCAAGACATGTAATGCATACTTCTGGCCTCCACTGCATTCGTGCTCACACATGCAATCATATATCACATACCCCCTCCCCCCACAGTATTTGTTTGTGAATTATTTTTTAATTTTCTATATTAAATTGGTGTGAGCTAGACTTCTACCCTTTCATCCAAAGAAGCACAGTAACTTTCAGCTGCTTTAAAATTTTACTCCGAAAATTATTACAGCTTAAAGAATTACATATTTTCATCTGTATGTATTTTCCAATGTTATTTTCACTAAAAAGTATATTTTTCAAAAATAATTTGAATGCCTTTATAGTCAAATATCACAATATTATCTTATAAAACTTGTTGTTTAGACATTCAAATCCTAAACCCAGCTCTCTGGAGGAGGAGTTTTAGTGCTTCTTTGTTTGTTTGTTTGTTTGTTTGTTTTTTCGAGACAGGGTTTCTCTGTGCAGTTTTGATGCCTGTCCTGGAGCTCGTTCTGTAGACTACGTTGGCCTCGAACTCACAGACATCTGCCTGGCTCTGCCTCTTGAGTGCTGGGATTAAAGTCTTGTGCCACCATTGCCTAGCGTTTTAGTACTTCTTTAGCCTCTCAAGGAATCCATCTTATGAACTTCCTACACCTTACTATTAGGAGAGGGAAGGGCTGGTATGTAATTATGGCCGGTAGCCCAGATCCTAATGCTGGTCTCAGGAGTGTTCGCTAAGCTCTCAAAATGACCTACTTGCTGTAATTTAGAATTTACTGCCTAGAGACATTGTTTTGGAAACTGACATCGTTTTCCATGTAAAAATGTAGAGAATAGGTAATTATATTAAATGAACTTTCTTTGCCAAAGACATAAATAGCTCAAGGATAACATTTCTTAGGCTATTTTAAGCTTTTGAATTATTGGAAAATTAAGTAGTGTTGCAGATTGCAACTTGAACTGCTTGCCACAAATCTTCAAAAACAAAACGTTTGTCTTTGCTCAGTTGACAGTAGAATGACTATGAAATACAAAATGCAATTATATTCTGCAAATTCTAAAGAGTTGTTCAAGCCGGGCGGTGGTGGTGCACGCCTTTAATCCCAGCACTCGGGAGGCAGAGCCAGGCGAATCTCTGTGAGTTCGAGGCCAGCCTGGGCTACCAAGTGAATTCCAGGAGAGGCGCAAAGCTACACAGAGAAACCCTGTCTCGAAAAACCAAAAAAAAAAAAAAAAAAAAGTTGTTCAATGACACTTTGTGTACCAGACTAAGTTAAATAAAAGAACCTATGTCCATACCAAACTCTAACAATGAGCTGAGCTAAAGTAAGATAGTATAAAATGTGTGTATTGATGCTAATGTCATGGTAACAGGATGGTACACTCTGACATCATGAGAGTACAGATTAGATGAATGATTTATATCTTTTCAGGAATTAATTTTTTTTTATAGTTTTTTTTAAAATTTTTTTATTTTTATTTTGCAATACAATTCAGTTCTACATATCAGCCACAGATTCCCTTGTTCTCCTCCCTCCGGCCCCCCTCACCTTCCCTCCAGTCCACCCCCATTCCCACCTCCTCCAGGGCAAAGCCTCCCCCGTGGACTGAGATCAACCTGGTAGACTCAATCCAGATAGGTCCAGTCCCCTCCTCCCAGGCCGAGCCAAGCGTTCCTGCATAGGCCCCCGAACTGACCTACTCTGGTGATAGGATGGCCAAACACCCTAACTGTCGTGCTAGAAACCACATCCAACTACTGAGGGATCTGGATGCAGAGATCCATGGCTAGGCCCCGGGTGGATCTCTGGGAGTCCAATTAGCGAGAATGAGGAAGGTTTATATGAGCAAGAATTGTTGAGACCAAGGTTGGATAAAGCACAGGGACAAATAGCCAAACGAATGGAAACACATGAACTATGAACCAATGGCTGAGGGGTCACCAACTGGATCAGGCCCTTTGAATGGGTGAGAAGGTTGATTGGCTTGATCTGTTTGGGAGGCATCCAGGCAGTGGGACTGGGTCCTGTATTCATTGCATGAGTTGGCTGTCTGAAACAGGAATTAATTTTTAATATTTTTATGTACACTATGATCAGAGTTCTACATTTCCCACCAGATTTCCCACATCCCAGGCTGGTTTCTTCTTGAGTATAGGCCCTGATTTCCTTTCCTTTGAAGATTTAACTTAGAAAACTTGCAATTACAAATGGTTCCCCTGCATCTTCAAGATATAAATCTCGTAGCCTTTTGCCAATCTACAAACCTGAAATGTCTTTTTTATCTAGGCTATAGGGGTCATCCTGTTGAAATGCAATCATTTGTAGAGATGGTGCCCAAATGTCCCAGACTCTATAGAAGTTTGGGCACAATTAGCTAACACTGTGATCTGCTTACACTGACCACACTTATTCCTAGTGTTCTCTAGTACTTTTCCATTAGCTCATCCCAGGGCTAAAAACTTCCCAACATTTTTTGCAGTGGAATTTAATTCAGTAGCTCTACTCTATTGCACATACCTTGAATAGTCTCCCTTGTCTGTTTAATTCCATCTGGTGCAGTTTTTCTTTGGCAACTGAAGAATTCATTGCATTTAAACTCCAGTAAATGCTGCCATAGTAAATTCTGCAAACTTGGATGTGTTTTTTTATGTATTCTTTCTCCTCCATATAAAGTGATGTGAAACAATATGTCTAAACATTTTAAAAGTTAATTTGATTATTAACAGCTTAGTAAACAGTGCAAATTTTTGTTTTCAATATTTTTAATAAATGAAACACGCACTAAGTTAATATTTCATGGATTTTAAAAATGTTTATTCAGCCGGGCGGTGGTGGCGCACGCCTTTAATCCCAGCACTTGGGAGGCAGAGCCAGGCAGATCTCTGTGAGTTCGAGGCCAGCCTGGGCTACCAAGTGAGTTCTAGGAAAAGGCGCAAAGCTACACAGAGAAACCTTGTCTCGAAACCCCCCCAAAAAATGTTTATTCATTGAATATATAAAGAAATTTGAGGCAGATATCTCATGTTAGTAGCTTCAAAAAATTCAGAATGAAAATTATGTCCAATTGTGTTGTACAGGAGTATGCTGTCAAATGTCACAGTGTTAGTCTTGCCAACCCTAAGCCTAAAGATAGAAGAGTTGGAGATTGTCTAACATGGGTGAATCCCTGGGTTCCATTGCCAGCACTACAAAGGACAGAACAGAACACATTTTGGTGGAGTGATAGGAGAATAGAATGGAGAGGAAGACTCCAAAGGCATCAAGATTAACTTAAGAAAGAAGCCAATTAGGTAAGTGAAAACTGGAAAACTTTTGGATTGCTGCCTACATGTAACAAAAAAGAGCAAAGCAAGGAAAAAAAGTTAAAAGTAATATATTGCAATTCAGACTCAGAATAATACAGTTTTTGAGAAAATATATGGAAAAGTAATAGATGTATGGACTCATATTCTAGCAATATAGAGATACTGTCCCCATCTCTTTAAGACCTTGAGCTGTCTCATTAACTCTGCACTTCTGGATGAGTTTGTATTGTGAAATTTCAAAAAGAGTAGTGAAATAAAGTTGCTGAGAGCAGTGACAATAGTTCAGCTATGATCAAGAAGGTCAACTGAAACCAAATGATCGTCCATTGAGCATTAAGGCTTATCTAGAAAAGACATGGGCAGGAGGTTATTAGTGATATGTTTTGTTATTTTAAAGGATCTTTAAAATAATACAAGGGGAAGAGTACAAGTACAACGTAAATATAAATTAGGAAGAATACACATTCTTAGATGATTATTTACCTAAGCTGAATAGTTGTAAAGAAATAATTCTTACTATTTACCGAAGCTTTAAATAGTCACCCAAAAGCATAAAAAATGTAAGTTGACCATCTTCAGCAATATGAATAAATGGGTTGCTGGAAATGTGTCAGCAAGAAAGACTATGTCTTTTGTAAAACAAATAAAACATATTAGGTTAATGGATGTACTATAGGGCATGGACAATTGCTACATAAACATACTGTTGTAAGACACTCAGGCAAAACTGTAAATTGCAAATACTTAAATATAGTGAGTATTGCTACTATATTAATCATATGATGATCATCCACAGAACTTTATATTGAAAAGCCAGAATGTTTGTTTTGACTGGTCTAACGGAAAAGTCATTGCCCTATACATTAGGAAGATTATTTTCAAAGTAAATCATAATTACCTAGTTAGTTATTTTGTTTTGAATATATTTATATATATAATGCTCTTTTTATTTGACTACATGCATGCTTAACACATAGATGATGCTCAATATTAATGAAATATTTGTTGGAAAATGGATAGTTGTTCATAAATTGTGCTGAGCGGGTTCTTTGACTTCTGAGGGGGCAGATTTGTATGTTTAAATTTTCAGGAAAAGTATATTGTAATATTTTTACATACATGAACTAATGCTTTTATGTTCCTTGAAAATTAACAAAAACATCATATTTTTATTTTGTCTGTGAAAACCTTCTTGAGATACTAAGAATTGAGGCAATAGGAATCTTCAAAATATATGATCATTATATTCTCAACCAAGTCTAAAACTGGAACTAAAAATGGGTTTAGTTATTAGAAATATAGTTTGTCTAATAGAATACTTTAATATTTTAATTTCTCCAAGACAGTGGTAATTAAAACCAATAGTTGAATTTTAAAATCAATTACTAACATGACTTTAAGAAAATGTGTTTAAGAGAGTTAAGGTTTAAGGTAAGTGTACGTAGGTGGTGAATATAAACAATTAAAGGCATTAATTACAACATACCACGTATCACTGGTCTAGTAAAAATGTTAAATGATACAAGGAGGCCATTTTGATAAAATGAAAATATCAAGTATACATATATAGTTTCATAATAATTTTCAAATCTTATTTATAATCCATGACAGAGGAAGAATAAATTTATACAGAAGTATATATAAAGAAATACCGTGCTGACCCTGAAATGAGTCTAATAATCTTGAAATTAACAAGAAAATCAAAGTTATGATAAGATGAATGTTTTGTTTCTGGCTAATAATTTATAAAATACTGTTCAAAACACTGTCCAAGAATATGTGACTTATCAGGAGTATAACATTGTGTTTGAGAAGTTTTGACAACACTACCCTGACAGGTGACAAGATTTAATGCTGTATCTTAGGGATACAGGGACCTTTGAAAGACAGGTTTTCTGTGGGGTTTCAATTCTTAGATAATATATTGGCTGCTTTTTGGACAGTTTAATTTAAAACTGGCTCCTTGTTTTTCTCTTATCCCTCCAAATTTTAAATTCTGAGTGACCCTCTCAGAACAATGTTCTGTTTCATATACATTGAATGTACCAAGGCACAACGTCCTAAATCAATGTTAAGTTTAAGGCCCCTTGAAAAATATGGGAACTAACTTAAGCCTGTTAAAGATATTCTTGGCTGCAATATTTTAAGTAAAATATTGCAAAACATATTTCATTGATTGAGTCCTAAAGAAGACAGAATAATTGAATGTGTTTATAACCTAATTATAAAAATAATTCAAGGGTGTATGTAGACCAATGTTCTTATTTTATCTTTTGTAATATGAATCAGAAAATAAGGAAGCACTTCACCTTGACATAAATAATTTTACAATAGTTCTATATTTATTTAGAAGAGAATAGCCTATATGAAAAATAACTTTTATGACTGCATTTTACAATTATGACTAGAAAATAATATTGGAATCTGTAAGAGAATGGATGGAAGACAGGATAGATTCTTAAGTTAAGAAAGGAAAAACTCTTTAAATGTGTTGATCATATATTTGACCACAACAGTCATCAAAAGCAGTAACCATTTCTTACTCATTTATTTGACCTCATTTTTTAGTTTATGAGCCTCAGCATGTGATGCTGTGATAATTTGTGCTTAGATTTATATATTTCCTCCCTAAATTTATTTTAAATTTAATGAGTTCAAATCTTATTTGAAATTACCAAATGATAGTTAAAATGGAGATATTTTCTTCACTTTTAAATCTTATGATGTTACTTTTTTTTTCCAAAGGAAATAAAAGTGTAGGATCATATGATCAATGATTTTCCAACATTGTGATTATAATTTAATCCATAAGAAAAATGAAAGACTGTGTAATCATAATTAAAGATCAATGCAAGATAGTACAGCACAGCTAGTATTAATTGAACTATAATTAAATGTCTCATATAATTTTATTTATATTATGATTAAAATACAGTAACAATTAGTATATTGTTATGGAGCATACAATGCTTGGAGGAATAAAACAGATGATGTTCTAATCAATTTAAGAGTATTTGGAATTCTCATTTATAGTGTGGGCTATGAGTTTATGTCAAAAAATGTATGTTTAAAAGAAATTAGTTGTATTTGTTGTCATTTTTCAATAATTATTTTCATCATTTGTATTAATTCAAATAATAATTTGGAAAATTTTAAATTTTCTTAATTTATCCTAGTCCAGTTAGATGTTATTCAATAAAAGTAATATGTGTAATATTTGATTAAAATTTGAATTGGCTTCTTTAAAATATATTTATTTATTTACTTATTGGTTTATTTATTGAGACAGATTCTCACTGTGTAGCCCTGACTGATTTGTAGACACATTGACCTTGATTTCATAGAGATCTACCTCCTGAGTTCTGAGATTTAAGATGTACAACACTTTACCTAGCTATTGCTATTTTATCGAGTTTGTTTATACTTACATATGTTCACCACACTCATGCTGTTTACTAGTAGAGGCCAGGGAGTATGTCATATCTCCTGTAAATACAATCTGGGATGGAACTGAAATCTGGGATGGTTGTCAGTGGCCATGTTGGTGCTGGGAAGCATGCCTGGTCCTTCAGCTACAGCAGTATGTGTCTTCACCATTGAGTCATCTGTCCATGTCTTGAATTAGCTTTGAGAACGACCCTAAAGCAACTGCATTCACACAGGACTTTCATATGAATCATTCCATATTCTCTCCATTTCCCCTTGTATTTTTATTCCCAATCATCGTTGTCCATACTTGATGTTGTGCTTTAGAGTGCTAAGTTCATTTTGATAATAGTTCTCTTCCTCATGTATTGTAAAGTTAGTGAGTCATACAAATTATTACCAATATAATCTATTTTTACTGTGTCTGGTTATGTAATGATTATGAAGAAATATTTTGACAATTTTTGGTAACCCATGTATTAAACCATAATTTGTTTTAAGTACATTTTATAATATATTTGACTAATACTTTAAGATATAAATTGATTAAAAATCCACAACACAGATTAACAGGCTATACAAGAACATAGTGTTTATTACAATTAATTATGGTAAGGACTGAGCTGGAGAAGAAGACCCACATGCCTGCCTGGAGTTGGAAGGTGCCAGGCAGTCAGGTGCCATTATGGTGAGCAAATACACGATGAGGTATGGGAGATAGAGAAAGGCAGAATGGTTCATGTCCAGTGGAGAGAGACAGATCTGAAGAGGTAAAGGTGGTGAGGAGGGGGCTGAGGTGGGTGGCCTACTGCTATCCAGTCTGGGACTGGACTGCTGTCAAGAGCCTATTTTGGATCTGTAACCCAGCCACAGCTGTGGTCTGTGTTCATGACTGTGACTGATGCTACCACCAAAAGCTGAGAGGATAAGGCTACACAGAGTTGGTCCCGCCCCTCACCAGCCATAATTCTTTAGAGAGCAGGCCCTGCACCTCATCTGGGCAACACAGTAGAGTTGACCCTGTTTACCAGGATAGTTGGGGGTATACAGGGACAGCAGCATAGGTGATTCAGCCCTGAGAACATAAGCATGGGAGATCTGGCTCCAACTACTCCTCAACCATACAGTGGCATCGGTAAGGGAGAGATGCTCCCCTCACTCCTCACCCCTGTCCCTTACCTATTAACTCTCACCACATGATACAGGCAGTAAAGTTGGCCCCAATGTCAAGAGAACAGTAGACCTATCCTAGCCCCTCACTGGCTGCATTACTCAGGAGAACAGGTTGTATACCTTCCTGGGTCAAGAAGAACTGATCCTGTTTGGCATGGTGAGGGTGAGCCAGCCCAGAGAGTGTGAGAGTGAGGGAGCTGGTCCTGCCCCTCTTATCTGCCATGTAGTGGCATGGGCAAGGGGGAAATGCTCTTCTCACCTTACCCCTTGTCATCTGTGGCAGGTAGGAGAGCTGGCCCTGCCCCTCATCAACTGCAACACTTTGGAGAACAGATCCTGCACTTTGCCCAGATAGCACAGTAGAGCTGACCCTGTTGACTGAGGTGTGGGTGAGCCAGTCATGAGAATGTGAAATGACCATGACTTTCATCTGCCATACAGTAATGTGGACAAGGGAGAGATGCCCTCTTCCCCAAACTCTTACCACCTGTGGCAGGTAGGAGAGCCAGCTCTGACATCATTATAATGGGAGAGCAGGCCCTGCACCCACCTGGGCAACACATTAGAGATTCCCTTGTTGGTGGAACACAGGTAAGCCAGCCCTGAGAGCACAAAAGTGGGAGAGCTGGCCCTTACCCCTCATCAGCCATGTGTTGGTGAAAGTGAAAGAAAGAAGGGCGCTCCCCCTTTTGCCCTCTCTCTCTGGCAGGCAGAAGAACTGGCCTTGGGGACATGAGAGTGGGAGAAATGCCCCTGCCCCTAACCAGTTGCAGCACTTGAGAGATTGGCCCTTGCCCCTTGCTGAGCAACACAGTAGAGCTGGCCCTGGTGGTGTAGGTGTGAGTGAGTCAGTCCTGAGGGCTTGAGAGCACAAGAAAATGCCCTGCCCCTTGCTGCTTTCTGCACAGGATGAGCTAGCTGGGGAGATGCTGAAGAGCTTGCCCTGATGATCAGGATGAGGGAGAACAGGTGAGGTAACCAACCCATCGAACACCCAGGTCCAGAAGCAGGACTGTGAGATTCTAACATCTGCTCCATCTATGATCTGCTGCAGCACATGAAGGGGCCAGTCCTGCAGATCCAAAGCTGCAGAATCTGCATGACATAGAGAAATAGCAGAATGTCCAAGAGGAGTCCCAGTGAGGGCTCAGCAGAAGCCAGAGACCTTGAACCAGACCAATGACTCACTGCAGTAAACACTTGCAAGTAAAGATGTATGGACTAAAGGATATACTGTGTGACTTACTAGGTCACACTGAAGGTTTCACAATGAGATTTTTTTTTTCTCTTTTCTTCTAAATTCTATTTTACTTTGTTTTGTTGGAAAAGTGCAGGGGCAGAGGGCAGATGCAAAGGGACAGGGAGATGAATGGGATTGGGATACATGATGTAAAATTCAAAAAGAATCAATAAAAAGTTTAAAAAATTATGGTATACCACTTTATTGTAAATATACTTGAAATTTTCTTCACATTTAAGACATCTCTATTTTTTTTCAATTTCTGTTTTGCTTAATACAAACTACCAGATACCAGCTTTGTTACTATTCCATCAACATCATGAAGGCCTAGTTCTAAAAAAAAAAGAATAAATGTCTAAGAAACTTCCATTTTCATAGATTTCAGCTGTGAACTCTGGACAGAATATAAAAATCAATGCCCCTGAAAAGAACCAATGTTTGAGCAAATTGTTGTAAGACTGTGGAGAATTCTCTGATTTGTATCAAGTGAATGAACTTCCCATTTTTGATAAAGAATAACTTATTGCAACTGTAGGAAAAAACACACAGCTTTAAGTAGCAGGTCACCATCTTTCTGTCTAGCAGAATACAGGTACTAGCTTTGGGCCACAGGGCTACCTGGACTAATGGAGGTAGCATACTAAATAAAGAACAGATAAGAGAAATGTTAAGTTTGTTGCACAATGCTTGCTAAAATGTTTAGTAGGTCCTAAACCACTATGACAGGTGAAGTGATTTTGTGCATTCATCAAAGTTCTGAGATAGAATTTGGTGCAAAAAGTGAAGCAATTTGAATCTGAGAGGTTGATAGCTAAAGTATAAACATCAAAATAAATTGGAAGGTCTATACATCTCCATATATTGGTACCCTTCATGATCTAAAATAATAAAAAGGAAAGATAATGTGGAAGGGAAAATATTTTGTAAACAAACAAACAAACAAAAACTAGAAGCAACTATTTGCTGTATCTTAATCAATGTTCTATTGTTATGATGAGACACAATGACCACTACAACTCTTATAAAATAAAACATTTATTTTGAGCTTGCTTACAGTTTCAGAAGTTTAGTCCATTTTCAGCATTGCAGGCAGACATCATGCTGAAGAAGGAGCTGGGAGATCTATATATGGATCCTTAGTCAGTAGAAAGAGACAACCACTGGTCAGATTTTGACTTTTTAAACCTCAAGTCCCACCTTCAATGACATACTTCTTCCAAACAATGCCACACCTCCTAACTCTTTCAAACAGTCTCACTCCCTAAGCATTCTAATATATGAACATATAGAGACCATTCCTTCTCACCCATAATAGACTGATAGGCAAAGGATAATTAGCCTTTCTTAGGGATGAGTCCCTTAGTGGTTGTTCAATACAGAGTGGTCAATGTGGTGATATTTTATTTGTTATCTAACAAATAAAGCTTTCCTGAAGATCAGTGTAGAGCTAAGCCACTAGTTAGCCATAGAGGCCAGGCAATGGTGGCACACACCTTTAATCCCATCACTGGGGAGGCAGAGGCTGACAGATCTCTTTGAGTTCAAGGCCACCCTGGGCTATACAAGATCGATCCAGTCTAAAAGATAAACAAAGCCAGGCAGTGGTAGCACATACCTTTGATCCTAGCACTTGGGATCTCATGCCTTTAATCCTAGAACTAGGGAGGTGGAGACAGGAAGTAATATGGCTGGTCAGAGACAGGAATATAAGGCGGGAGGAGACAGGAGCTCAGTCTCTTTCAGGCTGAGGAGTTGACAAGGTAAGAGGTGGTGGCTGTGGCTTGCTCTTTTGTCTCTCTGATCTTTGAGCATTCACCCCTATGTCTGACTCCAGATTTTTACTATTAAGACCAATTAAGATTCATGCTACAGTCAGACATGAAACCATATATACACAGCAGAAATAAACTAAGAAAGTTGTATACACACACACACACACACACACACACACACACACACACGCACGCACAAATAAGAAAAAGAGGCTAGCAACTCAAGAGTGAAAGGACATCACGGGGGTTCCAGGGAGAGATGCTTGGAGGGGCTGGAGGGAGAAAACTGAGGGGAGGGAATTGATATAATTCTGTTTCAAATAAAGATTTTTTTAAAGAGACAGCAAAACATGAATATTTTTATTTAAGTTTTTTTTTATTTTTTTTTAAGAATTTTATGTACTGTTATACCGCATTATATCATTTCTAACCATTTCTCTTCACCATTCAACTCCATCAATGCAAGCCATAGTGCCTCATCTAGGTTAAAGTACCAGGCGCAAGCTCTCCCTACTAAAACAGACAAGACATATCCTACTGAGTCCATTTAATGTTGTTAATACATACATGTAATTAGGGCTGTATAAGCTATCAAAGAGTATATCCAGAGGAAAACTGATTCTCCGTATCTCAGTGGCCATTGACTACCTAGAGCTATTCATCTAATAGTGGAGCCTTGTGAAATTGCCTCATCCATGTTGGTATGTCAACTAATGTGATCATTATGCATGCCTTGGTTAGGCAACCATATTGCTGAGATTTAATGAGTTCAGCATCCTTGTTTGTCTCGAAGACTCTATCTCATTGCAAGCCTCTTGGCCCTATGACTCTTACAACCATTTTCCTGTCTTCCTTTTTTTCTGTTCCCCTTCAGTGTAGGGGTTGTTTGCATATGTATCAGTTAGGGCTGAGAATGTGTTGCTCATTTATTCTTTACATTCTGTCCAGGTGTAGATCAACATAGTAGCCTTTGTCTGCTACAAAAAAAAAAAAAAAAAAAAAAAGCTTTTAGATGAGGGGCAGAAAATACATTAATATATGGATATAAGGATACAAACTAGATTATATTCAGGAGCTACATTGATTTAGGAAAATGACAATAGACGGTTTTCCTCTAAGGTTTGTGACGTTTTCAGCACTTGCAGTAGGCTAGGTTTATAGTAGCAGGC
Organism: Peromyscus eremicus; assembly: GCF_949786415.1. NCBI lineage: Eukaryota > Metazoa > Chordata > Mammalia > Rodentia > Cricetidae > Peromyscus > Peromyscus eremicus. The sequence continues at coordinate 25,188,699 of NC_081417.1, read as the reverse complement.
ATGAGTGGGTTTTTTTTGTTTTGTTTTGTTTTGTTTTTTTTTTTTTTTAGCTGAGGATTGAACCCAGGGCCTTGTGCTTGCTAGGCAAACACTCTACCACTGAGCTAAATCCCCAACCCATGAGTGGGTTATTAAGTACAATTAGACAGCTGCTTTTGCCCACAGTGTATGAGCCGCATTTGTACCACTGAGGATCTCTTATCTAAGAAATGAGCTGGAATGTGGAAGAAAGAAATAATTATTAGAGAGAGAATGCTAACCCATAAGTTGTCCTCTGACCTCTAGTTCCTCTTGTCTATGTGTCCTCTTTCAAAAATCAATAAACTATTTAATCAACAAAGCAATATAAGAAATTATAAAACTGAAGAACAAGCTATAAGTTTTTGAAACTGCCTGTCATACAAGCAGGAAGACTGTAATTTAGATCCCAGCACACAATTAGTATATGGGGAGAGTGGAATGTGTGGTGATATTTTCACTAAAGAGGTGTAAAGTGTATAAATTTGAAAGACATTATAAGATAGTTCTCTGTTAGCAATATAAGTTAGGATAGAAAGTGAATCAGGTACATTTTGGACTTACCAAAATAGGATAGATAATGGAATATTTTCTCTGAGTTTGTCAAATGCAAATGGGCTAGACATTGTTGATGTATTTATTGCTTGTATATATATTGTATATAGTTATTGTACTTATTGTATATAGTTTTTCTTATATTAGTTATAACTTTTTATTATTTTTTATTTTTATTAGAAAAAAAGGGGAAATGTGGTGATATTTTATTTGTATGTTAATAAATAAAGTTTGCCTGGAGATGAGAGGACTATATATATAGCCAGACATAAACAAAAGTCAGGCAGTTGTAGCACATGCCCTTAATCCAATCACATGGCAGGCAGAGTCTCTGTGCGTTCAAGGACACAGCCAAGCGTGGTGAGATGAGCCTTTAATCCCAGTATCAACCTTAGAGACTTGGAGGTCTGGACAGACAGGCAGTAAGGAGGAAGTGAGGTGGCTGGGCTAAGAGCCAATGAGAAGGCAGAATGGCAAGGCAATAAAGGCACAGGTTAGACAGGAAGAAGCTGGTTCTCTTGGGAAGCTATGGTGGCGTGATGAGCTAAGGTTAGCTGGTAGCTATTCCTATTTCTCTGATCTCTAAGGTTTTCACCCCTGTATTTGGCTCTGTGTTTCTTAGTTAATAAGACTGTTCAGAAATTTGTCTACAGGCATACATTATAATGTCAGTGCTAGTAATACTGGAGACAATCAGGCACCTGGAATAAATTGGCCACCCAGAAACTGAATTGATGATCTTCAGGTCTAGTGAAAGACTTCATCTCAAAAAATGAGAGTAGTAGAAGAATACATCTAATGTCAAACTCTGGACACTCATATATCCACTCATATAAATGCATACATGTGAGAAAAGCATGTACCACAATTCTTGCTATTATATTCACTGACTAGTATTAATGGTGCTTAAAGGTGCTCTCCAAGCTACCAGAGGAGAAGGGTAAATATCAACCTATCTACAAACCTTATAATCTATAATAGTGACCTGCCCGAAAGATATGCTGGTCCAATTGTCCTGCTTAAGGAAGATAGCAATAAAAAGACTCCTAATGGTATTTTATAATACCCATAGTTCAGTGCCTCACTCAGCCATCATCAGAGAAGCCTTTTCCTTCAGAAGTATAGAATAAAAACAACTGGACAATATGCAGATACAAAGAGATTTTGTAACACCTAGTCCTAAATAGAATGTCTTAATCAAACCCCATTACTTGGGACTCAAAGTTATATGGAAGAAAAAAAAAGAAAGATTATAAGAGCCAAAGTACTTGAAGGATTCCATGGAAACAGTGCCTTCCAGTCATCTGTATCCATTTTTTTACCCCAAACCCATGACTGAAGGTAGCATAATTTCATACCTTCCACTAAAATGCAAAAAACAAAACAAGCAAAAATAGTCAATATACACATTTACCCTTCCCTTTCACTGTCTTCTTTGGTGTTTTAAATGAGAATGGCCCCAGAGTCTCTTATATTTGAGTTGTTGGTTCCCAGTTGATGAGACTGTTTCTGAGAGATTAGAAGATGTGGCCTTGTTGGTAAAGGTCTCTCAATGGAGATGGCTTTGAGTTTCAAAAGATAAGGTCCATTCCCAGTGTCTATCTTGCCTTCTACTTGAGGAGAAAGATATGAGCTCTCAGCTGTTCCTCCTACCATGTCTTTGCTCTGCCATCATGGACTCTAACCATCTGAAATTGTAAGTGCAATCAAACCCTTTAGTTTGTAAGTCTTCTTGGTCAAGGTTTCTTATCACAGCAATAAAAAATAAACAAAGACCCTTTTTCTTCCCCTCCCTTATCCTCTTTTCCTATTTTTCATAATTGTAATAGAATACAAACTCTTTTTTTTCAATTTGTGTTTTTTTTTATTTTGTTTTGTTTTGTCTTGTTTTGTTTTTCAAGACAGAGTCTCTCTGTATAGCAGCCCTGGCTGTCCTAGAACTCTCTCTGGTCTCACAGAGATCCACCTGCCTCTGCCTTGTGAGTGCTGGGATTAAAGGTGCACACCATGACCCAACTTCCAAACTCTGTTTTAAGTAGTGAATATTACATTTAAACTATTTGACAATGTTTAGAAATTATAAGGAAGAAATAAACCTGAGATACTATAAATAGCTGATTAAATATTTTTCAAGTTGACCACAATCTTAAAGATATAGTAAGAAAATACAAATTAAAATTAAAACATTCACTGTAAATGCTGTGTAATAATCCTCTTATACATCATAAAGATTTGTCACTCAAATTGATTTAATAAAATGCTGATTGCAAGTACCCAAACAGGAGGTATATACAGGGTAACCAAACTATAAATGCTGGGAAGAGGAAAGTAGAGGCAGGAATCACCAGCCAGATACAGAGGAAGCAAGATGAGAATGTCATACTGAGAAAAGTTACCAAGCCAAACATAGATAACAATTGTGGCTAAACATAGATAAGAATTATGAGTTAAGTTAAGTATAAGAGCTAGTTAGTAATAAGCCTGAGCTACTGGCCACATATTTATAATTAATATAAGTCTCTGAGTGGTAATTTGGGAAGCAGCTGCTAGGTATTTGGGAGTTGCTGGTGGGACAGAAACTACTGCCTACAACTATAACTGGAGAATAAGAAAATGAACTCTATGCTATCCAAAACAGTCTTTAAAGACAATAATGAAATAGTCATTTTTCTACAGATATTAATAACCCTTCTAATTTATTATGGATGGTTACAGACAACAAATTAAAGAAGAAACTGTGTAATTCTAAGCTAAATAATGTTATTAATCATAGATTTATTAAGCCATATCATTATCATATTTACAGATAGATAATAGCTTGAAAATGTTAGGTAAACATAGCATTATATGGTCTAAGTTTTTTGCCATCAAATTAGGTACTAAATAAATAATTACACAGTTTATATAAATATTAATTGTAATATACATATACATTATGAATTATTAATTAATAAATTGTAATAATTAAATATTTTCCCATCATGAAAGAACAAATCTCTCATTGTTTGAATAAAAACAATTTTAAAACATCACCATGGACTTGAGGTGCAGGTTAATTGAGTAGCACTTATGTAGAATACACAAGGCTGAAGTTTCAATCACAAATATCATTGCCAAAAAGCATAAGAAAAAAAATTAGGAAAACACACAAGCTAAAAAAAGAATATTAAACAGACTACAAAGTACATTCCTGGCTAATACTTAAAGAAAATGAGAAAAAATATTATCTATTTTCTAAAAATATTTTTAAAAAATTGAAAAACAAAAGCTAGATAAAAAATAATATTTAATGTAATAAAGTCTAGTAATTTTAATTAACTATACTTGAGTTATTTAAATTGACATTAAAATATAGTTTTTTGAAATTATTTAATATTTAATTTATTGGTAGCATTAAGTAGAGAAAAGAGCACAATAACTTAAACTAATGTCAATAAAACAAAAACATCAAATAATTTTATATTAAATTATACTAAATAAAATATTGATTAATATGAAATTATACTTGCATTTGTAAATAATTCCTCCAATTTCTCAGCTAGCTCTATTGAACAATATATCTAGAAGCTACAAATAAAATCAGAATCCTGGCAAGATGGATAATGAATAAAGGCATCCCTGCTGATCCTGTCAGTAAAAGCTCTATCCTGGATCCCTCTTAAAAGCAGAAATAAACAACTGGTTCCACAAAACTGTCCTGCAATCTCCACACACAGGCTGTGACACGCATGTGCTTCACTTCATGCCCCACAAGGAAAAATTAGCATTACAAATTTTAAAGATAGTTATATGTTCCACAAAGAAAAAACATACTAAAAAAATTTCAAGTTAAAAACATAAACACAATAAGAAAAACAATTACAAAAAGAGTTAAGCCTCAACAAACATGACAAAATTACAAAAATAAAATTTCATGAGTATAGCTTCTGATATTACTAGAAGACATGATCTCACAATAAATTCTGTGATGCTCTGCTTCTTATAGTTTTCCTGCTCCTTCTAGAATGTTCCACAAGCTTTAAGCATGGGAGTATTTTGTAAATGTGTCCATTGGGACTAGGTTTCATATCTTCAACATTTTGACTAGTTGTGATGTGTCTGTAGCTTTCTCTACAGGTTGCAAAGTGAAATTCCCTTGATGAGGGGTAAAGAATATACTTATCTGTAGGTATAATGACAAACAGTCGTGGACTCTCCTCCACTAACCATGGCTTCGCTAGCACTGGATAGTTAAGTATGTTTCTAGCAACAGTCATGTTTTCCCTCTTGTTGAGCTCTAGTCCAATTAGAGAGCTGCTGGTTACCACCAAGCTATGCATGCCACTATCCCACCCTTAGGATTATTGTGCCATGCTAGCTCTTGATGTAGTTCATAGATATCACATCTAGGAAGGACTGCTGGTTGCCTCCCTCCTGTGGAAGTTTGCATGGTGATTTCTGGTTCTATGAAGGTAAGCTGCTCAAATGTGAGCTGATCAAGGATTACACCAATGAACATAACACAGTTATCAGTGAAAAGTCCATGAGGCCTCGGTCCTACACAAAGATCTATAGGCAACTGAGGGAAACCAGCTGTGGAAAAAAAAGTCTTCCCAAAGAAAAACCACACCAATTGTTTATCCAGTGCCAAACAATAAACCCTGAAAACAGGCATACAATTAAGATTATGTGGACTGACCAGGTCATATTTAAGAATATGTATGCATACATGCATATACATACAATAATAATTAGTGAAAAAAGGCCATGAATTTTAATTTGAAAAGGAGAGTAGAAGGCTATATGAGAAGGTTTGGAAGGAAAATAGGCAAGGGAGAAATGTAACTATATTATAATATCAAAGCAATAACACCTGTTTAATAACAAGTTAAAATAAAAATGATACAGTAAAGTGAAAATTTATCAGATACTTAAAACTTTAGAAGCAAAAGGCAAGTATTTTAACATTAAAAATGATTGTCAAATATACAATAAAATTATTAATAAAAATTAAAAGTAAATAGAAATATTACTTAATAAATAACTATATCAATAAATAATAATTATATTTTGTTGGAAGTGGACTCTGTATTAAATGACTTTGAAAAATGTAATTTCACACAAAAATTTCACAACTGTTGCATATCAAATATGTGTCACTTGTCACAGGTTGTTATAAAAATATTGCTATTGAAATAAGATGGGAAAATCAGAAGAGAGAAACAGATAGGTGATTCTGGTAGGTGCCATGTCTGCCGTGGACCCAGATTAGTGCATGTGGCAACTCTCATCCAAGAAGTTTCTTTTTAAAATAGAAAGTGATTACCACAAAGAACTACGATTGTTCAATGTACAAGGATCACTTCTAAACATGCATCTACATCAAACCCTGTCTTCACTAGCTTCAAGGATCATTGAAGAAAAGGGATCACAAAGATTGTAAGAGCCAGAGACAAGGATGACCAAGGGAATCGGTGTTTTCCGGACACAGCGGAAAATCTGCACATATGAACTCTCAGTCCCTGAGACAGCACACAGAAAACTTGTGCAAGTTTAAGCCAGATTAAACTCAAACTGGGCGAGGGAAAGTGTGCAAGAAGTCTCACTTACTGCTAAGGAACTATTGACAATACATAACGGTTTGGACAGGGAGAGTAAATATTTTTAAGGATGGAGTCTTGGTGGATTTAACACACTTAAATGAAGATCACACATCTGAGAGCACTTGAGCAGCACAAACTGTACTTGTTTTTATAAACAAAAGCTATGGCACAATATTAGGTGAGTCGGGAGAAGGAACAGACATGTGAGAAGTAGGTGGACTGGATGAATATGATCCAAATACACTGTATAAAACTCTGAAAGAAATTAGTAAAAAATGAAAAAACAAAGGAAGAAACCAGAAAGTGACTCCTTGAAGTAACATATATTAGAAATACTGTAAATTAAGTTTGTCTTTAACATTTTGAGCAAACCAGTACATATAATGAATTGCCTTCACTGTACATTATTTACTCTGTAAAATAGAAAAGATCACAGAGTTCACATGAAGACTTGTTTAGAAGATAATTCTCCCAACACAGCCATTCTCCTAAAGTGCATACATTCTGAGGAACAATATTCAAACTGAATTCACAGCTTTCTCCTATAACATGCTGTGTTACATTTTGGCATAAAATTGTAGGTTCAGGAAAGAAGCCATTCTATGGTGATATTTTATTTGTGCTCTAATAAATAAAACTTGCCTGGAGATCAGAAAGAAAAAGCCAGCCATTATAAGGAAACACAAAATCCATGCAATGTTAGCACATGCCTTTAATCCTATCACTTGGGAGGCAGGGATCTGTCTGGATCTATGTGAGTGCAAGGCCACACTGGGAACAGAGCCAGAGGTGGTGGCACATGCCTTTAATTCCAATACCAGTTAACCATAGAGGTCTGGAGGTCTGTACAGACAGAGCTAGGCAGGAAGAGGAAGTGATGTAGCCGGACAGAGAGAGCAAATCAGATGGCAGAACAGCAAGGCATATAGTAGACAGGAAATATCTCACTTTTGGAAGGCTGAAGAGTTGGTGAGGTGAAGTTAGCATGTGGTTGTTCCTATTCCTCTGATCTCTCTCAGATTTTCACCCCTATATCTGGCCCCATGTTTTCTATTAATAAGACCGTTTAGAAATTTGAATACACCATTTTCTTTGAGCTTTGCTCTTACGTTGCACTAAAATTTTATAAACTAAATCAACACCACTGAAACTAAGTGATTAGAGGAGAAAATTTATTGACACTCAGATTCACTGTTTAGACATAGAATTACAGCTGAAATTTTAGTAGACTATGAAAATGGAATATGAGATGTGTGGTATCTGCCAGACTTTAAATGATCTGTAGATTAAGCAATGCATCAGGCATCGGTGTGGATGTCATGCCTGTACCTTGATCATCTAAAAGGCTCATGCCACCAGGAATAAAGAAGTTACAATACATACATTAGGATTATAGGGTCAGAGGTTAATTCTTGATTTGACAAGTCCTACTAAGTCCAAACCAGGGACAATGCAATCACTTCCACTTAAAAGTATCTGTGAGCACTTGAAATGGAGCCAGTTCCAATTAAAACTTGTAAGAGGAATCAGGAACCCTTTAGTTCACATGCTCTTTCTGTCTCCCCTTCCCTCTGCCTCTCACCCTGTATACACCCATGTACACATATTTAATTGAAATAATTTTACTTGTTTATGTTTTAGTGTTTCAATTATGCAGATACAACTATATACAGTGATACTGGTGTTTTCTTCTGGATTAAATGCCACGGGAACATTTTTTTGTCCACATCAGCTATTTGCTTGTGCTTTTTTCGTTTCCTGAGCAACTTTTAGCTATCATCCATATCTGGCCTATTGGCCATTCACAGGCCATCCTTTAATGCTATATTGATACCCTGATTTTGTCTTTTGAAATTTACTTTTGAAAAATATTTCTGCAGCAACATATACATCAATGCATATGTACTCTGCATACTCTGTTGTTAGTGAATGTTGTAAAAGAAATTTTTTAAGACTATAAGCTTTAGTTCATTAGGATTCTTTAAATAATGCTAAATAAAATACTAATACATACAATTTGTAGTCATATTATAAAAGACCTGTTTCACTTTTCTCACATATTGGAAAGGTGGTTATATATCAGGAGTCATATTTTAATTATTAATTCAATGTGAAACATATTTAAAATTTATATTTAATCAAAATGTGTTATTTCCATTCATGAAATTCTCAAATTATAAATTAAAAAAAGAAACAATATCATAGTAAGAGTTGTGAGAAAGACATAAAGTTAGTATATACTTTGTGATTAATCTAAAAAGAGTTCAGTCAAAGAGGTCCATATCCCTAATCCCAGCACTTAGGAGGTAAAACAGATAGATCAGGAGTTCAAGGTTAGCTTCCAAACATAGCAAGTTAGAGATCAGCAAGTACACATGAGATTGTGCCCCCAAATAACAACAATCTCCCAAAGTTAGATGTAAATTAGTGAGAAAATATGAACAATATTCATCTAAAATTAAAAAAATTACTAACATAGCAGAAACTTTTTTAAAAAGTAATTATTTTATTGGCGGCCACTTAGAAAGGAGAGGAGACAGAAACCAGAGGAGAGGAAGACCATTTTTACTTGTTGGTAACAGATAGATTGCTGAAGTATTTGGGAAATAGGTATTCAACAGTAACTTCTATATAGAAGTCAAATATTCAGGAACCAATAACGGTCATGAATTTTAACGATTGCTGTGCTTATTACTCACAGTAATGAAAGCTAAAATGCAAAAGTGATTTTAAAAGTTAAGACGGTGGCAGGTCCAAGCCTCTCCTCTACTGTATCCTCTACTGAATATACCAGGCCCTGCTGACTCCCCATGGGAGGCCTTAACTTCTTGTAGGAGGGAATGAGGAATGGGGAGGGTGGGGTAATGTTGAAGGTGTGGAAAAAGGAAAGAGGGGCGTCTGTGATTGGTACATAAAATAAATAAAAAAAATTTTAATAAAAAAATTTTAAAAAAAAGGAAGGGAGAAGGGTCACATGCCCCTTCTCCTTGCTCCTGCCTGTGAGGTGAGGTGGATTTGCTTCCGGTCAGATCAGAGGACAACTTCAGCTGTCTACTCCATTCTGTATTTGTGACTATATTTCCTCAGTTTATATCTTAATAAATCCCTATTATCCATTAAAAAAAAAAGTTAAGATAGCTTAAGGAAAAAACTAAGACAAACAAGGAGAGAAGAAGCCACACTCTGGGAAAACTGCATCTAAGAGCTAAATATAGTTCTATGCACTTGATGAGTGCAAATAAATCATATCATAGATATAAAATAAATTATTTATTGATGAAAATACAATAAGAACCAATAGTTTTCTGTTATGCTGACTCTAAATTTCTCCTGGCAGAGCAAATATGGAATACAGCCAAAACAAATACGACGCTGAAAGAATCAAGCAGAGGTTGTCCTTACCAGATGTCAAAACACAGAGCAACCATACTTAATTAGGTCTGTTTGGCAGCAAGTAGTACATTTCCATCCAAAGTTTATTCTCTAGTTCTTATTCAGCACAAAGTTTGACTTGGACGTATGGTTGTTCAGATTGGTTAGCATTTTGCATTGCTTCTGGCTAGACTGATTGTCATAGCTTGAACTAACTTCATAACCTAACTCTTCCTGAAGAAGTATAAGAAACAGTGGCACTCACAATTCTGAGGCCACACGCTTAAAGGCAGGAAGCTTGGAAGCCTTTCTAGAAACTGTTGTCTTAAACTATCAAGACAAGCTGTTTGACTTTTGAAATGATACAACACCTTCCATGGTGGTCTTTCCACTTTATATTGTGGAGTTTTATAATACATGTTATTAAGCCTTTCTTCACACTGTATCCAGAAGCTAGACTCAATAAAGCAGTCTGAAGCTTTCATCATTGTCAAGGTTATTAGCATGAGAAAATGGAATGACTTCCCACCAATAAGCTGTTGCAAACTTGTCCAGATACCACAAACAAAAAATCCTTGCCTCTAGCTAGACATGAGCCCCAGAATGTTGTCATCAGATACCCCAGAGTGGCAGCTCTGCCTCTCAGAACCAACAGGGATTTACCAGGCTGCCACTAGTTCCATCTCCCTTGTTTGCATAACTTATTTGAATGATAGAGATGCACAGTGCTTCACACTAACCTCCAGTTCCCAGAACTGAACACTAGCCAATGCAAAATGCCCTCAATCAAAGGTAGTAAATATATTCTCTGAAACCATGCACAAAGTAACTTACATTAACTAACTTCTACAAAATGGTGATTCACCTGCATGAACTCATACACTGAAGTTGCTAATCTTGCTATACCCCAGCCTAATGTCCTTTGTGGTGTCCTACATAAATTTTTCTCTCTACACTGTGTAAAGTTTGCTCATTTCTTATCACAGTCCACTAACTCCATTGTATCCTGCCTGAGCTGTGTGATTGGGTGCAGCCAGGGACCCTGTACCTTGCACAGTGCTCCCAATGGTCCAGTTCTTACAGTTCATTGCTCTTTGACTTCCTGTAGGAAGTGTCAACAGACCTCAGTAGACTTCTCTGCTGCCCTGTATGCCCTTCAAATGACTATGCTTTTGAAGATCCAGCTGATTAGTGGTGATTTATATGCTATCCTAGAATTGCTAGCTTCTTGAAAGCTGCAAGTAGAATAGTCATTTTTTTCTCATTTTTCAGTGTGTTTTCATGTCACACACACACACACACAAAAGCACTGCAGAAGAAATGCCAGTTCTTGACACCAAGAGCCTCTGGATTCAGGATCCTGAACCCATTTTTTGACATCTTTACTTGGCTTCAGTAAAATATATGAGTGTGCTCTTTGTAGAATATAGTTTCATTAAATACTAGAGCACCGCTTTTATAATTAATGTCTCCACGTTTGTGTAATATAAAATATCTTTCAAAAAAGATGATGGAAGTATTGCAGAGTTTTTATTGTTTGCTGTATTTGAATTGTTTTTACTCAGTTCTGAAACCAATCCAAACATAACGATATCAATGCTATGTCAGTACACAATTCTTTATTTTCTTTAGGTTTATGTGGTTGGATTTAAAGTTTTGGTTCAGCTGAATGTTTTTCTAGCTTTTGAATCTTGATATATAGATTAGATCTTACTAGTTAGAGAAAATAATGCAACTTAATAAAACTACAGAGGAAACATACATTTCTACATTTGCAAGTGAGTTTTAAAATTCACTAAAAAAAATCTTCAGTAAGATTTACTTGCACATTATTAAAACCCCCACTTTGAAACCTGATTACGTTAAGAGTTCAACTTTTTAAAGCTCTCTATGGAGTAAGAACTTATTTAAACACCACTGTGATGGAGTGATTTTCTCTAGATAGTAGATGATCATGGGAATGAGCTTGCTGTGGCCACTTACAGAATGCTTGGCACCATCCTCAGAGAAGATAAGCAGAAAAACACATAGCAACATTAGTGGTGCTGTTAACACTCCATATTGAAGGGGAAAGGGGCAATGTCACCACACCTTCCCCTTGCATTCCACTCCTTCCTCTCTCCTGCCTATATGGAGTAAACATTTATTTGTTTACATTTTCTCAGAAAAACTAAGGCAAAAACCACACACGAGAAGAGTAACTAAGGTCCATAAACATACCACGTAGTTTCCCTGTATGTTATGAAACAGAAATTGACAAGGAAAATGGATTTATTTAAAATTTGGCCAAAAATTGAGAGAAAAAAATCTCAGTTTCTTTAGCTCAAGTGACCCTGTTACAATTTTAAAGGAAATAAAGGACAGAAATACGTGTCAGCTAATTTATCTGTGCAATAAGCTTCCAGAACTTGCAAAATCTCTTAATGTTTTGCAAAATTCTCTGACTGATTCCAAGGCTTCAGACTACTCGCCTGTACTGCAAAAGATTCCTGGGGAATTTTTAATTTTTTAGTATCTGTTGTTTCAGTAGACTCTGAGAAATGGTTGTTTTATATCAACAATGGCTGTACCAAGAGCCAATACTCCATAAACTCTCCCTTCTTATGAAACTTTTGCACACATGCCTGCTTATTCAACCCACATGTTCCTGAGACTTCTCTCTCACACACAGTTTCCTGTCCTGGCCAATTATCAATTTCCAATTTCTGTCAGATTTTGAATCAGAACTTCCATCAATGTTCTGAAATACAGCTACTGTCTGTGTGGGAGTAAACACTCAGTGAATGTCCCACTTCATGTGTTTGCTTTCCTACTTTCAGATGGCTAAGCACCCTCCTGTGCAGGACTAAATTGCCTTGCTGAGTTCCTTTTACTTTGTTCCTGTGTCTCTTTTGTAACAGCAGTCATATTCTTTCTAACAGTCTATATGAACAGAAGGGCAACAATCTCTCTTTCACAATTCTCCCCTGCCTGAACTGAAGAAGTCGAATTGTGTATATATACAGACATGAAATATTAATAACACTAAAAATAGATGAATTTTGTTAAAGTCTGACATTGGCTTTGTTTTAGTGTCTCAATAGAGAAAAAATAAAATCAAACCAACCCAGACCACTACTGTATACAAATAACCTTTTTCATTTTGTTCTTTCCTGTAACTGAATGTTTTTCTGTGTCCCAGCCGGCTGGTGGTTGGAACAAATCTCTCCCACTTGCATCCCCCACAGAGGCTTATATTAATTAAAACTGCTCAGCCACTAGCTCAGGCTTATGACTGACTAGCTCTTACACTTAAACTCAGCCCATTTCTGTTAATCTACATGATGCCCTGTGTTCAATGACTTTACCTGTGTGCCATTACATGCTGCTCCCTGGACGCTGGAGTCTCCTGACTCAGCCTTCCTCTTCTGAGAATTCTCTTTGTCTGCTTATACCACCTATACTTTCTGCCTGGCTACTGACCAACCAGCATTTTATTAAACCAGTGTACAAAAGCATTATCCCACAGCAATTTCCAGGTATTGTTATGGTTTGACATTTTATGTCTTCAAAGAATTCACGTTGAAACTTAATCTCTGTATCACAATATTCAGATGTGAGATTTATTGGAGGTGTTTGGATCCTTGTTGAAGGGGCCAATGCTTTGATAACAGCGCTGTGGATGAGAGTTCTCATCTAAACTCCCTCATCATGTGACAGGACAATTCTCCCCATTTCCCTCTGACTTCCTTCTTATGAGGTTCCCAAATATCAGGGCCTGAGTGACAGCACCTTCATCACAGACTTCCCTGACTCCAGAATTATGAGAAAATACAATTATGCTCTTTAAACTTCCAGGTATTTTCTTGTTGATTATGAAATGTATTGTTTATGCCTGTAATCTTTATCTAATTCTAAATGTCATTTCTTACCTAGCTCTGCTTCTTAATCAGGATGAGAATATAACTACAAATCATGCTCATTCTTGAAGATAGAAATATTTTTCTCATAAGATTATTAATATTATAGCCAGCTATGTATATATGTATATGAAAGGCATTTGACATTATCTCCTGACCTGTGATATTAGTCAAAACATAAACCTGATATCATTCATTACAATTGTTGCAAAAGCAGTTCATTTTCAATGCCTTCAAATACAACCATGACAGTGCATCAAAATAAAAGAAATAATTGAATTGGTAGAGGATAAACTGCCAAGAAGGTATAATTCTCTAACTGCTCTGACTTCATTCTGCTAATGTCAGTCAATATTAACTTCTTTTTTAAAGAACGTGCAGATTGTAAGAATAAAGTTGTATCTATTTCTTTGTTTCATTCATACACATTCAAATAAAATGTTTATTTATTTAAATGATATATACATGTGAAAGTATGAAATTTGTTATTATATATTTACAGTTTGTATATATGAATTTGATATGACTTGTATATTATTTTTATCTCTGATTATGTTCTTTAAAGATGTATATCATTCAAATTATTTTAACTATAGACTGTTAAGAAAATTACAAATAAATATCTTCAATTTTTGTTTAGGAATTGTTAATCATGAATTCTCTGTTTGTCATCTTGAGGCAGAGATCAAATATATTTTTTCTGAAAACATGAGATTATAATCTTAAGAGCATTAGTTGAGAAGAGCCTACACTGTTTTTTTTCTTTTTTAGGAAAACAATTGAATTTAATTCCTATCATAAAACAATGCTTAGATGTGAAACATAGATGTGATGCCTACGTGATTATTAAAATATTTGTGAAGTGAAATTAGGAAAATCTCTGTATTATACTTTTAGGGGCTGTTATCCAGTCATATGCTCTTCATTTCAGATGTATTTTGTGGATAAAATATGCATTTGGATCATTACTCCTTCCTATTGTCAAAAGTAATTGGAGTCTGGTAAAATGAATCCTAATATTGCAAACATGGAGAGTGGCCCCTCACAGATGATGACATAGAAACTAGTAATCTGTATCCTACCAAATATACATGTGTGGATAAATGATGAGTACTTGTTCTCCTCTCAGACCGACTATGAAAAGGTAAAAACATCCACACAATCTCAACAATACAGCTGCCTGAAAAAGACAAGGAAAATGACAATACCACTTAACATGCCAAGGGAAAAATTCTATGTGGTCCTAATCTCTAGGCTAAGAACCACAGATAGTATCAGTAGATACTGACAGAAGAACTAGCCACTCCCATGAAATCATAGGGAATGATAGGGTATCTCATTGGCAAAACAAGCTACTCTTATGTGTATGCCAAGTAGTAAATGTCCAACAGAAAATGAGCTCAATGGCATCTCTGAAAATTCCATGTCTCATAATGTCCTGTCTGGGTCTTTTATTTTTTTTCTTTCTTTCTTATTTTGCTTTTTCTTTATCTTTTTTTAAGTTCATTTTCTTTTCAGTTTAATATTTCTAAGGATTCCCAATTGTGGGAAATTGGGGGTCTCCGCTTTATGTGTCTTCTCTTGGGCTCTTTTCCTTCTGTTTGTTGATTTTTGTGCAATTCCAATATGCTAGTTTTTGTTTTATCTTAACTACACATTATTTTACTATGATCCCTTAGAAATCTGTTTTTTTTTTCTGCATTAATAGTTTTTTTGTTTTTTTTGTTTTTTTGTTTTTTGTTTTTTTTTTTTTACAGTACAATTCAGTTCTACATATCAGCCACGGATTCCCTTGTTCTCCCCCCTCCGGCCTCTCTCCCCTTACCCCCAGCCCACCCCCCCATTCCCACCTCCTCCAGGTCATAGCCTCCCCCAAGGACTGAGATCAACCTGGTAGACTCAGTCCAGGCAGGTCCAGTCCCCTCCTCCCAGGCTGGGCCAAGAGACCCTGTATAAGCCCCAGGTTTCAAACAGCCAACTCATGCAATGAGCACAGGACCCGGTCTCACTGCCTGGATGCCTCCCAAACAGATCAAGCCAATCAACTGTCTCACCCATTCAGAGGGCCTGATCCAGTTGGGGGCCCCTCAGCCATTGGTTCATAGTTCATGTGTTTCCATTCGTTTGGCTATTTGTCCCTGTGCTTTATCCAACCTTGGTCTCAACAATTCTCACTCATACAAACCCTCCTCTTTCGCCAATTGGACTCCTGGAGCTCCACCTGGGGCCTAGCCTTGGATCTCTGCACCTAGTTCCTTAAGTCATTGGATGGGGTTTCTAGCACGACAATTAGGGTGCTTGGCCATCCCATCACCAGAGTAGGTCAGTTCGGGCTGTCTCTCGACCATTGCCAGCAGTCTATTGTGGGGGTATTTTGTGGATTTCTGTGGGCCTCTCTAGCACTTTGCTTCTTCCTATTCTCGTGTAGTTTTCATTTACCATGGTCTCCTATTCCTTGTTCTCCCTCTCTGTTGTTGATCCAGCTGGGATCTCCCGCTCTCCCAAGCTCTCTTTCCCTTGCCCCTTGCCCTTCATTTCCCCCACTCATGTCCAGGCTGTTCATGTAGATCTCATCCATTTCTCCATCATTGGGCAATCCCCATGTCTTTCTTGGGGTCCTGTTTTCCAGGTAGCTTCCCTGATGATGTGAGTAGCAGTCCAGTCATCCTTGTTCCACATCTAGTATCCACTTATGAGTGAGTACATACCATGTTTGTCTTTCTGAGTCTGGGTTACCTCACTCAGGATGATTTTTTCTAGATCCATCTATTTGCCTGCAAACCTCATGATGTCATTGTTTTTCTCTGCTGAATAGTAGTCCATTGTGTATATGTACCACATTTTGTTTATCCATTCTTCAGTTGAAGGGCATCTAGGTTGTTTCCATGTTCTGGCTATTACAAACAATGCTGATATGAACATAGCTGAGCAAGTGCCCTTGTGGTATGATTGAGCATTCCTTGGGTATATGCCCAAGAGTGGATCAAGGACCTCAACATAAATCCAGCTACTCTGAACCTGCTGGAAGAGAAAGTAGGAAGTAGTCTTGAACGCATTGGCATAGGAGATCACTTCCGAAATCTGTTTTTTAATGAGAGATGAAAGGGTCATGAATCTAGGTGGGAAAGGAGGAAAGGGAAGGGGAGGAGGAACTGGGAGGAGTAGAGGAGCAGACACCATAATCAGGATATGTTATGTGAGAAAACAAATCTATTTTCAATAAACAGAAAATACTGTGTCATTTGTAAATGAACACAAATAATTGTGCAGTTGTAACTGCTTTATAACATGTCTAGTCATAATTCCTACCAAGTTTATTAAAAATTCATCTCTGATGTTATGAAAATGAAAGGAGTAATTGTAAGCTTAAGGGAGAGTGTCAACATTTGCTATAGATATGCATAGTAACATCTAATAAATAGCACTTCACTAGTTACAGTGAAATATTTGTACACGTGGTGACTGTGCAGGGAGAAAATCTATACTCCAGAGAGGCCCGTGTTCACTCTGGGGCCTCCCCATCCCCATTCACTAAAAATTGGCAAGGATATTCTAAGAATTTTTAGTCTTACACACAAACATTAGAAGTATATGGCCTCTCAGTTGTTCATTTTTGCTTTTTGGTTTTAGGTGAGTGGGTTTTTTTAAACTGTATTTTAGGTAATTGTATCAATAATTAAAGAAGTTAGGAAAGATATCTCAAGTCTTTTCAAATATTTTAAAATAATAATATTTATTTTTATATAGTTGGGTAACTTTTCCTGAGGAGATAAGTTCAAATATCTATCCTAAGTTTTCCTGGGAGAACTGATGAATTTGGTTTAGGTTGCTTACAGAGGCATTACCTACAACAGCATGGGCAACCTACAACCAGCACCCTAGGAGGAAGAGTCTTCTTCCCCAGCAATTGTTAATGTTTTATATATCCTGGGAAGGACAAAGCCTAATGCAACCTGTGAGCTACTCATGACAGTTTTGTGAACTCCTGCCTTTTGATATGCTGGCTACATGATTCCTGCATTAGGGAATATAAGTATATCTTCTCTTCATGGCAACTCAAGATGGTGACAGCCGTGCCAGACCCAGAAGATAATGCTTCATAATAGAGATGAAAATACGATATTGTGAAAGAGTTGAAATCCAGCCTCCACATTTGCAAGAGCCTTATCCAATTGAATACCAGAGTACTTGAAAGTTAACTAAGACTGTAATTTAGTAATACATTCATCCATATAATTATTTTTCTTACCCAAATGTGTATTTAACTATGCACATTTCTTTCTTACCTTCAGAGGGAAAAACAGGAAATTTGTCTAATTGGAGGGATAGAATTATCAGTTCTATCCCTCACCACCCATTAATCTTTAATTACAGTAGTATAATTTGAAAAAAAAAATATTAAAAAGATTACCAATTGAATTTTATTCATAATGTGTTCTGTTTGATCCACAGGCTTATTATATTTATCGAATTCTATTATGAAATGAAAAATACAGCTTAAAGATTATGAAATGTGCTGGACAGTTTCGTACATGGAAGCTAATTCACCGATAAACATAGGATTTTAAATATTTTCAAAGGTACTATGGTGAGTACAGGAACACTTACACTGGAGCACCAGTGCAGAGGTCAAAGGTCAACTCTCAAGTGACTCTTTTTTCTTGCCTCCTCATGGTTTCCAAGTTTTGAACTTATGTTTGGAGAACTGTGCACTCTAGCAGGTCTTTCTTTGGACTGCCAGCTCCCAAATAATAACATGGAGACTTTTTATTAAGTATGAAAGCTTGGCCTTAGCTTAGGCTTTTACCCAGCTAGCTATTAAAACTTAAATTAACCCATTTACATTAATCTGAGTTCATTTTCAGAGTTCCTATTTCTGCCCCAAAGTCCAGCGTATCTTTTCCTGCCTAGCTTTTGGCCATTTAGCTCTTTATTAAACCAATCAGAAGGTGCCTTAAGCAGGTTTGGTAAAACAGAGACATCTTCCCACCATATACAGAAAGATTATCCCAACAGTGCACCATCTTCTCTATCCACAGAGCCATCTCATGGGCACTTGTAGTGTGTGTAAAAAAAAAAAAAGAAAGGAAAAGAAAAAATCACAGCTGATTACTTAATATAAAATAAATCCTAGAGAAAGAAAGTAAAGAAAATAAAAAGAGAAATATACCACATGATACTTTGCAAAATCAGTAAATATATTTTAACTTCTCAATTAACTAGTAATCAAAGCTTACTGACCCTGTTGTGCCACTCTTGAAAATCAACTCTACAAATCAAAACTTGAAGGGTGTTTTTTTTTGTTTTGTTTTGGTTTGTTTTTTCCCTAGTCAATGAATCAACAACACAATTCACTGTATTTCACTCAAAAGTAGGGATGGGTCACAGCTAATGGAATGAGGTCCTGGAAGTTTTTTCCAGCTTTGTAAATACATGAGAACCAATGATTTGATAGAAAAGAGGATTAGAAGTAATTATAGATGAAGTGAATAAATTCACTGAATCTCTGGTTTGAAAATAATGGTATGTGAGAGACATTCCTATAATGTAGAAGACTTTGATTTCATTTTTAAATCAGCTAATATTCTTTTGAGATAGAAACACTGACAAAGTTTACAGAGTGTCAACAAGGTACTGTATTCTATCATTATATAAGGAAATGAAAAGCAGGAGAAAGAAATCTATCTTCTTAATCAAGGAATACTCTGGTATGCAGAAGCCACATTTTATTATTGATTCGAAATCCAGCCCCCTCACCCAGTTCTCATTTTACTTTTTGTACTCACAAATACCTTAATACTGATGCCAGTAAGACTGTATGTACATTTTTTTAATGTTTTTTTTTATTTTGCAATACAGTTCAGTACTACATATCAGCCATGGATTCCCTTGTTCTCCCCCCTACCTCCTCCCTCACCTGCCCCTCGGCCCACCCCCTATTCCCATCTCCTCCAGGGCAAAGCCCTGGTAGACTCAGTCCAGGCAGGTCCAGTCCCCTCCTCCCAGGCCAAGCCAAGTGACCCTGCATAAGCCCCAGGTTTCAAACAGCCAACTCATGCAATGAGCACAGGACCTGGTCCCACTGCCTGGATGCCTCCTGAACAGATCAAGCCAATCAACTGTCTCACGCATTCAGAGGACCTGATCCAGTTGGGGACCCCTCAGCCATTGGTTCATAGTTCATGTGTTTCCATTCGTTTGGCTATTTGTCCCTGTTATTTATCCAACCTTGGTGTCAACAATTCTCGCTCATATAAACCCTCCTCTTTCTCCCCAATTGGACTCCCAGAGCTCCACCTGGGGCCTAGCCTTGGATCTCTGCATCCACATCCCTCAGTCATTGGATGGGGTTTCTAGCACGACAATTAGGGTGTTTGGCCATCCCATCACCAGAGTAGGTCAGTTCAGGCTGTCTCTCGACCATTGCCAGCAGTCTGTTGTGGGGATATCTTTGTGGATTTCTATGGGCCTCTCTAGCATTTTGTTTCTTCCTATTCTCATGTGGTCTTCATTTACCATGGTCTCCTATTCCTTGTTCTCCCTCTCTGTTGTTGATCCAGCTGGGATCTCCTGCTCCCCCAAGCTCTCTTTCCCTTGCCCCTTGCCCTTCATTTCCCCCACTCATGTTCAGGCTGTTAATGTAGATCTCTTCCATTTCTCCATCATTGGGCAATCCCCGTGTCTTTCTTGGGGTCCTGTTTTCCAGGTAGCCTCCCTGGCTATGTATGTCCTCACTCATAGGAGGATACTAGATGTGGAGCATGTATGTACATTTTGACCAATGGGATTATATATTTACTTTATCAATTAAGAATAAACTATGCTTTATCTATTCTCCATTCCTCCTTTTGTTAATGTCTATTTGCTTTGTGTTTGACAATTTATGATATCTTATGACAATACTCCAAGTCCCAATCCAAGGTCATACACTTGAACTTTTCCTTCCATATGACATAGATTGTAGATTTTTATTGAGGTAAAAATTGAATAGATTGGAGAACTGATCCTCTGGTATCAAGAGGACTGAGATTAATAAATTATCTAAACTTGGAGACCTCTTCTGGGATAAAAAGAATTGTGAATGCAACAGTGATATGTACTAAACATCCAAATAAAACATAAGAAGTATTAAAATATTTTTCACAACTCAAACTGATCTCCTTGTAAATAACTTATTAAATATGCATGTGAGGGACACATCAATGAACAGCATAATATAACAAACAGGTTCAATACTATGTTAGAAGCAAATTGTCTAAGATAATATAAATTTGAGATAAGAATGAGAAGAAATTATTTGCATGTATTGATAAAATAACATAAAATTTACTACAGATGCTTATGAGAGTCTAAAAGGGGAATAAAATACAGATATCAAGTGCTAATTATAAATATTTTTTATTTTATTTTTTAATTTTTTTCTATCTTTTTAAACTTTTATTGTATGAATGTTATGCCTGAGTGCATGTCTGCTCACCGTGTATGTACCTGGTTCCTGTGGAGTACATAAGAGGGCATCTGATCCTCCAGAAGTTCCATGTGGCTGTGAGACACTGTATGGGTGCTGGGAATCAAACCTCCATCCTCTGCAAGAGCCATCTTAACTTTTAAGCCATCTCTACAGTACTCATAAATATTTTTAAATAGAAAATTTAATTTTTCAATTTCAAACAAGCTGCTATTAACATGGTATTTTAATTATAATTGCTTTAAAGTATAAAGATGAAAGTAATAATGACATGATTAATTTATAACAGAAAGTAGAAAAGATATCATATTTAAGTTTTTCCTTGAATACAAAATTTTTATTACATTTTAAGATGATTTACAACTTTACATATTCTTCTATGTGCAGCATTATTATGTGTCTAAGGAACCCCAGATAGTATCTCCATTGTAAACAACTAGATATATTTGTCATATTAGAGATATTTATGATGAGAAAGAAAGGAAAATCTGAGAACTAGAAGCTTTTGGCAATAGCAAGAGTCCAAGATCTCACTAAACTGATAAGACTTGAATAAGACTAAACTAAGCATGTTTTTCGTGATAAATTCATTATGATAAAAGTATAATATTTTGATAGGTTTACAAAATGCGTTTTGTAGAAGTGCATGAAGGAAACAACAATGAATGTAACAACAATAGCAGAGCATTGATAATCTAGTAGAAAAAATCATCAGAGGCAGAAAACACAGAGGTGGCATAGTAACAAGAATGAGGCTGAAACTGACAGGGGCTGTATATTCTTTCAAATATAAATTGAGTTCTGAATGATTTTTTAAAAAATTGCATATGTGGTCATTAACAAATCAATATATAGATGATAAAAATTTAGATGAAAGATGGATATAGATAGGTATATTAATGATAGACTGATGATAAAATATTCCAGATAGTATATTTGGAAATCTGTGACTTATTTTAGACAATGTGACCAGTATGGATGCTGTAACATTCAATATTCAGATAGATGTAGACCTATTAAAATTATATTATAACAAACAATGTTTGGTCACTATCTATGTATCATAGATATATATAATCTGTCTATCTATATGTTCATCTATCTATCTATCTATCTATCTATCTATCTATCTATCTATCTATCTAATCTATCTCCCACCCTCAGAAATTATTTTATCTACCTTTCAATTGATCTGTTAATGACCATTTACAACACCTTTAAATAAAATCCTTCAGAATTCAGTATACAATTTTTAAAAAATTAAGCTGTTGTCAGTTTCATCCTTATTCCTGGTATGGCAACTCTATGTTTTCTGTCTCAGGATGTTCTTTTTACCAGGTTAACAATGCTCTACTATTGCTGTTACATTCATCATCCTTTTCTTTACATGCTTCTACAAAAGTGTTTTTAGATATATCAAAATACTAAATTTTTATCATAATGTAGATTCTTAATTGCTTTAGCAAAAATTTAAATATAACACATGAAAAAAGTTATTTGCTTGAAATTTTCAAAATTTTAGAATAGAAAAGAAGAATAGCTGTTATGTCATCAGATTTTTAAAATTTACACCATTTTCAAAACTAAAAAGAAGTAAGTTACAATAGCACAGGTGCAGAGAATTTTGGAATAGAATAGCAGTTTTAAAACTATCTAGTGATTTTGGCCGGGCAGTGGTGGCGCACGCCTTTAATCCCAGCACTCGGGAGGCAGAGCCAGGCAGATCTCTGAGTTCGAGGCCAGCCTGGGCTACCAAGTGAGTCCCAGGAAAGGCGCAAAGCTACACAGAGAAACCCTGTCTCGAAAAACCAAAAAAAAAAAAAAAACAAAAACAAAAACAAAAAAAACAAAAAAACAAACAAACAAACAAAAAAAACTATCTAGTGATTTTAAGGTCACATTAAAAATATCAGGGATAGTTCTGAAATTAAAAAGAATGACTAAGAAAAGCAAAGCTGTTGCCAGCCTACATGGAATTTCTGGCATGTTGTATATGAAGGAAACAAACTAAGGAAGTGCCCACCTTCTCAGCCCTCAGTATCCTCACAGTTCATTTGAAATAGCATAAAAATATATTAGAAATCATAGCACACTCTTTAAAGCTTTCTACTTATATCATAAACAAGATGATTTAATGAATCAATCTATAAATCTGATATGCATTTATCCCTTCCACACTACATATCACAAACATCAGGCCAGATGTTGCAGTTAATGCCATGGGGAGAAAAAAATCTTTTATAGAAGATAATGTTAGTTACAAAAAGATGACTGGAATATCATAAGGCAGAAACAATGGCAATGTTGAACGCTGAGCAAAACAGAGGTCTGTGAAAAGGGTCCTTGGGTGACTGTGACAATAGGTAGAGATCCTTTGGGAAATCAGGCACTCAATTTCCATGGGGAGCTGTAGGAAAATGTCTTGGAATTAAGAAATTTGAATATTATAACTATTCATCTTCACTCTTTTCATTTCTTTAAAATTTTGAAATGGTTTACTCTCAAACAATTGTGATCAAAGTAATTTCATATTATGAAAATCATTGCAATCAATATTGTAAAGCAGTTAATTTTTTAGCTTCATAAAATTATTTAGAGAAGGAAAATACATTATCATTGAGATTCTTTTTTTTTTTTACCATATCCCTACTTTTATTCCACACATTCCACATTATGTGTGCATATGTATGTCTATGTCTGTGTCTACACTTATTTGTGTGTATGTTTTCATGTTTGTGTGTATGAGTACATGTGTGTGCTTTATAGGTATATGTATTTGTGTGTGTATGTATATGTATTGTGTACATATCTGCTTCTCTCTCTCTCTCTCTCTCTCTCTCTCTCTCTCTCTCTCTCTGTGTGTGTGTGTGTGTGTGTGTGTGTGTGTGTGTGTGTGTGTGTGTGTTTGTGTTGTGTGTATGTGTACATGCACGCACCTGTGTGTGGTGTCTGCATACCATCTGCCTAATCATGGATGTGGTTTATTTTTATTCTAGCTATTATGGCTAGTCAATCTCACATATAATGTAGTATAACATTTGTATCATTTTGGCCTTTGGTCACTTTCCTTCATGTTAGCCACTTAAGAGATGAAATATTCTTTATTTCCTTTATGCCCTTGTTTTATCACGTATGCTCCTATCTATGAATACTCTAGGTTCTAAATTCTTAGAAATTAAAAGCCCTAGTAATATTAAACAGTATATTTAAATTCCGTGAGCTTAAATTTAAAACCTGTTTCTTCTTCAGTACCAATTTCCACACACATGTAGGTAGTAAAGACCATCCAGGGGCTAAAATTACCTGGTATTCAATTGTATAAATAAAATACAGATCTTGCAATGAAGACACTGGGTGAACTATGGTTTTCTATGCCCATGTGGCCTTCTGTATGATTCATTTTGCGATAAAAGTTTGCTTCTTTTGAAGTTATAGAAATATTACAATCAAACATGCGACAAAGACTGGACCAATGAATACCATTCCATAAGTGTGTTCTCATCATGTGGATATGTGTGTGAAGAAGTAGAGACTCCTCATTCTTAAGAGCTTGTTATTAGTTAGCTTGAACACTTAATATATAGAAATAATTATTAAAATGATGCTGTCAAGTGATTCATTTACCTTATTTCATAAATAAATTTAGTCTTACCATAGCTTTTTATTATATTTTTATTATTTAAAGCAATATTTAAATTAAAATATATTTTGATTATATTGTTCTCCTCTCTCAAGTCCTTCCAGATCCTCTCCCATTCACCATCCACTCATATTTAAGTTTTTATTTAAAAATAAAAAAAAATATAACAACAAAATCCTCAAACAAGAAAACAAAATAAAGTAAGACCTCAAAAGACAACAAACAAACAAATAAACCACACGAACCAGTAAGCAAATAAAGACACACAAAAAGCTAGTGTCCATTATACGTTGATTAACTACTCCTGAACATGAAGCCTGCCCTGGAGTGATTGATATACCCAGGGTCATTGCATATGAGCATACCGATTTTTCTCTCTTATAGCAGGTATAAATAACAGGTGAGTTTTTAACCCTTCCCATAGAGACTGTTTCTATTCATGTATCCATTTGTTTATCCATTTTTTTGTAAATACCACAAAATAAATTGTAAGATAAAACTTAAAATATCACATCGAAGTTGAACAAGGCAAACCAGGAGAAGGAAAAGAAGTCAATGGAGGAAACAAAAATGAGAGACCTACTCATTCCCTCACTCAGGATTCCCACAAAAACACTAAATTGGAAGCCATAGTATGTGCATAGAGGAGCTGGTGCAGACCCATGCTGCCCTGTGCATGCTGCTTCAGTTTCTGTGAGTTCATATGAACTTTGTTCATGTTGATTTAGAGGATATTGTTTTCTTCATGTCTTCCATTCCCTCTGGCTCTCACACTCTTTCTTCCTCTTCTTCAGTAACATTTCCTGAGCTTTGAGAAGAGATATTTATTTGATGGAGACATCCCATTTAGGGCGAAGTGTTTCATGGTCTTTTGCCTTCTGAAAACTGTCTGGCCATGAATTTGTATTTCTTTCATTCTGCTGCAGAAGGAATCTTCTCTGATGACGATGGAGCAAGTCACTGATCTGTGAGTATAGTAAGATGTCATTAAGAGTGATTGTGTTGCTACTTTTTCTGAAAAGTGGTGTTTAGTTTTACCAGAGGTCTCTGGGCTATTTTATCTTGGGCTTTTGTTCTTATAAGCAGTTCCAGGTACGGGTTTTATCTCATGGAGTTGGCCTTAATCCAATCAGATATTGGTTGGTTAGTCCTGTTTGTGCCACTGTTGCCCTAGTATATCTTGCAGGTAGAACACCAATGTAGATGAAAAGGTTTGTGGTTGGGTTGGTGTTTATGTTTCTTCTTTGGCCGTGTTCAGAGCACCTCCTTGTACCAAAGACGCTAACACTCAGGGATAACAGCTCTGTGTTAATAGTTCTACTCAGTTGTAAAGCCTAAGAACCACTACAATGTAGTATGGGCAATATATCCTCAATGGAATAATAGTGCACTTTTATCTTGGGGGTAGCCAACAACTGTCTAATTGGACATATAATCTAGTTAACTGGAGAGAATTCATGACAAATACTATAAGCTTAGCCAATAACCTGTGACTGGAAAGTTCATGGGCCCTAGAGGAGAACTTATACCTACCATATTGCTAAAGTAATATAGTTTCCAAATGATTTTTAAATATTCATCCATATACCCATAGATAAGTGTAGCTCTCATATCTCATGAAAGAATATTCCCTTTTCAGCAACGGAGGAAGCCATCACAGAGATTCACAGATGATAAAAATACAAAAAGGAACTGTGGGGTGCCCTGCCCCAAACAGGACAATGTAACACAATCCCCACATGAAAGGCTCTGAGATTGGGAGGAGGAGGCAGAAAGGTTGTAAGAGCCTGAGGACTAGGACTAGGACAACTGTTTTGATATAGTGTCTTCTGGACAGGATGAGGATGCTACACCTACGTACTCTATGGTTTCCAGCACAGACTTATAAAGCTGCTGAAGGATGACTTCCTAGTTTACCAACCTCTCAGAACATTCTTTCACTCATAAACACACATGTGTAAAAACTAGAGCTTGGATTTGTGTGTGAGAGATAGAGAGAGCAAATAGTGTATGTGTTTCTCGGTGTGATTTACCCCACTTAATGTAAATTTTCAATTACGTGAATTTTAATGAAGTTTTTATAACTTCATTTTTATATGCTGAATAAAGTTCAACTATATATGTTACCCACTTTCATTATCCATTAATAAGTTGATTTACACCTAAGTTGCTTCAATTTTGTAGCTATTGTGAAAATAGCAATGAACATGGATGTGCAAACGTGTGGGAGTATACAATCCTTTGTGTATGTCCTGGAATTTACACAAACCTTGTACATGGTATAGCTGGGTCACAGGGAAATTCTACATTTTGTGATTTTAAGAGACCTTCCACGTGATTGCCATTGTTGGCACACTAGCTTGTACTGCTATTGGCAGTAAGTTAGGGCTCATTATTCTAGGCATCAGCATGACTTTTTTATAAAAAAAATAATTCTGTGAAGAATTATGACAAGAACTAAAATACTTAGTAACATAATGGTTGTGCTGGTAGAAGTTTGCTTAAATAGCTATGAAAGGTTTTCAATTTACTGTTATCCAAACAAAACAAATCACTGTGTTTGACTCTGAAATGTCCCCAACAGTTGCCTGTTTTCAAACATCATTCTGCAAAGGAGCATGTTAATTTTAGAAGTTCTGAGCAGTTGAAGAGGCACAACTTTGCTGCTTTTGGGAGGCACTGGGGCAGGTTCTTGAGGGAATGCTGCTCCTGGTGTCATCTTATCGCTTCTTTGCTTCCTGTCTGCCATGAGGTGAGACCCTGTGCTGCTGTCATTATGTTCTACTTGAGTACATGGGGACAGAGATCTGTGAACTGAACCCTCTCAAAGATGGACCAAGGCAAACCCTTCCTCCCTTATGCTGGTTATATCCTGTATTTTCCTAATAGTGACACAGTGCTGACTAATATTCAAAAACATCAAAACACCAGATGTTTCAAAATTCCTTTAATTTACTTTATTTGAGATAGTGAGGTGTCACAGAGGAATTATTTGCCAAAACACAAGAATGAAGGCTACCTGAATTCATCCTTTTAGATGTTTTTTATGATTTAAAAAGATCCCTTGGACCATAGAATGAACAAGTGCTAAACATTTTATTACATGAACAATGCACTAATTATTTTAAACTATGGAATTTAATTACCTAATGTAATTAAGGAATTTATTAATTTGACCAAATAGTAGTTTTGTAATTAGTAGCAAATCAAATATTTAATGTATAATTACATGGCAATATTAAGTTCATTTATCAATGCCTGTTCTTTTTTAAACAACCTATGAATATTGCTTAAGCAGTTCACTGTGTAATGAGAAATAAAACTTCAACAATCAGTATTCATAAAGATGTTTGTAATTAGGTCACATATTGTTGAAATCTATATATTGAGATTTTGAAGAAATTAACAACAAATAACAGATCATCCAAGTAGGTCAATACCTATAGTGTATATCTCTAGATTTACCCAGATAACAAATTAGGTGATGAAGTGACTCAACTCTGACCAGATGCTGCCCACTTAGTGTTACATCTAGCTTTCATGAAATACCTGTGGCTTACAACAGAGCAGAGGGAGACAGAAGCCAGATAATACTGGCTAAGCCTGTAAACACAGGAACAAATTGAACTTAATTGAGTCTCAGTGGCCTCTGCCACAGTTTTCTTTGTGCTCACCAAATACCAGTCTTCATTTCAAAAATACAAAATGTACTTAGTACTCCACAAGAGAGAAAGGATAAAGTATTACCAATTGGCAGGTAATTGGCATGAGCCCTAGAGAATGCCTAACACCTCCACTAATACACTAGAATGTTGGTTTTCTTAGTTTAATCTATCCATGACCTAAAGTGCCCCAAATTAAATTTCCTCAAGATGTTGTGGAATATCACAAAAGGTTATTTCCATAGTAAAGCTGCATTAGAAAAGAGATGTGAAGCTTCTTAGGGGTTGCTTTGAATTACTCTGTTCTTGTTGGGCAGACATTGGGTCACATCTCCTGCAATGGTAGGATGTGCTTTAACAAGGACTGCTTCTGTTTGAGAACAACAACTTTAACTTTGTGTTGTTGACACTGCTTTTAATAGAGCCGGTCAGTTATCTTTCATGGCCATAGAAAACCATAGCTTGTTTTTCTTTTTTGAATTTTTAAAAATGAACCCTTATACCCTTTGAATACACTTCTCCTTATAACTATAAAGTGCTTGAACTGTTATCTCCAATAACAGAGTCTCCCTTTGTGTTATTGGAGCTAACACTATCCTTTAAAGGAAACTCAGTGCAGCATGGATCACTGAATTGATGCAGGACTTTTCACTTCTGGTTGGTGATACTGATATTCTGCTAGAGTCCAATGACCTGTGTTACTCTTTCTTCAGAGTAGCCTCTGTGAATGAAAATATGACTGTTCACTCAAATGCTAAATAAAATCAAAGATGCTTGTCTCCTTCAGTACCTGTACACAAAATTTTGGCAATCATGATGTTCTTATCAATGTACCTCCATTATAACCCTGGAAACTGTTCACTTCACCCATCTTCCTACTATTTTAGGAAGAGTCTTGAATTCTAGGCTCCGCTCATTAGTAAATATAAAATTTGCTACTCCTCATAATTGTTCTTATTAAACAAATGAATACCTTCAAATTTTCATTTTGTGTTTATATTCCAGTACTCTCTTCCTTATTATAAATCTCCCAATTATATTCTAGTTATGATCTATTGGTCCCAAAGGCTGACTTTTCTATCTCTTTTATTTCTTCTATAATATATACTACTCCACATATCTAACTGTATTTTTCTCATATTCTTATATATCTCCCCAATAAAAATTGCCAAGTCATTGAAAACAGCTACCATGTTTTATTCGTGTTTTCATCACGAGGTTTAGCATGTTACTAAGCACACCAATTGCATGAAATAATGCTTGCTGAAGGATTATATCAAAGTACATATTAGATGATAACCATTCTTTATCCTCATCAGTCACTCAAATCATCCATGGTGCAATGCAATCTCTGTAACTCAGTGTTTTTTGGTTTTTGTTTGTTTGTTTGTTTGTTTGTTTGTTTTTACAAAAATCATCTCTATTCACTGCATAGATGCTTTTCTAGTTCAGAGGAAAGATACAAGCATTTCTGAATTTCAGGGATATTTTGAAGTACACATTACAACTTATAGAAGAGGATATCCTTAGTAATTTATAATGAATTTCTTCTGTATTAGAGACTTCAGAGCAGAATCTACTAACAGCAGCAAAAGTGATTTTGTTTATATTTCATTTGGTTTTATTGAACAAACCTCCCAATACTTGAAAAGAAAAAGTTATTCTTTCTTTCCTCTCTTCTCCCAAAAAAAATTATCATTACACTTTAGAAACTAGTGAGCATGTGGAATATGTCAGTGTGATTAATAAAAATAGAGACCTAAGCACAAACAAGGTGTTTCTGAAACATGTATAATGCTAAAGAATCATCCTGGAGATGAGTCTCGTAGTGACTTTTTGTTCAAATCCTGACTCCTTCTTTACCATCCAAACACATCAGCCAGCAGATGTGGCATTGCTCAGTGGTAGAGACTTGATTATCATATTTCAAATCTTGGGTTCAAACTATAGCACCCTCTACCTCCACATACAGAGAAAATTAAAAACGAAACTCAAATCCAAACACAAATTCCAGTTAGGTAAATTGAAATGTGACTAAGAAATTAGTATTTTAAGTAAATATGTGCTAAAACTTGTATTTAGAGTGTCCCACAAAGGCCAATGTGTTACAGGTTTGATTATCAATTACTGGTGTCTGAGCAAGTGAATCATTAGGAGCTGAGCCAATTGTAAGAAACTTCCATCTTGGGGAATTTGCACATGAAAAGAATATTGAGATAATGCCTTTTTATTTCTCTCTAGTGTGTTTCCTGGTTATCATGAGATGAACAGGACTTCCCTACCACAAATTTCTGTCAATGTGTTATGTGTTACTCTAATTCTAAAACATTAAGAACAGCCAAGGAAACCTCTGAAACCAGGTACCAAAATAGATCTTTGCTTCATTTAGGTTATCTCAGGCATCTTTGTTGGAGCAACAGAAAGTAGATCAATATAGGATCTCAGGTGGCTTTACTTAATTGTTGACTAATATATTCTAAGTAGCTCATGGTATGTTTGTGAAGTTATACTTGTGGGAATGGAATATTCTAAGATTTTACTTATATTTATATTTAATAAATGTTCTTTTACCTCATCTTTATCATTTGATTTGAAATAGCATTAACGTAAAATGTAAAAAAAAAAAAAATCAGCTTTTGTCTTAAAGGGAATAAGAGACAGTTTACTCTGTAACCGTTTTGGATGACTATGGCCCAGGAATACCTATTTAGGCTACTCTAAATTACATGCTCCAGGTGGAAGACATTTCTTGAAGTTTAATAATTTTACAGAACAAATAATGTAATAAATCAAGGCAAGTTTAAAACAATGATAGGTACATCGCAGAGACAGTTACAGAAAAATGGGGGAAGCTTTTCCATAGGCCCAAGATGCCATCACACAGCATTCTTAGCTTTTGGGTTGGTAGAAGTTTGTGATTTGCTAATTTAATGGATTTTAAAAGGTTGTTATCATTAGTCAGAAGATGTTGGTTCATACCCAGAAGTGGTTAAGAAAGAGCACTTCTGCAGGGCTAGAACTAGCCCAAGATAGGGTGAGTAGCCTCTAGACATGCAAAATTCCAATGTTTCCACACTACAGAAAATCTAGTCAGTTAATCAGGCTCTAACAGCTTCTTTTCTGGAGTTTTCCTTCACAAAAGTCACAAAACAGCCATTTATGGGAAACTCTACATTTGGACACTCATTATCAGTACAACCTAACTACTTCTTATGAGCAGAGGTGCTAGACCAGTGGTTCTCAACCTTTCTAATGCTGCAACCCTCTAATATAATTCCTCATTTTGCGGTAACCCCCAGCTATAAAATTATTTTCGTTGTTACTTCATAACTGTGATTTTGCTACTGTTAAGAGATATAATGTAAACCTCTATTTTCTGATGGTCTTAGGTTACCCCTATGAAAGGCTCATTCAACCCCACAAATAGGTCAGGATGCATATGTAAAAACCACTACTCTAGAGTCAAAGACAGGCATTCCCACATTGCACTTGACATTAAGATTTGTACTTACTTGTTAAAGAATGAGAAAGGGCCATCATTAAAATAGACAATCAAGAAAATGTCTCCTTGCCTGCAAAGTGCATCTTCAGAGATGGAGATTTAAGTGGGAGATAAATGTGAATCTTTTTGTGTTCACCTAAAACCAGGAGCCAGGAATTCTAAGATAATGGAGTATTGCCCTCTCTTCTACTTACTCTGTCTGGTGTAGGTAGAATTTTATCACATTTTTCCCTTTTAATATGAGACTGAAAAAGGAGTAAAATATATCTCCCACTTTTTTTCTCACAGAAAGTTGTATATATTTAATGATTTATGCTTTTTCATATCACAAATTAAATTATATCATAGAAACAATGATCCATAGTGATTACTTACTGGCTAAAAATTGTAATTTTACTTCTTTTATGTTAGACAGTGCCAAAGAAACATCTTGATAATTTTCTGAAATAAAGCATGATTAATTTGCAGATATAAAATTCTCAGTTTATTTGTCATAAATATTTACTTATCATGCTAATTCTGGTGAACAGTGGTGTTGATCAGAAGTCAACTATTCTATTAACAATTACCGCTGAGATAAAAATATGCAACATTTATTTACTGTTAATTGGACCTAAGGAAAAAAATGCCAGTATTCTTGATCCCTTTATAGACATACTCTAATTATTTCACAGACTAAATGAGTGCTAAGAGAATGAATGTTTCTATGTTTGTTCTTTCACATAATCTCTGTATTCAGCATTTTTGGACACATGTGGGGTAAAAATCTGACACTTTGTTCTAGAGACACAGATTTAAGTCAGGTTTTAAATTGTCATCATGAAATTTCAGATTAATGAATAATCAAAAACAGTGAGCAGGATGAAGTCGCAGGGTGGTGCAAGAAACTGCCCCACCTTTTCTGGATCCTACTTAAAGGGAGTTCTGATATTTAATATTATAATTTTAATTCAGTTTTATTTAGACAACTGCATATTTCCACACAGTTTCAAAAAATCTCATAGAGAGATCTCTGTAATGGTTTTCTCTAATTTTTTCCCCTTAGGTATTGCTTTGCAACATTAAGGTGTAGTAGTATAAGAAAGTTATTGACACTCCTGCAAGCCATCGATTTTAGCTTGATTTTTCTGGTTTTATTTGAGGTCATGCATGCATGTGATATATGTGCATTCAAACTATGAAATATATATATATATCCTCTTTAGATTCATGCAGCCCTTGCCACAGTGAAGACAATAGACAACTCTAATTGTAAGGATCCTTGTCAACTACACCAATTATCAAACAACTTTCTCATTTCTAATTCAAAGCAAAAACTAAAGCGTTTGCGTTATCCTTAGTTTTGGAATTTTAAAGGATGCTATAGTAATGAAATTTGTGCTATATAAGCCTTAGTTACTGCTGTTTCATCCAGTATAATTCCTCAGAGGCTCATCTCAGCTGTGGTGAGATTTCCTTTCTAGTACTGCCATGAACACACCCTGCTTCTTAACTAAACAACTAAATCAAATGCTATTCTGTTTGTTACCAGAATTTGCCTAGTACAAAACTAGCAAAATTAAGGTGTAAGCATTTGGGGTTAATTTTTATAGTGAATGAATCTTAAATCCAAGTGTATTTTCATGAGTATGAATGATGAAGCAACATTTATTGTTAAATCTGTCATTTCTCTACGGCATTTCTTAAACTTGGGAAGCCCTCAAGTGTCCATAACTGAGTTCCTGCTGCTAAATGACTCCCTACTCCACCGCTCTGTGGTGGTCATGAGGACATCAATTTCATAGAAATCTTAAGATTAGCCAGAGTTATTCCTATCATGGTCCTTTTATTTTCATGACTATTTTACTTATTTTATGGCCTGTGGCTTTCCACATAAATTACGAAATGAGCTTGTCTGTATTTACACAAACCTTCAGAGGGCATTGGCGGGAACTGCATTAATAGTTGGTTAGTGATTGACAGTTTATTATGGTGAGACTTCAATCAACAACTAAGATGCATTTCTCCATTTATTTAGAGCCTATTTTTATTACTTTCAGGAGCACTTTATAGATTTTAGCCTTCAATCATATTTGATAAATATTTTATGTGATTAAGTAATCTTATTTAATACAATAAAATAATAGTTTTAATTGTGCTAAGATTATTAGCTTATTCTTAACTTTAAAATATAATTGTTAATTATGAATAGATTTTATGTTTTAAAACCTTTACAAACCTATGTGTTAGTTATAGGTGATGCTTGTTGCAGAATGGAATTTCACTATAGAATATCATGCCTTTTTTCAAAACAGATTTGGGTATTGTTTCTTTTCTAATCTATTATCTTTAAGTTCAGTTTTACAGCTATGAGTGAGTATGTAAATAATCTAATGAGAGTAGACATCTTGCTTTATTACTGTTCTTGAGAAAAGGGATTTTATCTTTATTTTAGAAATGGTGTTAGCTAAAGGGATTTTTTCTGTGTATATTTTTCAATTCTTTTTAAGAGAATTATTTTATTCTTATATTCTTTTTTATAATTTTTATTCTTAAGAATTTTTCTATTCATTTTACATACCAACCACAGATCCCCCTCTCCTCCCTTTTCCCACCCCCTAGCCTTTCCCTCAAAACCATCCTCCATTCCCACCTCCTTCAAGGCAAGGCCTCTCATATGGAGTCAGCAGAGCCTGGTACATTCAGTTGAGGCAGGTCCAAGACCTGTCCACCCACCCCAACTCCCCCTACCCCCCCACCCCCCACCCACACCCCACACCCCCCGCATCAAGCCTGTGCAAGGTGTCCCACCATAGGCACTGGGCTCCCAAAAGCCCACTCATGCACCAGGGAAGGATTCCAATACCACTGCCTAAGGAACTCCTAAACAGTTCAAGCTAAACAACTATCTTGCCTCTCCAGAGGGCCTAATCCAGTACCATGGGGGCTCCACAGCTATTGGTCCACAGTTCACACATTTCCACTAGTTTGGCTGTCTTTCTCCGATGTTTTCTCATCATGATCTCTATTTCCCTTGCTCATAGAATCCCTCCTCTCTCTCATCGATTGGGCTCCTGGAGCTCAGCCTGGCACCCAGCCATGAATCTCTGCAGTTGCTTCCATCAGTTGTTAGATGAAGGCTCTATGATGACTAATATGATTACCAGAGTAGGCCAGTTCAGGCACCTTCTCCACTATTGTTAGTAGTCTAAGGTGGGGTCATCCTTGTGAATTCTTGGGAACTTACTTAACACTATTTCTCCCTGTTCCCATGATGTGTTCATTTATCATGGTATCTCTTTCCTTGTTTTCCCACTCTGTCCTTGTTCCAGCTTGAACCTCCTGTTCCCCTATGTTCTCATCCCCTATTCTTTGTCCTCCATTACCCACCCTCACCCCCAGTTTGCTCGTGTGCATCTCATCTATTTCTCCTTGACTGAGCAATCTGTGCATCCCTTTTAGGGTCCTCCTGTTAGGTAGCAGCTCTGGAGCTGTGGGTTGTAGTCTGGTTATCCTTTGCTTTGGATGTCTAGTATCCACTTATGAGTGAGTACATACTGAGTACATACTATGTTCGTCCTTCCGAGTCTGGGTTACCTCACTCAGGATGATATTTTCTAGTTCCATCCATTTGCCTGCAAATTTCATGATATTGTTTTTTACTGCTGAGTAGTACTCCATTGTGTATATGTGCCACATTTTCTTTATCCATTATTCGGTTGAGAGGCATTTAGGTTGTTTCCAGGTTCTGGCTATTACCAATAATGCTGCTATGAACATAATTGACCAATGTGTCCTCGTGGTGTGAATGAGCATTCCTTGGGTGGTACTTAGCTACAAGTTTTTATTGTTTTTTTTTAAATTCGTTTTCTTAAATGGGAATATTTATGTTCCATTTTCAACTTTCCAAGGACTTTTTATCATGCATATAGGTGCTGCAACTTGTCAGATGTACTGTTAAGGAAGGTGATAAAACCATATGGTTTTATTCTTTAGAATATTCTTATGGAGAATTATGTTGTTTCTTTTTTATATATTGATGGATTCTGTTTGCTACTATTTTAGAAGGAATTTTGCATTTAAGTTGATGAGAGACATTGGTCTGTACTTACTATGCCACCTTTTCTGGTTCCAGGATTGTGGTGCTAGTGGAGTGAATCTGGAGAACTTTCTGTTCTCTTCTGTTTTCTGAAAGAAACCGAGTGAAATTACCACAAATTCTCCAAGACTGAGATTATTTTAGGATCTTCTAAGTTACACTTCTAAGTTACAAATTGAATTTCATTAATGCTTACCAGGGTATTCACCTTGCTTTGTTTCTCTTTACTCAGGTCTACTAGGTTGTTGATTAGGAAAATTGGTCTGTTTAGGTTAATACTTGTATGTGTGTATGTGATGGTGGTGGGGTTATGTGTGGGCATAGTCGCTCCTGTATACATAGTCCCATATGTGGAGGTCAAATAACATTCCAGTTGTGATTCCATAGGAAGTGAGTGGCTGCACAGCAGGACAGCTGCACAAATGAATTTACTTACAGCAGCTGAGAGAGCATGCACAAGACCTGTGGAGGTTTAGGTCAAACAAAATTAGAGCATGATGAATGTAAATAAGCACAAAATCATTTCCTATTTAAGGAGCTATTGATAGTTGATTGCTGGTGGATGCCAGAGAGCCAGTTTTCTTTACAGTTGCAACTCCTCATGAGTAGACCACCCTTAAATGAAAATCATATGTCCAACAATGTATGGGCGTAAAAAATATAATTGATGAAGTAAGGGCATACAATTGGTGGATAGGAAAGTAACGTGGATCTGGGGGAGTGAATGTTATCAAAATTTATTGTTGCAAATTCTCAAAGAATGTATAAAAACAAGAGGTACACAAAAAATTACCTCTTACTAATACAAAGAGTGATTTAAATTTCTATCATCGAAATACTATAGAAACATTCCACATTTTGTTTGCACTTTCACTTTCTTTTTTATGTGTTATTTTTCTTTGGTATTTCTTTAGTACCTGGATTTATCTAAATATGTATTGTTTAATTTCCTCATACTTAGTAATCACTAGTATATATGTTTGATTCCTTAACTCACAAGGGAATCTACTCTACATCATATTATTTTAAATTTGTTGGAACCATTCCATGACCAAGAATATGCTTTATCTGCGAGTTTCTCACAGATCTGGAATATGTGGAATACATGCATTCTATTGAGTAGGAGGGTGACTGACATGAGCTTAGACTTTGTTAACCATGCACTTTATTTGTTTATTCATTCATTTATTTTTTACTTTTGGATTTTTCCTGATTTTTGTTTAGAGGTGCTATCCATTGCTGAGAGAAAGATGTTCAGATTCGTAGCTATCCCTGTGATATTTTTTCTTTTAAATCATAATGCATTTTATTACTTTATTGTTTCAGGATATATTTAAGATCGTATGTCTAATGGGTAATGAATTCCCTTTTTCTTGGCCTAATATGATTTACTTTTGAGAATCATACTAAAAGTCCTCTTTTATATTTTTTTTTCTTTAGGCTTATTCATGATCTGGCCACTGAACCCAGAACTGCATGCATGCTAGGCAAATTGACCTATCACTGAGCTATATCACCAGCCACCTTTCTTTATTTACAGTAGTGTCCATATAGTATATCATTCCTTAAGCCTTAATTTTCAAATAAACAAAATCATAAAATTTGGGTTGAGTTAATTAAAAACAGATCATATCTATGTCATGCTGTTTTTTTGCTCACATCCTTAGACTTTTTACTGGTATTTTTAGATGACATACACACAAAGCTAGTGTCTCTATCAACATCTAAGGTTTTACTATTTACTTCCTTTCTATTTTTTATTATCATTTTTATTTCTGTGGTGGTATTTTATTTGTGCACCCCAATAAAGCTTATCTGGGTATAAGAAAAAAAAGCCAGCCACCATATTAAATATAGAGGTCACACAGTGGTAATACACGCCTTTAATCCTAGCATTTTGGAGGCAGAGATCCATCTAGATGTCTGCGAGTTCAAGGCCATACTGGAAACAGAGCCAGACATGGTGGCATGTGCCTTTTATCCCAGTGCTAGTTAACCATAGAGGTCTGGAGGTCTGGACAGACAGACAGTAAGTGATAGAGCTAGGTGGAAAGAGGAAGTGGTGAAGCTGAGTGGAGAAAGAAAGTAAGATGGCAGGGCACAGAGAGATATATAGGCATGAGTATACAGGAAGTAGTTCTCTCTGGAGGCTGAGGAGTTGGTAAGGTGAAATTTGGCTGCGGCTTGTTCTTTTCCTCTGACCTCTTAATTCTCACCCCAATATCTGGCTCTGGGGTTTTTTTATTAATAAGAACTTTTAAGACTTGTATTATATATTTCTGTTCTCATTTTTGTTTATTTGATTATTTTTTTTGTCCATTCTTTGCAGTTATCTCCTTCTTAAAACAATTCCATTTAGATCTTAATGTTTGTAAATTAAGTTTTGTAGAGTGTTTCACATATTGAAATGTATATTTGGCTTCTAATAATTTATTGTCCACTCTGAATAAGGTGAGTTCTCCTTTACATCTGTCCTCATTTTCTTCTCAATTTTAAGAATTATTTTTGGACACTAGATAGTATTATAATTTTTATAACATTAAAATGATTATAAAACACCTGTAGCAAATAATAGTCTATTTTATGATTTGGGTTATCTTTCCATTATTTTCGTTATTTTATTTTCTCTTTGAATAATGTCCTTTATGCTTTTATTCTTTACTTGAGGAAAACTTAACAAGCACAGCAGTTCTGTTGGGTTTCGATGTGATTTGTAGTAGTTTTCTTTCAACACAGGTAAAAGTCCTGCCATTCTTCTCTTCTGATTTTGATGATTTCTGATGAGAAGTTCATTATGTTCTTCTGAAAGTAAGTAATAATTTCTCCTCTGATGCTTTCATGCTTATTTTCCCCTCCCTTTCTCCCTGGCATGATTAATTACGGTATGATTTGTCATAGAACATCATATATTTCTGGCATTGCATATTCTCATTACTTTTAAATCTTTAGTTTTATGTCTTTTTTGAAACTTGTGGAGTTTCAGTCTTCATTTATTTGACAATGAACAAATGTTCACCATCACCCTTAGCTCTTTTTCCCTTAGACTCTGGATGTTAGAACTGCTGAGTCTGTGATTCTTGTATTACAGCTACATCAAGTTTTTCAATGTTTCTTTCAAAATGGTTACTTTCTTTTCTTCAGAGTGTGTTAATTGATTTCTCTGATTTCATTTTTCTGATTATATGTACTCTCATATCCAATCTTTTATTAAGCCAGTCCACAGATAATTTTTTAGTTCTTTCACCTTTTCAGCTCTTTACATTTATTTTGTTTGGTTCCCCTTTTGATCTACTTCTTACCTGATAGTTTCCTGTTTTGGCTTCTTTTCAGCAGAAACTCAGGAGCCCTGCCTATAACTATTAGGCTGTATTAAGGTTTTCACAACAACTTTTGAAAGGACTCATATGGCTTGACTTCCATTGTGAGGACTGTTTTGGGGAAATTCAGGATGTACATATTCTTTTCTTCCTGCCTTCATCTTCTTCCTGGTGTTCTGAGTTGACACTGGTTTGCCTTCCACATACTGCATTTCAGAATTTTCTTATAATGTCATTTACACTGTGCACAGAGTTTACAGTGTTCATTGTAAGAACTGTGGGGAATAGGTCTACTTAATCTTTTATCTGTACAAGAAATTCTTCATTTATTATAGAACACAAATGATGAAAAAATGACATAGGAATTTCTTACAGTGGCTGCAGAGGTAAGTAAAATAAAAGTTCCTATTTTCTTCCCTGAAGGACCTTATGAGCTAGATTGATAGAGGAAATATCTTTGTGCCATATCAACTCACTTTTCACATTACCGTAGGCAATAACACAATCATATCCAGAGAAACAGGAAGGCAGAATCAGCTACTGTTTAATACTTAATGCCTTTAATGTTTGCTCATTCTCCTTTTCACAAACCAAATTATTAATTAAATTTGAAATCTGAGACATCAAATTTTGCCGCTTTGGCTCACAACTTAAAATGTGACTTTTTACCATGTATCAGTCAGGCGACAGATTTCTAGCCATAGAAAACTCTCTGATAGAATTGTTTAGAATCTCAGAAATGTAGAAGGAAATAAACAAACCCAATCTGCTCCAAACTGAGTCTTTACATAAGCATTCTCAGAACAGAGGCCAATTGCTTTCTTGTGAACTTGTTCCAAAAAAGATGTGGGAGTTCAGCTAAATGTGGGTACACTTGAATTATGGAGTTTATTTTAAACCAACCAAGCCCAATCTGTGTTGCCCATATCCTCCTGGGTTTGTGGCCTGCCTTGAATAATGGTCCACCTATGGGGATCCCCCCGTAAAGGAAAATATCTCACTCTACACCAGTAGCTATCAGATGTCAATATCTCCTCAATTAGGGATGTAGGGATGGGATTTCTTTTTTCTTTCTTCCTTCCTTCCTTCTTTCCTTCCTTCCTTCCTTCCTTCCTTC
Organism: Peromyscus eremicus; assembly: GCF_949786415.1. Classification (NCBI taxonomy): domain Eukaryota; kingdom Metazoa; phylum Chordata; class Mammalia; order Rodentia; family Cricetidae; genus Peromyscus; species Peromyscus eremicus. The sequence goes on along the minus strand of NC_081417.1, from coordinate 25,148,489 downwards.
CTTCCTTTCTTTCTTTCTTTCTTTCTTTCTTTCTTTCTTTCTTTCTTTCTTTCTTTCTTTCTTTCTTTCTTTCTATTTATTCTTCTCTCATAAAATACATCCTAATCACAGCCTGCTCTCCCTACACATTTCCCATCTCCCTTCCCTTGCCCCCCATATCCACTCTTCTGTTTTCCTTTAGAAAATACCAGGTTTCACAGTGATATCACACCAACTCAGCATAAGAAGATGCAATGAGACTTGGCACAGACCCTCATATCAAGGCTCGATGAGGCAACCAGTAGGAGAAGAATGGTCCTACGAAAAGGCATAGAGTCTGAGATATCCCCACTCCCACTGTTAGGAGTCTCACAAAATCCCCATGCTAACAACCACAGCATGTATGCAGAGGGCCTAGCATGGACCTACGTAGACTCCAGGATTGCCAGTTCAATTTGTGTGGGTGCCCAGGACTTCTTGCTCTCATGACGTTTCCACGGTCTTAAGCCTGCACAGGTCTTCTGCATGCTCTCTTAGCCACTGTGAATCCATATCAGAGATTCTGCTTTGTCCAGAAGACACTTTTACTTATGTTCATTGCCACCTCTGCCCTTGTACTCTTTCTGCCCCTTCTTCCACACTATGATCCCCAAGGCTCGGAAGTAAAGAGTACAGTATAAAGGTCCCATTTAAGACGGGACATTCTTCAGCGTCTAATCCCTGCATCTTGAGCATCTGTGGGTCTCTGTGTTGTTAATGAACCTCCATCACAAATAAAGCTTCTCAGATGAGGGTTGAGACATGTATTCATCTATGCCTATAAAAACAAGTCATTAGGAGTTTGTTTAATACTAAGTTTATTTAGCAGAATAATAGTAGGAGGTTGAAACTTGAATAAATATGAATAGAGCTAATATACCTTTCCTTTAAGTTTAGTGTTCCCTGCCAAACACATTAGAAAGTGCTATATTAGTTTTTAACAAAAGGATGGAAGTAATCCTTCAAATCTACAAATATAAGTCTGGTAAGTGATAGTCAATCAGATATAAACAATGGATAATAGAGATAAGTAAAAGAAAACATTCTTAGTAAATTGCCATATTTTGATTATTTCATTTGGCTGGTGTTGGTCATTTGGTTACAACTTTAGGGATATGGAGTGACAATATTTGATGAATAAATAGATTTTTCATATACTACAGTTTATTTTACAGGTAGAAACTTAAAACTGATATGGTGGCATATACAAATAATCCCAGCACTCAGAGTCTGAGACAGGAGAATCACTGTGAGTTAAGTACAATCTGAACTACATGAAAATATCTAGGCCAAACTAGGCTAAATAATAAGATTTTGCTCCAAAAACAGTAATAAATTTTGAAATAAATTAATTAAAATTTTCTAAATGCCAATATCTAAAGATGTTTATTTTTTTCAAGAGAAAATTTATTTTTCTAGTAAGAAGCCTAATAATTTGATAGCTATCATGCAAGAAATAGAACTACAAAAATGAAGTATAAGTAAATCACAGATTATTTTTAATACATAAAAATTGGCTTCTAACAAAAATAATAATGAATACTGCATATTATTTATGTGTATTTAAACTTGAAAACTGAGGGTGATAGAGATTTATTTCTTAAGTAGAATTCTGTTAGTTCAACAGTTAAACTTATAAGCAAAGATCTTAGGAGTATCTTATGACCACTATTTATCATAGTGACAAGTTCTGACAAAGGCTTTTAGGCTAGGAAATATGATATGAATTTGACAATATGCAATTTATTTAGAAACAACTTCTAGAGAAAATAAAAGAGTGTTTAGAGGAGATCTCTAATAACAACAATATATCTTAAAATATTTATGATTCTCAGCAATTTTCTCCCAATTTCAAACCTAGTGCTTAGTTTTAAAAATTATCTACCTTTCCTATGTATATAAAGCTCGAAGGTATTAGTGTGAAATTGAACCTGGAATACATCAGAAAATGCTATTTATTAAGCAAACAAATTTGTTATCATCGAAGTATGTTAGAACTGAAATTAATAATATATTGTTGAGATTTTGTTTCCTTGTTTTGAGATGAAAACTGAATGAGAAATTTATACTTTTAGAGTATTAGAAATATTCGAATATGAAGGGGAAAATTAATCAATAAGTGATTAATTGCAATGTATATCTATATCAGTTAAATGATCTGAAATATATTTGATGGAAAAAACCCGTGATATTTTAACTCCTAAATTAGTATGATTTATTTTAAATATGGGCAACATGTTTCTTTAAAGAACAGATCAGTTTAGAACCAGCCTGCATCTCTATGGTATTAAACAGTCCAAATTTGTTAAGTAATTAGTTAGCTGAGTGATTTTGTTTTGTCTCTTTCCCAGGAATCCAGAAAATACTCTGAAATTACACACCATGATGGAACTGGAGAGGACTTCTATATAATGAATCACTTTTATGAATTGTGGTTAAATAATACAGGGATGAGAGTGATAATAATGAGTGTTACAAAAATTACAAAAAATGTTTTTTGATGCATTTAGTATTTTTCTATTGTTGTATTTATTTTGTGTCACTTGCCATGGTGTTGTATTATTACAATTCTTTGAAGGTATTTTCTTTTTTTATTGAAAATATCATTTTAGTTCCTCCCCACGTCTACTCCCCTCTAGATCCACACCCTTTCTGTCTCCTATTCGAGAACAAACAGGCATCTAAAGCATAATAACAAAATGAAATACAATGAGATAAAACAAAAACAAATAAAAATGAATAACTCAAAACAAAAAGAAGAAAAAGAACAACAACAACAAAAAAAGTAGAAACACATATAGATCCAGAGACACACAAATTCACACTCACAGTAATATCACAAAAACTAAAATGTGGAATTCACAATATTTACACAAAGGACCAGGAAGGTTAAAAAAGTAAATTTTTAAAAAGCCCTGACTTAACTCAACATTATGAGGCAAAGAACTTGTAAAGATATCACAGAGTTCATTTTATGCTGATACTCTATTGTGGGACATGGGGCCTACGCTTAAGAAGTGTTTGTTTCTCCAGTGGAACTCCCTTGAAGAAAACTAATTTTTCATTTGCAATTGCTTATTAATTGAAGATAGCTTCTGGGTTAATAATGAGTGCAGGGTCCCCTTCTTTCAGCTTTAGGATTCCATCAGGTATGGACACATGCAGGCCCTGTGAATGGTGCCACATTCTCTTTACTATTTAGAAGGCCTTTCTCCTTGGTGTCCTCCATCCCCTTTGGCTCTTACACTCTCTCCACCTCCTCTTCTGCAGAATTCTCTGAGTCCCAAGAGGAGGGATTCGAAGGAAATACCCTTTTAGGGCTGAGTGTTCCAAGGTCTCTAACTTTTATCATATTATCTGGCTGTGGGTCTCTGAACTGTTCCCATCTGCTGCTGGAGGAAGCTTCTCTGATGAGGCTGAGGCAAGGCACTGATATATGAGAATATCAGTATCTCCTAAGGAGTCATTGTATTTCTGTGTTCCTTTCGTAAAACAGTAGTGTGTTGTTTGACCCTGGTTCAATGGCTTATATAGTCTCAGGTTTTTGGCCACTCAGGCAGCATCAGGTATGGGTTCCATCTCACAGAGCAGGGCTTAAAACAAATCAGATCTTGGTTGCCTACCCCAAAAAACTTTGTGCCGTTATTGCACCAGCATATCTTGTAGGCAGGTCACTATTGTGGACAAAGAGGTTTTTGTTTTGTTTTTATTCTGAATTCTTTTATATGTATCATTTATGCTTATATGTACAACTTATTTTATGTTTATATTTTATGAAGTTTCTACTGTATTAAAGTTCCATGTGACTCTTCAAATAGTCCTTAGTTTGGACAGTCCCTCCCTGTATTTCCTCATTTTTTTCTCTCCTCTCCCGATCCAGTTTGATCCTCTTATGCCCGTTTCCCCCATTCCCATCTGTCCTTAATTATCTATTCTAGTTCCCGTTTCTTGGGTTATCTATCCCTCACCCCTAGTCCCTAATTGTGTACCTAACCTCAGTGGTTATATGGATTGTAGCTTGCCTATTGATGCCTTGAGAATTAACCCATAAGCAAATAAACACATGTGTGTCTTTTGTATTCTGGGTTACTTCATTCAGGATGATTTTTTTTTTTTGCTAGTTCCATCCATTTATCCATAAACTCCATGATGTCTTTTTTTTTTAACATCTGAATAATACAGCATTATATAAATGTATCACATTTTAAGAAAAAAAAACTTGAACTGGCTATAACAGGTAAAGATTTTCTATACACCCATGGACATCTGATTTTTTTAATTAAAAAAAAAAAGCCAAAAGTGAACATGAGAATAAACATAGACCACATCTTCAACAAACGGTAGTGCTCAAACTAGACAGCTGCAGACGGGGAAAATCAAAATAGATCTATGCTTATCATCCTGCATAAAACTCAAGTACAAATGGATCAAATACCTCAACATAAAATCAGATGCACTGAATCTAATAAAACAAAAATTAGGAAAAAAGCTGGAACTGACTGTAACAGGAAACGACTTTCTTTATGACACAAATAGCATAAGCACTAACACACAAAGGGGATATATTGAAGCTGAAAAGCTTCTGCAAGAAAAAGGACACTATTATTCCGATAAACCAGCAGCCTACAAAATCTGAAAATATTTTTACTAATTACACATCCACTTGGGAGCTAATACCTAAAAAATTAAAGAAATGCAAAAACTAGATAATCCAATTAAATTGCAAACAATAACAAAATGAGAAGGGTAACACACACACACCACCACCACCACCACCAACAACAACAAACAAACAAATAAAAACAAGAATCAACAATCATTGGTCAGTCATATCTCTCAATATCAATGGCCTCAATTAAGCAATGAAAAGATACAGACTAACAGAATGAATGGGAAAACAATGTCCATTCTTCTGCTATATCCAGGAAATACACCTCAACATCAAGGATAGATATTAGCTCAGGGTATATGATTGGAAAAGATATTCCAAGAAAATGGACCCAAGAAGCAATTTGGCGTAGCCTTTCAATATCTAACAAAAGAGACTCCAAACCAAAACTAGTCAGAAATGATAGTGAAAAACAGTACATACTCCTCAAAGGAAAACTCCACCACGATGACATTTCAATCTGCAACATCTATGCTCCAAACACAAGGGCACCAGGGCTGTAAAGGAAACACTACTATCACATATTGACCCTTACACACTGACAATGGGAGATTTCAGTATCCCACTATCACCAAGAGAAAGGTCATCCAGAAAAAAGCTATACAGACAAATGCTAGAGATAACTGTCTTCATTAGGATTTTTATCACTGTGAAGAGACACCATGACCATGCCTCTCTTAAAAGGTAAAGCATTGAATTGGAGTGGCTTGTTTACAGTTTCAGAGATTCAGCCCATTATTGTCATGACAGGAAGCATGGTGGAGTGCAGGTAGATGTCATGCTGGAGCTGAGAGTAAATATCTTTCAGGCAATAGGAAGTCAACTGACTCACTAGGGGGTATTCTGAGCATAGGAAGCCTCAAAGCCTGTCCCCACAATTACACACTTTCTCCAGCAAGGCCATATCCACTCCAACAAAGCTACACCTCTTACTAGTGCCACTCCCTATGAGATTATGGGGGGCAATTACATTCAAACTACCACAGTAACAGATGTCATCAACCAAATAGATACAACAGATATTTATAGCACATTTTACCCCCGAACATAAGAATATACTCTCTTCTTATAAACGTAATGAAACTGTCTCCAAAATTGACCAGCTATTTAGACACAAAGTAAATTTGAACTGATGCAAGAAAATTGAAATAATTTCATACATCCTATCAGATCACTGTCAGATTAAATCTGGATAAATAAAGCCAGAAACAATATAAAGCTTATAAATCAATTGAAACTGAATGAAAAATAGGCCGAGACAAAAATAAAGAAATTAGAGACTTTCTAGAATCTAATGAAAATAAACACACAACAAACCCAAACTTATGGGACACATGAAAGCAGTGCTAAGAGGAAAGATCACAGCACTACATGCCTACATTAAAAACAAAAACAAAAAAACTAGAGAAATTTAATAGTAGCAACTGAACAGCACATCTAAAAGCTCTGGAACAAAAGAAGAAATCCCACCCAAGAGGAGTAGACAAGAAATAATCAAACTCAGAGCTGAAATCAACAAAATATGAACAAAGAGAATAATACCAAGAATCAATGAAACAAAGAATTGGTTCTTTGAGAAAATGAACAAGATAAACAAACCTTTACCCAAACTTCTAAAATGTAGAGAGATAATATCCAAATTAACAAAAAGGGGAACATAACAGCAGACAAGTGGGAAACGAAGATAATCATAAGGACATACTTAAAAAACCTTACTCACCAATTGAAAAATCTAAAAGAAATGGACAATTTTCTTAATAGATATAACTTACCAAAGCTATGTCAAGATCAGATAAGCAATTTAAACAGACCTATAATCCTAAGTGAAATAGAAGCAGTTACTAAAAGTCTCCTAACCAAGAAAAAAAAAAAAAGCCCAGGGCCAGATGGGCTTTTTTGTACCAGAATTTCAAAAGATTAATGTCACTATGCATTAAATTATTCCATAAACTACAAACAGTAGAGACATCGTCAAACTAATTTTATGATGCCATAGTTATACTGATGTCCAAAGTACATAAAGATTCAACAAAGTTAGAAAATTACAGAACAATTTCCCATATGAACACAGATGCTGAAATAGTCAATATAATAATATTTGCAAACTGAATTTGAGGATTCATCAAAAAGATCATGAGCCATGATAAAGTAGGCTTCATCCCAGCCATTCTGAGATGGTTCAATATATTAAAATCATTAAATATAATCCACCATGTAAAAAAAAAACTAAAAGAAAAATAACACACACACACACACACATCATGTCGCTAGATGTAGTAAAGGCCATTGACAAAACCCATCATCCCTTCATGAACAAAGTCATGGAGAGATTAGGGATACTAGGGATACTCCTAAAACATAATAAAGTCAATTTATAGCAAGCCCATAGCCAACATTAAATTAAATGGAAAGAAGCTAAAAGCAATTCCATTAAATCAGAACAAGACAAGGTTGTCCACTTTCTCCATATGTATTCAATATAGTACTTGAAATCTTAGTTACAGCAACAAGACACTGAGGAGATCAAGGGGATACAACTTGTAAAGAAAGAAGTCAAGGCATCATTTGCAAGTGATATGATAGTATAAATAAGTGACCCAAAAATTTCACCAGGGAACTCCTACAGCTGATAAATACTTTCAGCAAAATAGCTATATATAAAAATAACAACAACAACAACAAAAATAACAGTGGCTCACCTATATACAAATGACAAACGCACTGAGAAAGAAATCATACAACACTTTACACAATAGACTCAAATAATATAACGTGTCTTGGGTTAACTCTAACCAAGCAAGCAAAAGACTTGTTTGCTCAAAGTGTCAAGCCTTTGAAGAAAGTAATTGAAGAAGATATCAGAAGATGAAAAGATCTCACATGCTCATGGATGGGTAGGATTAACATAGTAAAAATGACCATCCTACTAAAAGTAATCTACAGATTCAATAAAATTCCCATCAAAATTCTAACACAATTGTTCACACAATTGTCATGAAATTCTCAATTTCCTGTAGGGGAGAGGATGTGTGTGTGTGATGGGAGGTGGGCAGAAAACCCAGGATAGGTTAACACAATTCTGACTAATAAAAGAACTGCTAGAGTTATCACCATTTCTGATTCAAGTTGTATTACAGAGGTATAGTAATAAACACCACATAGAATTGGCATAAAATCAAACACATTGATCAATGGAATCAAATCAAAGACCCAGACATAAACCCACACACCTATGGACACCTGATTTCAGATAAAGAAGCCAGAACTGGATAAAAGAAAGCTTCTTCAACGTATGGTGCTGGTTGAACTGGATGTTGGCATGTAGAAGAATACAAATAGATTCATACTGATCACCTTACACAAAACTCAAACCCAGATGGATCAAATACCTCAGCATAAAATCAGATACACTGAACCTGATAGAAGGGAAAATGGAAAATAGCCTTGAACTCATTGGCAAAGGAGATGACTTTCTGAACAGAACACTTAATTCAGGCACTAAGATGAGCAATTAATAAAAGAGACCTCAAGAAACTGAAAAGCTCCTGGAAAGCAATGTGCAGAGTCATTCAGACAAAGTGACAGCCTACAGAACTGGAAAAAGATTTTTACCAACTCTAAGTCTAATAGAGGACTACTAAAATCAGAACTATATAAAGAACTCAAATAATTAGATACTCAAACAACAAACTATTCACTTAAAAAGGCAGTACTGATATAAACAGAATTCTCAGTAGAAGAACCTCAAATGGCCAAGAAGCACTTAAAAAAATGTAACATCCTTAGCCATCATGGAAATACAAATCAAAATGACTCTGAGATTCCACCTTACACCTGTCAGAATGGCTAAAATCAAAAACATATGTGAGAGCTCATGCTGGCAAGAAAGTGGAGCATGGGAAACACTCCTCCATTGCTGGTGTGTGAGAACTTGTACAACCACCATGGAAATCAGTATTCTGGTTCATCAGAAAGTTGGGAATCAATCTACCTCAATCTCCATCTATGGCAATCTTGACCATGTACCCAAAGGAGATTTCATCCTCCCACAAGGAATTTACTTAGCCATGCTCATTGCTGCTCTATTCATAATAGCCAGAATCTGGAAATAACCTAATTTCCCCTCAACAGAAGAATGGATCAAAAAATTAAAGTGGCACATTGATACAATGGAATATTACTTAGCTGTTAAGAAAAAAAAATGAAGTCATGAAATTTGCAGGCAAAAAAAATGGAACTAGAAAAAAATAACCCTGAGTGAGGTAACCCAGATTCATAAAGATTAATATGATATGTATTTGTTTATATGGGGATATTAGCCATTAAGTAAACGATAAGTAAGCTACAGTACATAGACCCAGAGAGATTAGGAATAGTAAAGGATTAAGAGAAACACATTGATCTTCCTGGGGTTGGGAACCAGAATAGATTTCATGGGTTGTCTGGGAAGTGGGGGACAAGAAAATATGGCTCAGCTAGAAAGGGGAAAGAGGAATGGGGGTTGAGGGGAGGAACATAGAGAGGAAGCCGGACATGAGGGGCATTTGAAGGGTGATGTGGAAATCTAATACACAGGAAATTTCATATATGAAGTTGATCTTAATATAGTCTCCAAACAATGAATATGACAGATTCCTATCTGGCCTTTGCTTGCCACTAAATGAAACATCCAGTACCTGGACCTGGGTAATGTACAATTGAGTTGTTAGCCAAAGGAGACTCATGGAAATCCATAAACAATACAGGCTGCTGCCAAGGCATATACCCAAAGAATGCTCAATCATACCACAAGGGCACTTGCTCAGCTATATTCATATCAGCATTGTTTGTAATAGCCAGAACCTGGAAACAACCTAGATGCCCTTTAACTGAAGAATGGATAAATAAAATGTGGTACATATACACAATGGAATACTACTCAGCAGAGAAAAACAATGACATGATGAGGTTTGCAGGATGACTGGACTGCTACTCACAACACGAGGGAGGCTACCTGGAAAAGAAGACCCTAAGAAAGACACAGGGGCCGGGCGGTGGTGGCGCACGCCTTTAATCCCAGCACTCGGGAGGCAGAGGCAGGCGGATCTCTGTGAGTTCGAGGCCAGCCTGGGCTACCAAGTGAGTTCCAGGAAAGGCGCAAAGCTACACAGAGAAACCCTGTCTCGAAAAACCAAAAAAAAAAAAAAAAAAAAAAAAAAAAAAAGACACAGGGATCGCCCAATGACGGAGAAATGGATGAGATCTACATGAACAGCCTGGACATGAGTGGGGGAAATGAAGGGTGAGGGGCGAGGGAAAAAGAGCTTGGGGGAGCGGGAGATCCTAGCTGGATCAAGAACAGAGAAGGAGAACAAGGAATAGGAGACCATGGCAAATGAAGACCACATGAGAATAGGAAGAAGCAAAGTGCTAGAGAGGCCCACAGAAATCCACAAAGATACCCCCACAATAGACTGCTGGCAATGGTCGAGAGACAGCCTGAACCGACCTACTCTGGTGATGGAATGGCCAAACACCCTAATTGTCGTGCTAGAAACCCCATCCAATGACTGAAGGAACTGGATGCAGAGATCCATGGCTAGGCCCCGGGTGGAGCTCCGGGAGTCCAATTTGCGAGAAAGAGGAGGGTTTATATGAGCGAGAATTGTTGAGACCAAGGTTGGATAAAGCACAGGGACAAATAGCCAAACGAATGGAAACACATCAACTATGAACCAATGGCTGAGGAGCCCCCAACTGGATCAGGCCCTCTGAATAGGTGAGACAGTTGATTGCCTTGATCTGTTTGGGAGGCATCCAGGCAGTGGAACCGGGTTCTGTGTATGCTCAGTGCATGAGTTGGCTGTTTGAAACCTGGGGCTTATGCAGGGATGCTTGGCTCAGCCTGGGAGGAGGGGACTGGACCTGTCTGGACTGAGTCTACCAGGTTGATCTCAATCCTCGGGGGAGTCTTTACCCTGGAGGAGGTGGGAATGGGGGGTAGGCTGGGGGAAAGGGAAGGGGGGCGGGAGGGGGGAGAACAAGGGAATCCGTGGCTGATATGTAGAACTAAATTATATTATAAAATAAAATTAAAAAAAAAGAAAGTCCCATTGCAGAAGACAGCAACCACACAACTAATTGAACATAGACGTGACAAGCTGGTGACTACATAGAACCTTCACTGCTATATTCTAATGTCTTTGATATGGGAAGATATTGTGAAGGCTACCAAAAAAGAGACATAAACATCAACCCAGCTACAAATCTTTAACATACAATGCTGTCCTGTCTGCAAAATATGCCAGAGCAATGTGACACAAAGCTTGTGAGAGTAACCAACCAATGTCTAACTTGACTTAAGACCCACTCCATGAGATGGAATGTCAATCTTGTTGTTGATGTAGTATACAGATATCAAAGCTTGGTAGGGCATTTGGTTGTTTTCCTTCTTTGGATTATTATATTATGCCTTCTGGTATCATGACTGTTCATCCTCAGGGAGGGGGTATTCATGTCAATTCTAGTTCAGGAGTCTCTGGGCCCTGTTCTGAAGTACAAGTTGTCTTCAGCAATAGGGACCTAGCTTCTTCTTATGGCAACCAAAGGCAACAATAGACTCTATGTTTTGGGACACTCTGAGATCCCAATACCCTAATATGTGAAACAGAATTGAAAACACATTTCCTGCATTCATACATTCTGTACCTAATTTCACCAAACAAGTGGTTACGTAGTTGTAATTATGATGTTATGTCATTCTAAGCAAGAAATAGTTATACAAATGTTTCCAAGTTCATAAGAAAAAGAAATAAAAACTAGGTAGATGCTTTCTACATTTTTTTCTTATGAACTTACATTTCATTTTCAGGAAACAGTTAAATGTTTATTTAAAATTAATTTACTTATTAAGTTACCATGTGTCTGTGTGCATGCATGTGCAAATGTCACACACACATACACATACACATACACATGCACATACACACACACACACACACACACACACACACACACACGGCCACCATGAAAATTGAGAGGTCAGAGGACAACTTGGAGAAGTTGGTTGTCTCCTTGTATCATGCAGTTCCCAAAGAGTGATCTTGGGTCCTCAATCCTGGTAACAAGTCCCTTTAACTTCTGAACCTTTTTGACAGTTCTTTAAATATATTTTACTTACATTATTTTAATTACATTTTACTTATATATTTCAGTGTGTATTTGTGAGGCAGGTACATGTCATAGAAAAATTCAGATTCTTCAGTGTGAGATTCTATGTTCTATGTGCTATTAAATAAAAGCTCTCACCTTACCTTTGCTTCTGTCTTACCTCCCACTGATCTCTCCTTACTCCTGATGTGGGAGTTCTCAGTAGCATCTGTTACTTGGATTCTTCTGTTGTCTGGGAGTCTTTGAGGAAAGTAACACCTCAATGTATACATCACAGTTAATCATTGCAGTAAAAGTATTTCTAAAAATGTTTCCAAATATTTAACATCATGTTTGTATATACTTTGGTTTCAGTGTCTCAGCAAACCCCGTGCCCCAGGTTTCTGAATGATGGAATTATAGGGCTGAGCCATCAAACCCAGAATTTTTAAAGTAAAAGTAGAATTTTAAAATATATCTGTTTTCATTTTTAAATATAGGATGCATCTTCTTTTACATTTAGACAGGTGGTAATTTGTATTTGTATCTGTAAGTTAGCATATTTAATTTTAAATATCAATTCCTTACTAATTCTAGAAATGTATGGATTTTTAATGAAAAAATATGATTGATAATTACAAACAGTCCTTCAAAAGATTTTGTAAAAAACAAATAATGAAACTGAAAAATGTAAGGGCATTGGAAGAAAACTGATATACCATGTAGCTGTTGATCAGCAGGGATCCCTACAGCTGTGACTCATGCATTCCATCATGTCACAGCCTGCAGGAAGCAGGCAACAGAATCAACAACCACTTTTATATGTAAGGCACTTTATCATTCAAACGCATCTCTCAAAGTACTTTACAAAACTCTACAATGACTGCAAGAAAAAGCTAGCAAACCAAGCAAGCTTCTGAAAGCTAAGTAGGGGGAAGAGCAATCTTTGTGGATTTGATTGAAGAGAGCAGAACATCTTTGGGCATGCTGATTTAGAGAAAAAAGAATGTTAAATATTCAAGGCATGTGGTCTCACCATGGGATACATGTTCAGTGATCACTCCTGGAGATCTGTGAGCAAAGACAGTGTACAGGACAGAGAAACCACTTCCCAGTCTTCAGTTTCTTTTTTTCCTTAAAGGTCACAGATAACAAATGAAGGAAATCCATTGGAAGTGTTTATGACTACTGTAAATTCATTGTCTTATATGCTTAGTGTGTAAGAACAAGGGGAAATAAACAAATACAATATTGCCTTTGTCATTTCATTACAGTGATAAAAACAACTTAACAAACTGTCTTCTTTCTTTCTTTTTTTTTTCAAACTGTCTTCTTGTATGTTATTAGGCTACTGCATTTTTTTTTCCATTGGTGACAAAATAAAACTTTTGATTTTTACAGTTTACTGTGCTTAAGATTTCCCAGTCTGTACTATTGACAAGTTAGTATGTGTAGTTCAGGGTCTATGGGCATTTCTTCTTCATTGTAAGATGTTTAAATGATTTGTTGGTCATCCCTCTTGATTGAAAGCTGTGATTTTCAGTAATATGTCCAAATGTCACAAATGATTTCATTGCTCGGGTTATACTGCTTTTCTCCTGAAGGGAGCTATCATACTTTGTTGAAACCCACTATTTAAGTACCACAGAAAAATGTCTTAACTATGAGAGTTCCTGTTGACATCACCACATCCTTAATAGGAGTTCTATCATTTCACTTAAATTGTCACTCAGTGGTATCAACTCCCGTGTGTTGTCTTGCCTGGAAATAAAGAATACAATGTCTATGTCATACTGCCACCAGTGGTCCTAAAGACAGCACAAACTCAGCATACAGTACTTAGCCAATAAATATGTATATAGAGAATACAACACCCTCCTTAAAAATTTTTATATGTTCAATATAAAAAAAGAAACTAGAAAAATTGTTAATAGGAAATAGCTAATAGTTAAATAAGAAAAATAGTTAATGCAAATAGTAAACAGTTAAATAGAAAAGAATTAAATAGGAAAAATAGCTTTAAAGTGCCCAATTTGTTTCTTTCATAGTAAACAGCTGAAGACTCTCATAGTCAGCAAGAATGAAAGTTAATATACAGTCATGAGTAAGCTAAATAAAGGCTGAATTTATCATTTCTTAGTTCCTATGCATAATCATCATATTATCCTGAAGGAAGAGTACTCAGGCCTCCAAAATTAAGTAATTTCAATCAAAATAGGTGGGTCATGTGCATGCTCTTAGAGAATACAAAAGTGCACTGTTGTAGGCATATTAACCTGCTTCATAGTGGAACTCACATCACCACTGTGGGGCCATTCAAATCATTTTATCAAGAATATAAAACACGGTCCAGAGGGAAGTATTATCGGTTTAATGTAAGATTTCAAGTAACAAAAAATATAGAACTATATGTCTTCTGTGACGTATTAATTTCCTTGGTTCGTTCAGGGAACATGAACCAAAATGAATAAGTACATATTTTCTCTTATAAAAGTGTAAAACACAATGAAATAAAAGGATCTTAGTGTGAAATTGTACTTCCAGGATGAAATTATCACCCGGAATCTTCTCAGTTTCCTCTAGATGTATTTTCCTGCTCCTGGGATGAGTGAAATCTTCATGATGTAGGAATGTGGTATGCATTCTGATGAGCACTTCAGAAGATTTTTCTTGCAGAATGGATACTCTGCTAGAATGTTGTTTTTATCCTAGCCTTTAGGCAGGTGAATTCAACTATTCGAGCCTGTCTTTCCTTCTCCAGTTCTTCATAGGATGTGTGGATAACCATAGCATTAAAACAGTGTAGGAAGCCCTGTGATACCTGCAGCCAATCTCTTATTTTCACTTTCACTTTCATACCTTTGTAGTTTCTGTAAACAACAGAAACACTCTTAGAATAGATAAAAATCACCAAACATACCTTTAAAACTTCATTTGCTATTGAGTGAGTCACTGACACGCATCCTTTTCTCATTTAGAATAATTTCCAAAAGATATATTTATATCCTTGTATTTTCTTCCAAAAATTATGTTAGGTGCTTGTCTCCAACAGATTATTCTATCATTATGTGTATTCATGTCCTGAAGACAAAGCTCTGGGACTTCATTATGGTGATGTTATTTTGTACAGAGATACATAAAACATGGTTGTGTTCTACTAGGCATGCATATCTACTATTTTGATCTAAGGGTAAAAGCCTAAAAGTAACAACTTACATTTATTAAATGACCAAATGTGCCTAAAACTTTTTTGTGTATTGGATATGTATGAACCAATCTGGCAGACACAGCATTTTTTTATTTTCCATTAGTAAGCTACACGTATTTATAATCATCATACATCATTTATTTTGAGAAAGCCAGAAAGTCTTAGCTAATTCTGTTCAATAATGGGTCATTGTAACTTAATATCATTGGCAAATAAATACCAGTGGCTGCTCTATCAGCTTATACTGCTGCATTATCTAATACTCCCACCACCCTTTTAGCTCTGAAGAGAATGAAGTAAGGCTAGGGATTGTTAACTATCTGGAAGACATAATAACTATTTGCTTAATTTTCTACATTTACTATGTTTGCTAAACTGATGTCATTAATATTATGATTAAAGTGGATAGAACAGAGGAATACATGCAGTGTAAAAACAACCATCGGGGAAAAAAAAATGGAACTTTACATAAGGAAATATAATGACAGAAGTACAAAAATCAGCCACGTGGAAAAGTCATAAAGCAGTTCTCAGAGGTGGTGATGCCAGAAACTGGAATAAAAAACAGGTAAGAATGCATTTTGGTGAGAAGGGAATGAACAGAAGAGGCTCTGATTAATGAGAAACCTACTCCTGCTACAAATAACAAATGCTCGGAAGCATTTTTAACACACAAGGCCTTACAGTAGGCTGAGTTGTGAGTGAAAAAAAAATCCTTTTTGCTGTTTGTGCAGGGGATCAAACACAGGACCGCGCAAGTGCTCTATATTTCAGCAATGAAATGCATATAACAGTGGAACATACTTCACACATACGTTCTTGTAGATGTACTCAGATTTTAATTTTGGGGAATCTTACAACTGTATTGTCTACATTTCTTGGTTCTAACATACCATTGTATACACATGAACTTAGCTATACTGCACTTACTATTTCAATTCAAATGTTTGACTTGCCAGTAGGATTTTCTAGCTGAAGCTTTGCTTAATTTTAATCGACAAATATATATTCACAATTTAAGATTGACTAGGTTCTAACTACAGAGAGTAAATTTTGAGGGTACAAAACTTCACAGATTTGAAATCATAGACACAAAAGAGTGATGGTAATCTAATAGGGATATGGTTTCCTTCTAAAATATTTATCTGTCAGGTCCTCCAGACCCTAGACTTACAGATCCCAAAGAAAGGAAGAGAGCTGTCTACACTACACAACAGGACTGAAGGAAGCTGAGAAAACCCTAAGCTTGAATAGAGGCTTAGGAAAGCAAAGGGCAGAGGACAGTTGGAGGACATTCACAAAGAGTCTTTCAGGCCTCAATTTGCATTTGTGGGTTGGAGGCTCAGTACCTTTTTCTACATAAGTCTGGAGCAGACTCAAATTGGAATGGTACCTTCAAATTACGCTGAAATTTTTAAAAACTATATTAATTTATCAGACTTGGGAATATCCAAGATTTTCTCTCTGTGTGTTTCATTCCAGGCCTAGTCCATGCAAACAAAAGAGAGTGGTAACAAAATTGACAGAAACAGTTGTGGCATGCACATTAGTGTCAAGGCTCCCTAACGACACAGCTTATCTGGGAGGGTTCACACTGTAAGTGCTCAAGTCTAAGAAACCATGGTAGTGACTTCTTACTGGAAAATTGCTTCTGATATCATGAAGAGAGATTCATAATGACTACAAAACTTTCAGTAAAGGAAATGTATGTCCAATAATATGAACTATGAGGAAGGACTTGGGAGATTGAAAAAAAAAATGCATGCTTTCTTTTTTTTTTTTTTGGTTTTTCGAAACAGGGTTTCTCTGTGTAGCCTTGCGCCTTTCCTGGGACTCACTTGGTAGCCCAGGCTGGCCTCGAACTCACAGAGATCCGCCTGGCTCTGCCTCCCGAGTGCTGGGATTAAAGGCGTGCGCCACCACTGCCCGACCAATGCATGCTTTCTTATAGGAACATCCACTAATAGATTGATTCCAGACACCTGGCAGAATCACAGTATGTGTACTTTCTGAAAGAGTATCTTAACCAGAGTTCGTTTTGAAAGAATGCAGAGTGTTTATTTTGATAAATTCAAATATTCTGGACTCTTTAATTTAAATTTTAAAAAATTAAATAAAATTATTTAAATATTTTACATACCAGCCTCAGTTCCTTCTCCCTGCTTCTGCCCCTCCTCACTGCTTTCCCCTGCCCCACCCTCCATGCACTCCTCGAGATGGTACGGCCTCCCATGGGGGGTCAACTAAGTCTAGACACATTAATTTGAAGCTGGACCAAGCCTCTCCCCCACCCCCGTACTATGGCTGAGCAAAGTATCCCACCATAAGGAAAGATCTCCCAAAAGCCAATTCATAAACCAGGGATAAATCCTAGTCCTACTTGCAGGGGTCCCACAAGCAGACCAACTGTCACCCTCACAACTGTCCCCCACATTTAGAGGACCTAATTCAGTCCCATACAGGCTCCCCAGACATCAGCCCAGAGTCCATGAGCTCCCACTAGCTTGGGTCAGCTGTCTCTGTGGGTTTCTCCATCATGATAATCTAAACTCTTATACCTAACCATTGATAGAAAATAGAAGAAAAATGTTCCCCACACCTAAAACTGGAGCTCAAGGGAATATCTGTACTCATGTGTACACAGATGTACACACACACATATTTTTTTTTAAAAATACTCTTAAAAATCTACCAAAAGAGTGAGATATTTTTCTAGGAAGAGCATATGAGAGTTTATATGTTCATATTTTATCTGTAAGATCAAGGGTGTGCAGTCAGAGCCTCCTTCAGCATAAACTCTCTACTGCTAGTTCTTTCAGAGAGAAAGCCTATATGTGTTAACAGAAATCTCATATCAAATGTAAATGACAATGTACTCATTCTGCATTCACTGTTTTATTCTCCTTATCAGTATTACATTGGTATTACTATTGTTATTTATAAATACAAAAATATTTATGATATACATGTACTGCATTGCAGAAGATGGAAACATGGGATTTCACGCCTGATGAAAGGGCAAAGCAGGATTGAATTATGTTCTGAGGGAAAAAATGAGGCCTTGAAGGAAATCTTTCATTTTCAACATTGTTAAGAACATAAATAATATCCTTAGCATATAACAGCTGCATGTCCCCATGCTGAGAATGAATGTATTATGCAGCTTTGGAGTGCAAATACGTGTTGATCACAGATCAACCCACAACTGAGAGTGTTCCAAGAGCAGACAGTTGTAAAGAGCCCTTGGAGAAATGGGAAGTTTTCCTCTGGGAGGGAAGTGCTTGCAAATTGTCGATGACAGAGGCTACACGGCATTAATATGCTTAAAGTGTGTTGCCATCTGTGTATTTGACCACCTAGTGACAGGAATAAAAGTACAAATGAACCAAATATTCTGATCATCTTATTTCACAATATAAAAGGGAAAGAGGAGTATTAAACTAAGGTAAAATCAATAATTCCAACATTTATCTAAAGGAATTCTTCACAGTAAAGAGAATAATTTCAAATGCCTGCTGTGAT
Organism: Peromyscus eremicus; assembly: GCF_949786415.1. Taxonomy (NCBI): domain Eukaryota; kingdom Metazoa; phylum Chordata; class Mammalia; order Rodentia; family Cricetidae; genus Peromyscus; species Peromyscus eremicus. Next base: position 25,129,944 of record NC_081417.1, on the reverse strand, counting down.
GCTCTGTTCCTGAGATTAATGCATTGTAAGAAATAAAATTTCTGTCACAGAAGCTTTAAGTTTTCCCTCAAGAGTTATGGTTCTCAACCTGTGGGTCATGACCCTTTGGAGCCCAATGGTCATTTCACAGAGGTTATCAAAGATCATCAGAAAACAGAAATATTTACATTACAATTAATAACAGTAGCAAAATATAAAATTTTGGTAATGCCTCTTGCCCATATTGATAATCATGTTTTCAACATTCCTTTACAAGCCTTTTAATATGAATTGCAGCAAAGTGGAGAAAGTAGACATTACAGTACGTCTTCACCACTGATCAGGCTATTGCAACCATTAAGAGTCATGTGTCATGACTCACACTGGACTTTAGATTGCTGTTGACACTCCCTAACTGTAGCCCTAAATGAAATATATAGAAATAAAGAAAAATCAAGCTTATTTTCACAGTCTTGTCTATTCCTACATTTTATAAAATCCCACTTCAGTTTGTTCATCTTAAGGTACAAGCACATTCATAGACATACTTTGGTATGTTACAGATATTTTCAAATGTAGAGAAACTTGATCACTAATAACTAATTATTATAGGCATAACTTACAATCTCTGTGAACCACAGATGGTAGACTGACTATGTAGAGCTCAGAATTCAGCAGGATTATTTCTATTGTCTATGGAGACCAACTTTTCCATTCAATCAATACATATCCCACCAGCCCTTTATCAGTCAGTCTCTTAGCATTTCCAGAGGAGTCCACATTTATGAGCTAATACTGTGTCTCATTTCTGCTGTTACTTGCCTTGATGAGGATACATCCCTGCAGAATTTAATTCCATCAATTGATCATTTGAAAAGACTGAGAAGAAATTTTTATTATATTTATAATAAATATTATTTTTGCTAATTGATGGCTTTTTATTAGTTCTGTTTACTACCTTTAAAAGGTGTGTGAATATATCTATCTCTATCTATATCTGTATCTGTATCTATCTATCTCTCTATATATACATATCTATATAGACACTTGGTGCATACCACTATTTTTTTTCTTTTTGGTTTTTCAAGACCGAGTTCCTTTGTCTTCATAGAACTCACTCTGTAGACCAGGCTGGCCTAAAATTGCTTCTGAGTATTGGGATTAAAGGCATGTGCTACTACTGCCCAACACATACCACCATTTTTATATCCTAAGCTACCAAAGTGGGCTGTGACTATCTTACTTGTTTATAGTGATAAAGAAAGGCATAGCAATTCTAAAATGTGGATTGATAAAAATTAGAATAAGAATGCTCCAGTTATCTCTGCAGGAAGAAAGTTTAATTCCCTGGGATCAGCTTCAGGTTACTACTGATCCTGCTTCGTCTATATTGTCTACAGGTTAAAGTGCTAGACAGAATGCTGTCTCTCTATCCTTTACAACATTCCCGTTTTATGTCACTTTTGATGAGATATATAAAAGGTGTGTTAAGATCTAGCCTTGACATGAAATGTTTTGAGGGAATTTGGAGGTATATATAACCCTTAGCTTTCTAACAATGCAAGACTAATAAAAATAATTGGAGTTTTCTGTGTTTTTATTTCACTGTACTTAGAAGCACAAAGCTCCTTAATAATAAAATACTATGTTGATTTCCTGTCAGCACACTGTGTTTTTGTATCTCCCTCGTGAAAATATTGTCGAGGAAAATATTGTTAGAAAGACAGTAGTTTTGAATTTGTGATTCATACAATCAAATATCATCTTAAAATATTTAAAATCTGTCATTGTTTCAATAGGCCCAAATTTTAACACATATTTTTAACAGACATTTACCAAATAGAGCCCTACAAATCTTGTATTATTCCCACTGTGAGGTCATTGAAGTCTTATGATAAAATATGACTGACAGAAGTGCATGAATGAAAGTAATTGCAACAGAGTAGAGTAAGTCATCATCAGATCAAAAGAATGGATTATATACTTTGAAGGTCTCATAGAGTTTGTGAAAAGTGATCTAAGGCAACTTAGCATTCTTTTAGTGTGAAGACAATCTCAATTCCACCAGGAAGAAACATGTAAATATTTTTCCTATGGGCAGTGAGGACGAACTAAGCCTTATGTGTCCTCTCTCTTCTTTAGCTTCTGGCCATTTGTAACTATTTATGAAACATGTGAGTAGAACAGGGTGTGTGGTTTAAAGCCAAGTAGCAGATTGTCTGTCTGTCTTCATGTGTGTCATATGGGACAGCACCCTTGATCCTGACCTCATTAACACTAAGCTCTAATGAGCTGAGCTAATGGGCCCAGATTGTTTTAACAGCAGGCATCAAATTAAATATAATTCCATTATTCTGTGTAATCACAGAGCTGATTTGATGATTTTAATAGTCTAATATTCAGCAATATATATGAATACGTGGAGCGTATGTGTGAATATATGTATGAAAATATACATATATATATATATATATATATATATATATATATATATATATGATTTCTAATAAGCTAAGTATTCCCACTCTGGTGGCAAAGCAGAACATTGAGTATTAGCTTATTAAGGACTTTTTACCCCTTGGTGCACTTAACAGGTAGCTGATTGAGAGCCAATAGGTAAAAGACAATGACAAAGTACACAAATAGATGAGGCAAATAGAAATTCTGACTTGGGAAATAAAATTAAATTGAGAATTTAAAATATCATATATAGTGATTTATTCTTTTTTAATTTAATTTTATTTCATTTTACAATACAATTCAGTTCTACATATCAGCCATGAATTCCTTTGTTCTCCCCCATCCTGCCCCCCTCCCCTTCCCCCCAGCCTACCCCCTATTCCCACCTCATCCAGGGTAAAGCCTCCCCCGAGGACTGAGATCAACCTGGTAGACTCAGTCCAGGCAAGTCTAGTCCACTCCTCCAGCCCGAGCCAAGCAACCCTGTATAAGCCCCAGGTTTCAAACAGCCAACTTATGCACTGAGCACAGGACCTGGTCCCACTGCCTGGATGCCTCCAAAACAGATCAAGGCAATCGACTATCTCACCCATTCAGAGGGCCTTATCCAGTTGGGGGCCCATGAACAATCTGAACAGGAGTGGGGGTAATGAAGGGCGAGGGTCGAGGGAAAGAGAGCTTGGGGGAGCGGGAGATCCCAGCTGGATCAACAACAAAGAGGGAGAACAAGGAATAGGAGACCATGGTAAATGAACACCACATGAGAATAGGAAGAAGCAAAGTGCTAGAGAGGCCCACAGAAATCCACAAAGATACCCCCACAATAGACTGCTGGCAATGGTCAAGAGACAGCCCGAACTGACCTACTCTGGTGATGGGATGGCCAAACACCCTAATTGTCGTGCTAGAAACCCCATCCAATGACTGAGGTATCTGGATGCAGAGATCCATGGCTAGGCCCCAGGTGGAGCTCTGGGAGTCCAATTAGCGAGAAAGAGGAGGGTTTATATGAGCAAGAATTGTTGAGATCAAGGTTGATTTATTCTTTATTAGCTGTTTTTAGGAAACAAAAGTGCAACCTATTAGTCCAAATAATTGTGTGTGTGTGTGTGTGTGTGTGTGTGTGTGTGTGTGTGTGTGTTAACCAAACCAGTCCAGAGGTTAAAAAATAACTTTTGAATAAGCTGTGAAAATGTGGTTCATAGATTGTCTTTTTATATAGTATGGAAATATCACTGTGTGCGTTTGTTTATCTGTGGCCTCTCTTTTGCAAAATACTAACAATTTTCTCTTTAAAGAAAAAGGTTATTTAATTCTAATGCAGTAACTTACTGGTATTGCATTGATTCAAAAGAATTAGTTTTATCAGGCTGTCTAATGCTCTTTGTGAAGAGAAATGACTGCAAATACAGTTCAAGGAATTCAGTGGTGGTCTTGATATCTGTAGCTTGAAGATTATTGATTTCATTCAGCTTAAATGACTTCATCAGTGATATATTCTAAAGTCTCTAAAATACATTCTGTACTCTGATGCAATACACTGCTTTTGAGATATTTTAAACAGTATAAAATTTTTCTAGAGTCTCATTTTCTTTCTTTTTTTTCATCTCTAATACTCTATTGCACAATATCTGGAGAGAGATTTTGACCTTATCCTTATTACACAAATGACAGAGAATGGATCTGGGCTCCAAACACATAACTGAAGTGAATGTAGTAACCAAAGTCGCAACTTGGATGCTCTGCACTGGACCTGACATTATAATAAAAGGACAACAATCTTCGCGGTTCTGGAAAATTCAGCTCTCCTGTTTCTATGGACTCCTGCATCCACACTTGTTCCATAGTGATGCCCAAGCATACTCTAACCCACCCTCACCTCTTCTTCACCTCCTGAACTTCTCCTGATTTTCAAAGGTGGAGATTAAGCTTTTCTCTCTTTTGTTTGTTACAGAGGTGTGACATTCAACACCTTCCTCATGACCTACATAGTGGCAGGAACTTAGTGGTGCAAAGGCACAAGAGCCATTCACCTTCATCCTCACTTAAGCTAGTACGAGCCAATTAGGGCATTTGGCTCTCATAGCTTTGCTAAGACAATGACACAGCTCCCTTTCCTAGGTGAGCGGAATGATACATGAACAAATGTGATGAATATCTAGGAATGCAAATGCCAATGAAGATCCACATCTATAAATATTATTTAATTTGAATTATTTAATCTCTTGCCAGAATTCTCATAGAGAACATATTCTCCTTTTTACCAGCAAAGGAGCAATTTTACTGTTTATGAGAACTAAGAAATTTAATTTTTGTTTTTTGCTTTTTGTGTGACAACTGAACCATTGTAATTGATCTTGCAACAATGTCATGTTCTGTATTTTTTAAATCTAAGAATAATTTGAAGCATGTGAAAGCCCTCTCTTCTTCCTATATTCTGTTCAAGAATGTCAAGATTTGTCTTTTTCTGAGAAAAGGCCAGTAACGTTTTGCTGTGAGAATTCCATGAAGTTATGCAAAATTATCAAACACTTAGGGTATCACTTTCAGTCTATGAGAGATTTACTATGCAGTGCAAATTTGTCTCCAAATTTTGGGGCCACCCACAATGACACTTAGCATGGTAATTGGGACAATAAGAACACTACTGAAAAAGATGAAACAATACCAACCAACAAAACAAAATCATTATGTAGCAAAAGTAAAGCAAACTGGCTGAAATCTAAATGGGATGAATAAGTTGTGGAACAAACATCCGTGTGTCTTTGAGTACCTGCAATTCTCTGGCTCATGGTGATGAGTAGACCCAGAGGGAAGTTTGATTAAGACAGCTATATAATGGAACACTTCTCAGGAAATGTGTACAGTATTATGCTAACGTATTTGTTCATAGAAATTTGGCTTTGATGTCACATTGATGATGAAGAAATTTCAATTTAAAATAATAAATACTTTTTTAATGAACAAAGTGTTTTTTTTGACTATATGCTAGTAAAAACTCATTAGTATGGTTAGCTGAATTTTTCCACCACAAAATTAAGTCTTAGAAAGTTCAGAAAGAATGGTGAATCTGGAGATCAAATTTTCTGGAATGTTCAGCAAAATATCTTATGTGCATGTGGTTAGCATATTTGTCTTAGGAGCCACATGACATCATAGACCAAGATTGCTAGTAGAACCGAGAAACCATTGAAAATATAAAAGTCCCCAGTGGTGAGTCCTGTAGTGGGTAGCCATTCAAGTTTTGATCTGGAAGTTCCAACCCCCACTGAGGCTTCAGTAACTGTCGAGCCTACAAGGCGGGGCCAAGAGAGGACCCTGAGGAACTGGGATCCAGATGCGCATCTTTCTTGGTTCCTGGACCCTGGATGCTGGAGGTAGACGGAGCAGAGTTCTCCAGAGAACACCGCAGACTGCACTGCGTCCTTCCCAGATCCTGTAACCTATCCCTTCACTTGTGAGTTACCCCACAAAATAAACCTCCCTTTTAACTACGTGGAGTGGCCTTAATAATTTCACCAATAGAGTCCATTTGAACATTTGTGCCCAACAAAATGGCAAGGAGACAGACAGAAATAAAATGACAATAAAAGTTTGAATGGGAACATGTTAAGTTCTGGAAAGATCTGAGAGCCATGAAAACCCCAAAGGCGCCAAAGAAAAGTCAGGGCTCAGGAGAGGAAATATGAAAAGACAATGTGATCTTCAAATTCCAAAACAGGAAATGGACTTAAAGCAAAATGGTTGGTTATTTAATAATTGATACTGTATTATGTTATTTAAATTTGCAAGTGGCCGGGCGGTGGTGGCGCACACCTTTAATCCCAGCACTCGGGAGGCAGAGCCAGGTGAATTTCTGTGAGTTCGAGGCCAGCCTGGGTTACCAAGTGAGTTCCAGGAAAGGTGCAAAGCTACACAGAGAAACCCTGTCTCGGAAAACCAAAAATAAATAAATAAATAAATAAATAAATAAATAAATAAAATAAATAAATAAATTTGCAAGTGATTCTTAATCAATCCATTCAGAGAATACAGTAAACTTGTAGAACTGTGGCATATCGGTGAGTTTCTTCTTTCTCTTATCAATTTCAGACAAAGAAATTTCACTGATTTAAAGTTATCATCTATCTAATAGAATGTAAGGAAAACCTGAGCCAACAGCCTATACGCTGGATAATTATAACAGAATCCTTTGATAGAAATATCAAAAATAATTCTTTCAATGAACTACCATGAAAAGTGATTAGATTCACACATTTTTATTCTATTGTGAGTTCAATTAGCAAATAGGGGCTGCTAAATACAATATTTTATAAATGACAAGTGTAGGCAAATATATAAAGACATAAAGCAGAGAAATGATTTTCTAGTACTTATGGCTGAGGTTTAGAGAGGGCAGCTAGGTGTGGAACAGAGAATGTTTGCTGATTTTTTATAGGTTTTCCTTTGTGGTGATGAAAGTGTGTCAAAATCGATTGGAATTCTTGTCATATAAAATGTTAAACAGAATGAAAAAAACATATATTAGAATACACATTTTAATTGGGTGAATTCTACCCTGAAAAGGTTTTTAAGAAAAATTGTTTTTGCACATCTTAGGCCTCCCTCCAGTTACATAATGACAATTTCACAATCATTTTCAGGAAAGTGTTAAATATAATTTACAAGTGGCTGTAACAGTGATATTATTAGAAGAAGAAAAATAGCTGAAGGATGCTGGGAGAAGAAATGCAGTGTGCAATGGAGTCATCTAATGTTCTAAACAGGTCTCGTGCAGCAGCGATTTCTTCACAGCTATATTTGAAAGAACACATTAATAGACAACTCACATTTAAAATTAATTAGATACAACAGAAAATTTAAACGCCATTTTTGAAATTAAGCAACTGTTTGTATTACATGCTATGATCATAGAATTAAAGAAAACTATCATATTTTTCGACTCTATGAACTTGTCTTTAAAATCTAAATAGAGTTTGCCTGCTTTACATGTGAAATGTGGTCACATCTCTTGGATGTTTCTGATTATTTGATGCTATTTTTTTATATTTTAAGTGATACAATTTTTTACATACTTATTCAGCTTCCTAATCTGTTTAGAAACATTCATTTTACAGTGTTAAATTCGGTAAAAACGTGTATCTTTTATTTCCTTATATCAGTTACATGTTCTTACAGTTAACACTTTCACAGTCCTTCTTTTCAGCTTTTAGATATGAACAGTACATTGCCTTTATAAATAGTCACGTTAATGTGCAATCTCACTAGTAATTAATCCTTTCATCTTCTTGTACCTGAGTACTTGCAACGTTTCTTCAAACATGCTCAATCTGTTCACCTCTGATTCAGCATTCTGCTCTCAACTTCTCTGATAGCAAACTTTTTAAATTTATGCATGAATGAGATCATGTGGCACATGTCTTTCTGTTCCTGGCTTATTTTAGTTAACATAGCAATCTCTAGCTCCATCTGTGATATGGTAAATGATTTGATGTCATTTACTTTCACAGCCTAATTCCAACTTAGAGCCAGTCATTCATTGTGTGTGTCTATAGTATTTCTTTACCCATTCATTAGTTGATGGACACTTAGATTTTTTTGTACTTGTTGATTATTCCAGGCATTGCTTAATGAAGACAATAGTGCAAATGTCTTCTCATGATACTGAATTCACTGAAGGCAACATCTAGGTGCTCTACAAGTGAGGCAATGAGGTTGTTATGAAAGCAGATGGTCTTTACCTGTATTCATCAAATTTATTTACAGCACAGACAGAGCCCATTAAGTAATCTACATATTTAGCATACATAAATACATGAAAAAATTTCAAAATGCCAGTTTTTAATCCTGTAGATCACATTCCTCTCACACAAGTGCTTTTGCATGAGTAGAAGAAATATTAAGTATATCATTCTTCCAAAGGGCAAAGACATGTATACATACACACACACACACACACACACACACACACACACACAAAATGTAGTATGGGGCAGGGAAGAAACAGTTATACAATCCTCTGGTCATATATCACCTTCCTTACACACATAATTTTATGTGATAATATGAAAGCTGAGATCTCATGAAACTGATGAATAATTGTTTTTATTTCTGCTTGAATTATTTTAACAAATCAAATTTTGAAAATTTTGGCAATAGACACTTGTTAAGCATATAACATATTTTGCAATCAAAGCAACTACCTTTGTGCATATTTTTAATGGAAATTTAAGAATAAAATTTCTTTCCTTTATAAATAAGAGCTATTTTACCACCACTTTGCACCATCTAATTAGAACCTTTTAGTACACATTTAGTTAATTCAGTGATTATTCAAAGATACAAATTAACAAGCTTGCTTAATTTTTACTTGTTTGCTCTTCTTTGGACTAGCCAACACTATGATTCCCTAATACTCTAAGCCACATGTAGAGAAAGCTATTATGCTAATTTCACTGATACTTCACATTTTACGGCAGTCTCCATATCCAAGATGGAAATAATGTGGCAATATAATTAAAGTTATTATTTTAAATTCATATATTTTACATCCCACTAGTAAGACCTCATTATTAAGAATATGGGTAAAAGTAAATTTTCTTATACTAAGGTTATTGGAATGTCTTTTTCAGATATTTAAAGTATGATAATCAAGATACTATAGTAGACATGAGTTATAATATTCCATAACTAAAACAAATTGACTAATAACATTCTTACATTTATTAAGATTATAAAGAAATTTAAATGCAATCCAAAATTACACAGACACATGTCCATGTGCACACATGCACAAAGACAAATGCATATAGTTTATACTATTTACATGATTATTGTACAGCTTGGCATCAATCTTCTATCTAGGGCAAGAAAGTAATGTATTGGAGGAGTGTAGAGGTGGTAGAGGCTGGATTGTCTCAAGGGTCTGAGGATTTCGTTTTGCATGCTCTATGATATGATATTCTACCTTAACTCCCTGCCCTTACTACTAGGCAGTAATTACCCTCTAGTTTTAATCATTTTGCGAGAATGGTTGAGTATTTTAAGTTTTTTTAAATCATTTGTTAATCAAAATTGTTTGCAGTGTTGAGTGCTTATTTATTTTAATCTTTTCTAAATAATATCTGTCAACAACCATTTTAAGTAAGTTAAAGTAGCTAAGACTGATGTAGAATGAATGAGAATTAGTTTTGGGACTGAACTAAAGAAAGAAAGAGTCCATGTGATACTGAATTGGAAACTGAAAGATAGGCAAGAAATTAAACCTTAATACAAAGATAGGTAATTACATCTAAAGATACTTATATTTACATATCCAGGTTTATATAAACATTTTTATCAAATAAATGATTTCTCACAGAGTTCTGAATGCATGATTTCTAAAACTATCATTGGGTAAAATGCTAAACTCCTATAGGTGGCCAAATCTATTACCTCATAAGGAATATGTAAATTGAGTGTACATACATTTGTACTTTCAAAAATAAGAAATGTTCAACACACATAGATGCTGCTATATCAAAGATAATCGAAGAAGCTCACATTTGCATCAATTTGAGCAACAGGATGAAGAAAAGTATTAGACTATAAATTAAAATTAAAGAATAAATAATCTTTAATCCAGACTGACAGAAATCTATGGTTACATAAATAAATCTAGAAGGAAATAAATATGCAGAAGAATTCTAAGTGATTCATGTATATGCTTTCTGGGATGCTAAATTTTATTTGTCAACTTGCCTGGGCTGAGAGATGTTCAGAGAGCTGATATTGCATTATTTACCAAGATGTCTACACAGATAATTCTAGAAGGATTACCATTACATTAGTTGATTTTGTAAAAATGGTGACTTTCTCACCATCCAATTTCTTGATGCTTCATACAGTATAAACAGGAAAATTATATAAAAGAATCATTTTAAAAAGCAGCTAAGTGATATACATTTTGCTCAAGGAAGGGAAGTAAATTCTCAATTTTTAGACACTCTCTGTATTTAACAACTTCCTTCCAAATAACAACAGTATGAAATTAGAATAAAAAATAGCTTTTTAGTGGAGAAACATATGGGTAGGCTATTAGGGACAATGCCAAGTCATGAATTATGTGATAATAAGTGTCCTTCATATGATGTAATAAGAACAGCTCTGTTTTCTTTCCCAAAAATGCAGAATGTTATCCTTCTTCTTCTTAATAATAATAGTAATAATAATAATCATCATCATCTTAGTGTCAAACAAACATAATATATTAATCCTACTAACAATTCTTCTTCTTCTTATTATTATTTCTAGTAATTAGGCATATGTCATAAAAAATAGTAATGAATTTGCTGCAAAGCTGACTGCATTCAAATTGTTTCAATCATGAACAATAAAATACAGGAACTCAAAGCAAAAGAGAATAAGAAAATATGTCAGCTGCACAGATTCTGGGATCTTTCAAGGAAAATTAGCATTAAATATAATTAAGAAACCTAAATAAACCATGGGGCTAAGTTATAGCATTGCATCTTAATGATTTATTAGTTGAAAACTGTAGCAAACAGGTATAATGATAATAACAACAGGGGGAAATTTTCATATAGTTCTCTTCTAAATTTTCTTTAGACGTATAATGAAAATAACATCTCCTTAAAAACTGTATAGCACAATGGAAAACAAATACTTGTCTCATTTCTACACTAAAGAGGACACCACATTTTTCCCATAGCCATTGAACAGTGTATGATATGTACTTTAGAACATCACAAAATTTCCTTAGTGAGGAACAAAATCAAAACCTGAAGAATGTGTATAACCCAGCCAAACAAATTACCAAATTTACTGGAAGAAGTTTTGTATTTAGCACCATTGTTTAAATGCATATATTTATAATGGTTGGATATAACGATCTCACAGAGCATATAAATTTTGACAAATAGTCATTGCTTCAGTACAATACTACAAGTTGACATTAATTCACTGCTCATTGTGTGTATGCATGTGTATCTGAGTGTTTTGTGTGCAAGTTATTTAAGTCATTACTAAGTAATTCTTTAAATAAAAATCAAAATATGATGGTATTAAGATATTAACAAATTCATCAAGTATGGTTGTGGCCTTCCAGTATTATCAATGTACTTGATGGTTTTTAATTTTTCTTTCTTTCTTTCTTTTTTTTTTTTTTTTTTTTGGCTTTTCGAAACAGGGTTTCTCTGTGTAGCTTTGGCACCTTTCCTGGATCTCGATCTACAGACCAGGCTGGCCTTGAACTCACAGAGATCTTCCTGCCTCTGCCTCCCGAATGCTGGGATTAAAGGCGTGAGCCACCGCCACCCAGTGGTTTTAATTTTTCAATAATAAAATTTAAAAGAGAATACACCAAATTAGGTGTGTATTGAAGGGAAATGGATTGTTAGGAAGAGTTGAGAAAAGGGTTGAATATGATCAAAATAAAAGAGATGAAAAGAAGAAACCATCATAACACTCATATATTTAAATATGTTTTAATAAAGCCAAGGATAACTAATCAATTATTGAATTCCAAAATCAACTGTCCTGTGTAAGATTTTGGCACCTTGCACTAGATTTGTGTGTATGTCCATTGATGCTGCTGCTAATTCATTTGAGTGCTTTCTCATTATCTGGCCAATAGTGTTCTGTCTAAGTAATAAATTATACTGTTGTTCATCCTGAAATCAGAATAGGAAATAGCGATCATGTTATGTGATATTAGGGATCAGAGTGGTGTTTAGGGGGAAGAGTGGAAGGACACAATTCATATGTTAGAAAGAGTAGTTCTATGCCATATGGAGAATACATTAGAAAATGAATTAAACAGAGAACAGAAGCTGTATAATAGTTTTATTTTTAAAATTGTAAAGTCTTTGATATTATAACATAATTACAACATTTCTTCATTCCCCATCCTTCCTCTAAACCATCCCTTTACCCATCCACACTCTCCTTCAAATTCATAGCTTCTTTTATCATTGTTGTTGCAGGCATATATATAAATACATACATATGTGTGTGTGTGTGTGTGTGTGTGTGTGTGTGTGTGTGTGTGTAGGCATGTAAGTATGTGTGCATATATTTCTCCAGATATAACCTGCTTGATCCATATACTACTACCTCTCTATATATTTTTAGGGCTGACTATATAGCACTGTGCAAACAATTGGTGTTCTCTGGGGAGTGATGCTTCCAGGTTTTTCCATTAATCATAGTTTTTTGTGTAGGGTTAAGGCCATGTGGGCTTTTCCCCATTCATTTTGGAATTTCTATTAATGTCATCCTTGTTGACAGTCATATATCTGAGACTTTATAGATTTAGTAAATTTAAGTTTATTTTTAATTTAAAAATAAATACTTCCCTAGAGTAAAGCGCAGTAGACACTTTTCTTGCTTGATGTTAAATCTGTAAAAATTTTTAAAATATACATTTAAATGTATCATACTGGAAATATTAGGTTGGGGGCCTTTAGACGTACAATGAGAAATACTAGGAGAACAGGAGTTTTAAATTCCCTCTTTTGAAGCTCATGTGTATATTCTCCATCTTGATTTATGACATTGGTCATTGCTCTACATCTGTGGGAAATGATCCATGTCAATCTAATGCCTCCTACTGTCTGATTAATTGTCCTCATTACAGACACTAACTGATGTGGTGTCAGCACATCTTCACCTGAGAACCCTTAATGGCTCTGACACTAATATTGATCTGTCCCTTTACTGGTGTGGTGAAATTTGTCCCAGTTTGCTTTGTAAATTGTGGATCCAGCCAGTTTTTCTTAGTCATTGTTTTCGGGGATCTTTACATGCAGGACAAGTGATCATCTCTTCTCTTTATTTTTTCTTTTCTTTTCTTTTGGCCTAGTTGCATTGATTCCTTGCATCTTGCCCTTGGCATTAGATTTCTGTAGCAAAGTTTCAACAGTCTCAGCTTAATAGGGCTTTTCAAGATTAAAACCTGGATAAATTATACAACTCACATTTGATCAAGTACTTTTTTCCCTTCCTCCAGGCACTTTCATAGGCTCAAATAAAGCAATGTTCTTGTTTATATGTGTGCAGATTTCAAACTAATTTGACAATTTTAACAAAATTGAATGTTAAAATATAAAAAGCCCCAAATTTTCCAAGGTTCCTTCATTTCCCTATATGCTCAACTTTTTGTCAAAAAAAAAAAAAAAAAAAAAAAACCTGCAAGGCCAATTTGTACTGCCCAAAATATTCTCGGATGTGAGCTCTTCACTAGAGTGTGACCAACTATTGTCTTATAACATAACTCAGTTTATCGAGTAAGCATTTAAACATATATGGCAAACCCACTGTGCTCTAATCACTTTTGACAGCAGGCTGATATCTGTTCATTTCTGTATAAATGAAAGGTAACAAGGAACAATGTGAATAGAGAAGTCAGAGTAACAAGCTCAGTTCATGGTTTCCATATTTTAATGGGATTGAAAATTAGATGCAAATTGTAAACTCTCTTGCCAAGAAACCCCACATTTCTTTAAATGTTACTTTAGAATAAAATTGGTTTTCATTGTTTTTCTCCAATGAAAATTGTAATTCACAGCTATTATTGATAAGATAGAAAATATAGGATGAAAGCATGTTTTATGTTCATTTATTCCTCTCACTTCAAAATATATGATTTTCCCAGGATTCCAACATATATGTTAGAGCACGAAAAAATTGATAATATTAAGTTGAAGCCAAGGACATGACAGTATTATCCTATAGTCTGTGCTCTTTCTTTAAATATTGGAATAATATCCCTTGAGCTGCAGGACAACCAATCAACAAGAATATCTTGATAGACAGTCTGTCAATCTAATTTCCCTTTAGACAGTGCTTCTTTTTATTCAATTATAATTTAATGAAAGAGTTCTCAGTCATCTGTCTTTCAAGATATTTTGGTTTTAGTGAACCTATTTAAAAGAATTTTCCTTTGTCTAATTCATCTAAGATTTCTTTTGGTGTGTTTTGGTCAAGCACTTTGGACATTGGTAGTGCCACAACAGTAAGCAATCTTTCTTGATACTTAATTGAGAATAATTGTCATGACATTGGTCCTATTGCTAATAAAGTTACCTTTGATCTTTTAACTAAAGTAGTGTGATGGTTGGTCTGGAATGTAAAATTGATGAGGGTTTGTTTGTTTGTTTGTTTGTTTTTGTTTGTTTGTTTGTTGTAATTGTTGTTGTTTTAGTTTTTTTCAAGACAGGGTTTCTCTGTGTAGTTTTGGTGCCTGTCCTGGATCTCGCTCTCTGTAGACCAGGCTGGCTTCGAACTCACAGAGATCTTCCTGGCTCTGCCTCCTGAGTGCTGGGATTAAAAGGCATGAACCACCGCCGCCGCCTGGCTTTGATGAGTTTTAAAATTGTCTGAAAGACACAGCATCTCAGTCTCATACTAAGTGAAACAGAGAATGTGAGATGGAAAACATCATTCATTTATCTTTGATTTCTGGCTGTGGCTTCAGTGGTCAGACACTCTTCACTCCTGTTGCCATGCCTTCTGCTCTATGATGGGCTGAATCCCACACGATGGTCCAGTGCAAACCCTTCATCTCTTCTGTGACTTTAAAGAATACTGACACAGCAAAGAAAAGTAAGAATGCAGGAGGTATCCACCAGGTCTCTTCCTTATGGAGCTCCCATTTGCTTTTTGAAATCAGTCATTGACTTGAACAGAAATAGATTAACTCTATACAGTTAATTATATTTCATCAAAATTTAACTACATATGTTAGCAGTTATTAATGATTATTAATTAAAGCTGATTAATTCACTAATTTATTATGCATAATTATGTAAGTGGATATATGTGCCCAACAGCAAAACAAAAGTGAATGTTTATGAAAAGCACTATATATAATATAAAATGATAATTCTTTATGAGCAAAATAGTCACAAAAATGTAGGTATGATTCATTTCTTTTAATTTTGAGATGAGATCTCATCATGTTTTCCGTGTTGCCTGGAATTCCCTATGAAATCCAAACTGGCCCTCAACTTAAAGAGATCTGCCTGCCCCTACTTCTCTAGTGCTGAGGTTAAAGGTATGTGCCATCATTTCCAGCCATTTGGCTCAAATTTGAGATTTACTTCTTTAAGCAGATAAAATGTGAACTGAAAACTTAATGGGAAGTATCAATAATACACAATCTAAGCACAGGGTTCCCAAGCAGAAATAACAGCAAGAGAGATAAATCTTTGAAAGAAACATAGTGATACTTTTTTTTTCAGATAGAGAGAAGAATTTGGCTGAATCATAAATTAAAGGAACTGTAGGGTGTGAATAAAGAAGTAGACAATTCATGTCTATAAAGGCCTTGATAACCACCATAGATTTTATCTTAAATTTCACTGAAGAGCACAGAAGTATAAAAATTACATGACCAGGATAATCTGCAAATATATGTGTATACATTATTATAATATTTTTCTTTCTGTGGTTTTTTTTTTTTTTTTTTGGTTTTGCAAGACAAGGTTTCACTGTCTATCCTTGGTTGTCCTGGAACTCACTCTGTAGACCAGGCTGGCCTCAAACTCATAGAGATCCACCTGCCTGTCTCTCCCCAGTACTGGGATTATAGGTGTGTGCCACCACTGCCACCATTATTATAATATTATATGAATGGAAACTTTTATGAAAATTTACTTTTATTATTTGCTAGTGCCTATCACTTTATTGAAAATGCTTCATATATTTCTTCATTATAAGTTCATAATACACATAGTAATCAAAGGCTGACAAAATTGTGTATTCTATTTCAAGTTGTAATGTAGCAGTACAGGTTGGACTATGCAATGTTCACATCACCTAATCAATGGTCTAGACACAAGTAATAGTAAATACATGAAAAGAAAAAAATATGGATAAAAATGATAGAGGCAAAATATTCAGAATAATCGTTTTCAAAGTCTTTTCTGTGTCTAGATTTGAGAGAGTACCTGTTAATTTTATAATTCTTTCTTTATGTTTCTTCTGGGGCTTATATATTACATGCTAGTTAATATGAGATGAAGAATGACAGGTTCCCATATATCCCAATGGCTATCTTCCTTTCCTGGGTCAGCCAAGGTGAGTCTTTTAGCATCCATCAATGGCTTCACAAATCTAGGACAGTTTCTTCACAGCATTTTTAGTGTTCTCTCCTGTATGGTGATCATATATTTTACAATTAATTGGAGGGATAGTATCAGCTTAAATAAAATTTTAGAGCTTCTAGTATAGTGTGCCATCCCGAGAGAATAGAAAGCATGGCCAGGGAGAAGATAACTTTGTGTTTATCGCAGTTTACCAGGGCACAATCATTACAGCTTGTAGCAATTATTGACCATGACTGAAAAATACTGTTCTCCCACACACACAAGTAGTTCTTCCAGCAGAGGAGGTAACACCCAGAGCTAACACAACTTAGCGCATAAATTAAGTGAAGTCTAGTGTCAAATTTCCATAAAATGTTATGGTATGGAATAACAACATCAGAAAAATGTAACCGAAACTTTTTACTGTCTGACCTACCATCCCAGAAACGAGGGAAAACAAAACTGTAGGTGGAGTCAGGACTGTGTAGCAGTGTCATTATCAGCAGCATCACGCAGAGGTAGGCCGGCACACCCATCTGTAAAACTAAGTGTGATTTTCTGCCCATCACTATGTCTGAAAAGTAAGAAGGTGACTTAGTGGTATTGTAAACTTTTGTCCTCCATCTTGTGTAAGCTGGAGTTACTGCATGTGAGCTGCACTGTTACTGCAGTGAAGGAGTGCAGCATGTGTGTACCTATGACACTGCTTTGACATATGCTCTAACATCACAAGTCAAAGGGCTCGAAGTGTCCACTGATCCCTTTCAACTCCTCTACAGATTCCTCTAGAGCACCTGGAAACACTGGCTCTGAGATAAAGAGGCCGAGGTCTGCATCTTGATTCTTACTATTGTGGTTCATGTTGGCCTGAGCCATTGCTTCAGCATATACCATGAATTTTACATAACCTTCTTGTTTTTGAAGTAGATTTGATACAATGATATGCAAAAGTGATCTCACAAGGTAGCATACATTAAAATGAAATTGAATTCACCACATCGAGGTTTGAGGTTTGATTGTATTTGACAGTGTTTTTCAAATACTCACTTTGGCAAATTCTTTACTATACCCTGGAGATCAAAACACAGAATAATAGGGAAAAGGACTATTACTTATATTGAAATGTCACTTTAAAGGTAAATCTAATCCCACACATCGGTAATTACTGGCCTCTCTTGACTTAAATAAAACACAGCTATCCCACTAGCTTGGTCTATGTGGTCTTAAAATATGTCTGGTTGTATATCCATTTCTACAAAAACACATATTCCATTTGTGTGTTTCTTAGGTGTTTCTGTTGTATTATAACAACATATCTAAGTTGGGTGAGTTTTAAAGAACAAAACCTCCTTATAGTGCTGGAGTTTGAGAAATTCCAGAATGAGACATTACAGGTGTTGAGGTTTTTGTAAAGACTGCATGTTCTAGAGAAGAGGAATGCAGGAGTACAAACATCAGCAGTGTGGGAAATTGCTTAATTTTATTCATGGCCTTATCACTCTTTAAAAGCTTCACCTCTTAATATCTTCACATTGGAATCACCTTAATTTTTGAAGAGACACCTTTAAGGCATAACAATGTATAGAGCTATGGGAAGTAAAAATTTAGAGACCTGCATGTATAGCAGATCATATATTAAAATCCTGTTGTAAGAGGATAGTCTCGATAATATTCATTTTTCTGAGACCAGTTTGTGTGTCATTGAAAAGTTTAATTCAGATGTATAAAGTGTTTGGAAAACTGTTTACACATATTTAGTGCTCAAATTGTTAATGATTATCAGTGTTATTCTCTGTAGAAACACAATGAAGATGAAGTTTGTGAAGTTGTTAATATGACATTCAGTATCACCTTCCCTGAAATTTAGTTAGAATTATAATGCAAATTTGTGGAAAGTTTTCAATATCCCCTTAAATGGGAATATCTCTGGGGAAAATGAGGCACAATAGTAGCATGGCACAGGGATAACACCCTATCAATACCTGTTCCCTATAAACTAAGTCACAGCTAACAACAGACAACATAAAGGCGGGACCTAACTAACTCTTAAAACTTAGCAAAAAAAGTAATAATGCTGAAGATATTATTACAGTGATGAAATACTACTGGACTTTTACTTAAGTAAATAATAATATTTACAGATTGATATTCATTTATTTTTGTAGAAATTTACTTAACTCTTACGATGGCACAGAACAATCTAACGTTCAATCTGCTATCCCAGAACTTCCATCCTGATATTCATTTCTTCTAATGAATAAAACATATCAGATTTGCTTATAGCAGAAAACAAAAATGTAAGAAATCACAAAGTTTTGAATGATGTAATGTTTATTTTTATTTGGAAACAGTCTTTTTAATACTGACTAAATTTATGTATGCTGTGGTTATCCAGTATCATTTTCATTATCTATATGGGTTTTTACAAAAATATTATAAAAATGAAATCACTCAACATAAGTTGCAAGTAAGGGGTAATCATTGCCAAAGGGTTAGCATTTAGACTATATTAAGAAATTTGAATACTTATTAGCAAATATATAACAAATAGAAGTCAATAGACCTAAGTAAATATTTCTCTAAAATAAGCATGAATAAAAATTATATGAAAAAAGGTTCAGCATCTTCAATAACCAAAAGTACACTGATGTAACACCCCATATGAATAAGAATAAGTGTTTTCAGAAATACTAAAAATATGCAAGTGTTCGTGAGAATGGGTAGAAAGGGGACCCTGGTACATTGTCGCTGGAAATCTAAATCATCACAGCTGTTATCAAGTGGAGTAAAGCTTCCTCAAAATTTAAATACCCAGCTACAAAACTATCTAGGAATCACTTCAATGGAAATATACATGCAAATTAAAAATTTGGAATGTTAGCCTGGTAGTGATAGCACACGCCTTTAATGCCAGCACTTGGGAGGCAGAGGCACATGGATCTCGTGAGTCTGAGGCCAGTCTGGTCTACACAGTGAGTTTCAGGACAGCTAGGGCTACACAGAGAGACCCTGTCTCAAAACAGAAAAATAAATTGGAATGCTTAAAAGTCATCTGTAGTCTCATGTTTAGTATAATGCTGTGGGATGTTCCGAATGGCAAATGTGTTGCTGATTGGTCAATAAAACACTGATTGGCCATTGACTAGGCAGGAAGTATAGGCGGGACAAGGAAGAGAATAAAGCTGGGAAGTGGAAGGCTGAGTCAGAGAGACACTGCCAGCTGCCATCATGACAAACAGCATTTGAAGATGCCGGTAAGCCACGCGCCATGTGGCAAGGTATAGATTAATAGAAATGCATTAATTTAAGCTGTAAGAACAGTTAGCTAAAAGCCTGCCATGGCCATACAGTTTGTAACCAATATAAGTCTCTGTGTTTACTTGGTTGGGTCTAAGCGGCTGTGGGACTGGCAGGTGAGAGAGATTTGTCCTGACTGTGGGCCAGGCAGGAAAACTCTACCTACAAGTATAACACTACTTATAATAGTGAAAATGGAAATCATTTCAATGTCTATGAGTTGGTTAGTGGCTAACAAAGCACAGTTAATGCTCTTCAGCCAGAAGAGCATTAAGTGGGGATAGAGATCATTATGTGAAATTAACTGGACAACAGACAAGCACCCAGGGTCCCATGACTCTGTTTGCATGTATTATCTAAAAAAGGTGATGTCTTATATTTTAGGGTACAATAATTGATGCCACAGAATTGTGAATAGTATAGATGATAGAATTTACAAATACATATATGTATGTATGTATGTATGTATATATATATATAATATTTAGTATGGGGATTTAGAATACTGAATTAAACTTCATCAAAGAAAGAAATCTGATTTGGCGATATATAATAGAGTTACTTTAATATCAATATGTAAAGTACATCTAAAAAGATGAAAGATTTTTTATATCTTTACTGTGGAAAACATATTTTATACACATATCACAACACCAGATATTATCTTGTGCGTGTCTGTGTTTTCATGAATGTTTTGAGATTTTATGTGCCGGCAAACATTTCCTAAACAAGAAACTATATAGTATAGACGATTCCTTTCTTCCTATTAATGCCACCTGCTATCTTTACTTTCGTAGGGACTTATTATGGATGTAGCATCGAAGTTGAACCGTTTGTTTCCTATTCTCTTTTTCTATGCCAAATGTACTTTGACATTTTAATCATTTTATCTTTTCTTGAATAAGTTGTGGAGACTTTCTGCAGAGGGTAAGAGAGTTAAAAAGTGTGGTAGCCTAAGTTGAAGAGTTTAAATATGTTAACTCTATTTAAAATTAATTCTGTATATTTAATAAAAATCAATTTATGCTTCTTTTCAGACCAATTTCATGTCAAGGGTAAAAAGAACTCTTTTTTAATTCTGGATATACAGGAATCCTTGTTTGTCTTTTTTTTTTTCTTTAAACATTCAAATAACATTTGCTCTTAAATGTGATAATTTGCTCAAAAAGTTGTCTGATTTCCAAACAAAAACATTCTGCAATTACATTTATTTCCTATTATTAAATTATTGAACAGTATACTACAACTGTAGATACCATCTCTCTTTTATTCTGGGTGATATGGACTCAGCATAGCAGAGCCTCTATAAGTGAGTGAAATGTGATTCTGAACTTTGAAAATGCCCTGAGACTGAGATGTGGGCAGGAGATCATTATCTGTGTTCCCTGCAGACACAGTCTCTCGCAACACTAACTGTGTTTTTTAGTTCATTGTACTCTCTTGCTCTCTCTCAGTCTCTCTCTCCCCCTTATTCTATCTCTCTCTGTCTCTCTGTCTCTGTCTCTGTCTCTCTGTCTCTGTCTCTCTGTCTCTGTCTGTGTCTCTGTCTCTGTCTGTCTGTCTCTCTCTCTCTCTCTCTCTATCTCTCTCTCTCTCTCTCTCTCTCTCTGTGTGTGTGTGTGTGTGTGTGTGTGTGTGTGTGAGATGATTTTCATGGTACTCTGTCAGTTATGCAAACTTCAATTACACATGCATTTGTCCACATGTTCAACTTCTGAGATTTGCTGTGGCTATTTTCTTTATGGGAATATTGATACATCAAAGAACTGAGTCAGGAGATCAGATAAAATTTCTCTTCCCAAGTCTCACATTGATTTTACTGATAGGTAAGAGGATTCAAATATTAAACTCTGCCAAATGTCTTGAATGCACATGTAGTATTAAAATGCATGCTGCTGCATTAAACTATTGCAAGCCTTTTATTCTTATTGGAATGCAATTTTTCTTCATATAACCAAAGATGATTTTCTGTACTAAATATCTGAGAAGTAAAATCATCCTTGTCTAATGTTTACTATGATAGATAATTAAATCTTAATTAGCTTCATCATAGACCATACACACTGGTGAGTCATCAGGAAATATAAAGTATTCTTTTGATTGCTCTTCATACAAAATTATAACATTTAATCTTCTCATCCATTTTTAACATTTAAAAATTTGGTGCTGAATTTAACAGGGTAAGATTAGGAAACACGCACCTGATGAGACAGTGGGATCATCCACAGAAAGATGTTGCAAATGATCACTGAAGTAATTACTTTGAATTACCACCTGCAATTACTTTCTCCTCCAGTCCCAGCCTTCTGTCTGTCTGTTTCACAGAAATTTAAACTCAGTAAATCAAAAATGCTTATTACTAATTAATTTCTTGTCCCTGTATTCTCTATTTCAAATTATAAAAATTTCATCTATTCCAACCCACAAACTAGGAATACTTGTGTTCTACATCCAATTTCACTTCTGATCATTGGCCAAATATTATGAATTTCCTAAAAATGAAATAAACATGGGCTAGGGTGTACCATTACAGAGCAATTTCCCAGCATGTATGAGGTCTTCGATATACTTTCAAGAACCACAAACCACAAAAATCATTTAAAGAGGGACTGGAAGATTAGCTCAGTAACATGCTTTCCTCACAAACACTGAGTTCTGTTAGACACATTTTAAAATGCTGGGCCTGGTGGCTGATGCCTGTAATCCAAGTGCTGAGGAGGTTGAGACTAAAGAATCCCATGGTGCTCACTGACTAGCTAATGTAGCCTATCTACTAGATTCTGAGAGACATTGTAGATGGTTTCCTGAGGATAACCTCTTGTCTCTTGACAAGCACATACACACACACATACACACACACACACACACACACACACACACACACACACACTGCAACAACAATAATTTAAACATAGAAATTCCATTTTATGTTTCCTTCAATCATAGTCTTTCCACACACAACCTAAGGGTTTCCCTTATTTTGAATTATGTCCCCTCAACTCATAGTTTTGTAGCCAATAGGTATCGATTTGCAGTATAAGTCTATCTAGTTATTCTTTCCCAGACAATTACAAAGTTTCTACTCATTGTCTAAATATAAATGGCAGTTTTTATCATTACTCTCAAGCTAAATCATTCAGAGTGTTTCCTGTCTAGACTTAGATCTCACCATGTATCATCTGCTTCATAATGCTCTGGGTACATACTTTTATAGACACTTTTGACCAAGACAAAATAAAAGACAATAGCAAACTTAAAAGTTGGATGATGGGCTATGTTAAAATTCAGTTGCAAGAAGTGTTGTGTGATGGGCTTTTTTGGAAGTGATGCAACACACGTGTCTACTCACCTCAAAGAGAAAGTCTACAACAGACCAAAGTAGGAATATCACCAAAGCCCAATTTGGTGAACCAATCAGTTTTGTTGGGGTTATTTACAAGAAAATGGGTGAGGGATTACTTATAGGAGCAGCAATGTCTCAAAGATAGGTGCAAATTACCAAAAGCCAACCCCAGTATGGGTGGCAGCTCTCGAATGCTGGAAACCTGAAGCATACTTCACAGCCTACATGCAGCTCAAGGTTTGGAGAGTTTCCATCCCTGGTTGCATATCTGGTCTAAGCCTCTTCCAAGTCAGCTTGGCTGGGCTCTGCTTCCTTCAGGCCCCTCCTCTTGTCTTACAGTCTCCTTTGCAGTTTGACTCATCCAAGATTGAGTCTCAGTAACTTATATTGTTTACTCTTGGAGGGAGGGGCCAGTAAATCTTGTTAGTTTCAGGGACTTCTGGAAACTATGTTGGTGTGTTTTCTTTCTGTCTTAAGGAGCTTCTGTGCAGCATGGAATGTTTCAATCTCACAGGAAACTGATACAAAAGGAGCTGGTTGTAGAAACACTGTAATAGAAGGTCAGCAATTACTTCTTGACTTCTTACAAGTTTATGCATGAAGAAAGGCTCTGTCTTACTTTTTTTGGCAGTCCTTTTGATGTGTTTTATTTATATTGTTCTGGTTTGTATTCTTTTTTATTATTATTAAGAAAATTTTTCATTCATTTTACACACCAAAGATCTCCTCTTCCCTCCTCCCATCCCCCCCAGCCTTCCTCTCCCAACCTACCCTCCACTCCCACCCACAAGAAGGCAAGGCCATCTCATTTTATAACTCAGTTCTGAAAATAGTTTTGTTTTGTTTTTTGCTTTTTTATTATTATTACGAAATTTTATGTTCATTTTACATATCAAGCACAGGTGCCACTCTCCTCCCACCCCCTAACCTTCCCCCCACAACTCACCCCTGATGCCCACCTCCTCCAGGGCAAGGACTCCTATGGGGAGTCAGCAGAGCCTGGTACATTCAGTCGAGGCAGGTCTGAGCACCCTCCTCCTCCCAAACCAAGGCTATGTAAGGTGTCCCACCATAGACACTGGTCTCCAAAAAGCCAGCTCATGCTGCAGGGATGGATCCTGATCCCATTGCCAGGGGCCCCTAAAGTGGATCAAACTAAACAACTATCTTGCCTATACAGAGGGCCTAGTCCATATCATGGAGGCTCCACAACTATTGGTCCACAGTTCATGAGTAACCCAGGCTCAGAAGGACAAACATAGAATATACTCACTCATAAGTGGATACTAGATGTAAAGCAAAGGATAACCAGACTATAACTTACAGTGCCAGAGAAGCTAGCTAACAAGGAGAACCCTAAGAGGGATGCATGGATCGCCCTGGGAAGGAGAAATAGATGAGATCTCCATGAGCAAACTGGGGCTGGGGGGCAATGGAGGGTAGCAGATGGGGGATGAGAACATAAGGGAATGGGATGGTCCAGTTGGAACAGGGACAAAGCAGAAGAGCAAGGAAAGAGATACCATGATAGAGGGAGACATTAAGGGAACAGGGAGAAACAGGGTGCTAGGGAAGTTCCCAAGAATCCACAAGGAAGACCCCACCTTAGACTACTAGCAATAGTGGAGAAGGTGCCTGAACTGGCCTACTCTGGTAATCAGATTGATGAATACCCTAACTATCATCATAGAGCCTTTCTCCAGTAACTGATGGAAGCAGATTCAGAGACCTACCGCCAAGCACCAGGCCAAGCTCCAGGAGTCCAGTCAAAGAGAGAGAAGAGGGATTCTATGAGCAAGGGGCATCAAGATCATGATGGGGAAATGTATAGAGGCAACCCAACCAAATGAGTGGGAACTCTAAGTACAGTTTTAATTAAGAGTGTGAATAGATATATGGTAATAGTATAACACTATGAAATAAAAATCTAAAAAACTATTATTGAAAATCTTGAATAAGCATCATATGAATGAATGCATATTATCTGTGACAAGGCTTAATATCAGTGATGCCATTTTGTTTCAGTCCAAAGAGTTACTTACCAGACCACTACTGGTTTTGATTTCTCCAACAGACTCATGCCTCCCTGGAAGACTAAGTCTACCATATTCTGCTTTTGCAACTTTGCACTACGTGGGTCAGACATCATAGCCTTTGGCCTTATTTGGTAATGTTTGTTTACTGGGTCTTACCAGCTAACAACAAGCGTGTCCCTATGAAGCTCACTTTTCTGAATCTTCCCCAGGCTTCATCCTCTATCCACCCTGAGTACAGCCTGGATAGTTTAATAATAGCCTGCTGAGCACCTGGTTAGTTTCTCCTAGTATACTCTCTTTCATTCTGGAAGTGAATGTGGTTGAAGGTAGAAAGGATTTTATTGGAAAATGTAATTTTAGTTTGTTTACTTTTCTCTTTTGTTGCCCTAGAAAAATATTCCAGTGCTGGCAGCTTTCCTATTACCCCATAAAGAGATACAAACAAACAGAAACTAGTGATTACAAAACTCTAGAGATATTAAATTTATTTACTAAAATTTGCTGAGCAAAACATTGGCAGAGCCTGTGTTGACTCCCTAAGGGACTCCTTATCCTCTATCAGGAGTGAATGGGGTTGAGATGCAGGGAGGGAAGAGTGGGAGAAGGAGTGGGTTGAGGAACTGTGATTTGTATGTAATATGAGAGAGAGAGAGAGAGAGAGAGAGAGAGAGAGAGAGAGAGAGAGAGAGAGAGAGAGAGAGAGAACATTGGAAGGCAGAAGGTTTCACCTAAAGAGAAAGATCCAATTATCAAGCAAGGGTTATCCTAGATTTAGCTAAAGACTGAGAGCCCACAAGGCTTGAAATAAACATGACATCAGGTACAATGAGAAATCCTAAATCCAGGGATATTGGCAGCATCTTTATGCAGGCCATCACCCTGTTAGTGGAGTAAATATAGTCCCAGAATAAATGCTCCTCTGGGTTGGCAATACTGAAATCCATCAGCAAAACCCAGAAAGATCAAATTACCTTTAACGGCAAGACGGAATAAAAACTAGCTAACACCTCGAAATCTGGTGTCCCCCAAAATAAAATGTGCAATGATTGCAAAGCAAATTTATAATTGCTGTGCATTTAGAGTTGCAGATAATTGACAGATAATAGTTGCAACTGGGGATAAAAGTACTCAGTAAAAACAAACCCAGAGACTCATTTGGGGAACAGATGCCATGAAACAAGATTAGTCGGTAGAAATGTTAAAGGGAAGCCAAGGGCTCTCTAAGAAAGTTTGCATAGTGCTACTCTGCATCAGAAAAACTCTGTCTTGAGCACAGACCAATGCTCAGGCTGCATAAGCGCCAAGGTTACCTTAGAAAATTGGTGTTGAGGAAGAAGTCAGTTAGTAAATGAAATGGGAAAATGTAAGCCGAATGTAAATAAAGTAAAAATGGAAGAAAACTAAAAGACCAGACCATGTAGGAAAAAAAAAATTCATTGATCATAAGGCATCACAATATAACTTATTCTAAATGTAGCCTAAACATTTAAAACATGCACTAACATAAGAATTTCAGCTGTGAGACCTGACATAAAACGATAAAATTGCCGGATGGTGATGGCGCACGCCTTTAATCCCAGCGCTCGGGAGGCAGAGCCAGGCGGATCTCTGTGAGTTCGAGGCCAGCCTGGCCTACCAAGTGAGTTCCAGGAAAAGGCGCAAAGCTACACAGAGAAACCCTGTCTCGAAAAACCAAAAAAAAAATTAAATAAATAAATAAATAAATAAATAAATAAAAATAAAATAAAATTATGTGTATGTTTAGTCTATGACAGAAAGGATTGGAGTATTAGCACCAAGAAGAATGTGTCCCAGTTTGATGAATTATTCTAGTTCAACATTTCCAAGAAGATATAAAAGGGATATGATATTAAAATATAGGATTTTAATATCAGATAAAGAGAAGACACACAACATAACCAAAAAAAGAAAGAACTGCACAGAAGTGGGAACATAAAAATATATGTGCATTTCTGTTGCTATTCATTGTAATTTAAAAATTTTGCATAATACATTTTTAACATATTTTCCCATCTAGAAACTCATCTGAGGACCTTCTTATTGCCCTTCTTACCCAAATTCATATTCTTTTCTCTCCCTTTCAAAAAAAATCCCACAAATTCAATGTACTTCTCAAGATTTATACAAGTACAAGGTCATGATATAGGATTTTAAAAGTTCTTATTAAAACTCAAAAAACCCTGTAAACCTTGAATTTTAATGTCAAGGTAAACAGTCTTCTGAAAACAAAGAGCAAATTCTCAGTGTTAAACATTTTTTCCAAACTTTTCTTTGCCCAGTATTAGAAAAGAAGGCAGAATGAAGAGTGGATCCTGTGTGGAAATAGAGCAACAGTTGGTGGTGACTTCACAGTCCTCATGTCTCTCTCCTGCACTGTATACTAGCTCTTCCCACATGCTGGAATTGACAGATATCAAGACCTCATCTTACTTTTTCCACAGGACACACAACTAGAGCAAAAAATATTATAACCTTAGAAGAGGTTAGACTTATGCAAAATACACACACATTTTTTCCAGATAAAACTACCTTAAATGATAGTTCTAAGGGACAGAAGAAAATTAATATCATGGAGAAGATGGATAGAATGAGGAGAAATAGTGAAAAAGAGAGATTTAAGACTAGAAATAAATGTAACAAAATAAAAAATGAATCATGGTAAGGCACTATAGATGTCTGAGTATTAAGAGTATTAAGAAAAGACAATATAAAGTTACTAGAAGGAAAGGGTTGCAAAGGAGTTAAAAGTGATCATGATCATGATTAGAAAAAGCAAGAAGTAAGTAAGAAGGTGGTGGAATTTTAAGAAGAAATTAAAAGTAGGAGAAGATTACATAGATTATGTAAATGAAAAGACAAAACATAAAAGTAGGACAGCATACAAAACACATATAATCAAACTCAAGGGATGGTATAAGTAGAAGACAGGAAAAAATAAACCTTAATAAGGGCTTGTCACGTCCGCCTCGACCAGCAAGGAAGACGCGACGCCAGGCTCTTCTCCAAGCAGTTTATTCAGGAACCTTGAACAATCTTCTGACCCCGGGGAAAGCCATCTTCTTCTCCACTCTCACTCTCTCTCCCTCACTCATACTCACTCTCCCATTCTCTCTCTCATTCTCACTCACAGTCACCCCCACAGTCACTCTCCCAGTCACTCTCACAGCCACTTTCCTGGGAAAGTCAGCCCACGCCCTTTATAGCCACTGGGCAATCAACCCCGTGGTGCCACGTGGACAATGCCGCTAGGGTCAGACATATGCAAGCAAGCCAGATTAGGTCCAGGTGTGCAGAGGCAAGTCAGATCCTAGCCTTAGCCAAATAAGGAGCATCTGCCGTCGGGAAGGCAGAAACCAGACGCCGCACCATCTTTGAGGCACGGCCGTGCACGGCTCTCTACAAGGGCTTATAAAACATATTTAAACTAAGATTGAATGACTGATTTGTTAGTCATACCAAACTAAAGGATTACATGAGACTACAAAGGAAAAGTTAATATGTGCTACATCATTTAAAGCTTCACTTTTAAACTCATTACTGCAGCTAGTGGAAATAGGTTTGTTCTATATCTGAGGCAAATAATGACCTGAAAAGGATTTGTGGCAGAGAAGGAGATGAGGAAATTATGAGTAGCTACTAAGAAGGAGCCAGGAAAAGCTGCAGTCACAGAAGACATTTGCAGGTGACTAAAAGAAAGAAAAAAATTGATGAGAGAGGTCAAAGAGCAAAAGTACAGAGTAGAGAGATGTATTATATTCATGTCCAAAGAAATTATAGCTGTAGGGGACATTCACCAAGTGGGACTCTTGGTCCACTCCACTGAACATGGTCCCTTTATTTCTGGTGGTCTAGTCATAGAGTGCAGACTCAAATCAGGCTATAAATCAAGAAGAATCACACAAAGCTAAACAAGTACAAGGCTACACTTTGGCAGAAATTATGAAAAGGAAACAAATTTTATGGCATAGAATAAGAATAAGATCATAAGGTAAAATACTGTTATTTAGACTAAAAAATGAAACTGGATTTATATGCTTGATGAAAACTGATTTTTTTACATCCTGTTAGCTTAGTTATATAACAGACTTTTATGAGACTGTTAGTTTAACAATTATCTCCCTACAGTGAGTAAAGCTGTTTTATATCTAGTCCAATATACACTAGTGATGCTTCCAGTAGAGTTCTTGGCAGTAGGAAGGAAAAGTAAAAACTAGTCTCCCCTTTGACTCTGTACAACCATCAGATCCTGTCCTGGCTGGTGTATTTTTGTTGTTGTTAATATTATTAGACATTATTGTATATAGTATTCGTATTTCATTTAGAAAACTGTTTCTAAATAATATGGGAGAGCAAACTGAATGGATCAGTAAACAAAAAAATAGTATCCTTATTCATATTATCCCCCAAATTATCCCATTCACATTACTGTTTACAGATGGACATATTTCATTTTCAATGAGGAATGTTTTGAATAAATATTAGTACCATTTATGTTAGGGGAGAGCAAGTCCGCAAAATTGCACTGGAGTGCCAAGACCACATCCTGCATCTAATTCTGAGCTCCAAGCAGAAGCCAAAGGTTGACTGTAGAAAGACAAATACGTCAGAAGTGAGAGGACACAATGAATTTTCTGTTCTTAGTGCTCTCAGAGTCTTCTAACTCTTCTCTGGGAGCTCTCCAGCTAAGTTTTCTTTTTCACAACAGCCTCCATAATTCATCCCCTCCACATGGTTACATGCAATGCATTCTTCCAGAACAATAAAGGGACTGGTGAGCTGGCTCAACAGTTAAATCCTGGTTTGCAGAGGACACAAGTTCAGTTCTGAGCACCTGTTTCCAGAAGCACAAAATTACCAGTACCTCAGCTGCAGAAAATTCAACACACTCTTCTGGCAGTTACACATGTACATATGCATATACACAAATGAATAGACACATACACACACATACACACTTAAAATCAAATCTTTGAAAGTGATAGATGATGTAAAATAAAGTATCCATCACTCTAGAGTCTCCCAATCAAAGCCCCGAGTCAGCTGCTACTAGTTAAAGAAATGGGAGGGAATAGTCAATAAAGCTCAAGATGTGGAAGTCATTGTCTTGATATTTTTTTTTATCATTTTGCAAATCTATTTTTCTGCCCTCTTCCTAAAATCCCTCACAGCCTGTAACTCTCCTGGTGTGTTAAAGGGCTCTGTCTTTGTAGAGCTGTGGGTTTCTCTTCTGTCTCTTCCAAAGGAAGAATTTGGTTCACTGAGAAGGGAAGTTTCTTTTCCTTGCAGGAGAGTTTCATCCATTGATTCACAGGAGCTACCCTGTGATCTTTTCTTCTTTTGTGTTCCCCACAAGCTTTTTAAAATGAATAATTAAACAAAACTAAGTAGAAAGAATAGAGAGGGAATTCTGATGGGTAGAGCCCTTTGATAAAAAAGTGGACTAGTCTCCAAGATGATTGGCATTACATTTCCAAATAGGGCTATAAACTGAGTTCTTCTAATTCCCTTTATAGGTACACACTATGCATGACTCACATAGAATTCAAATAAAAATGTCACAGTAAGAGCCTCTGGGAGCTTTAGTTTTTGAAATATCAGATTTCATAAAGTGATGGGCTTTTACAGAGTTGCAGATAGAATGCATTGTTCACTAAAATCTAAAATAACTGTCATTATGATATTAAAGCCTTAGTCATTTTTTTTTTTAATTAGGATTTTTAATCTTTTATCAGCCACAGATTCCCTTGTTCTCCCCCCTCCCGCCCCCCTCACCTTCCCCCCAGCCCGCCCCCCATTCCAATCTCCTCCAGGGCAAAGCCTTCCCCACAGACTGAGATCAACCTGGTGGACTCAGTCCAGGTAGGTCCAGTCCCCTCCTCCCATGCTGAGCCAAGGGACCCTGCATAGGCCCCAGGTTTCAAACAGCCAACTCATGCAATGAGCACAGGACCCGGTCCCACTGCCTGGATGCCTCCCAAACAGATCAGGCCAATCAACTGTCTCACCCACTCAGAGGGCCTGATCCAGTTGGTGACCCCTCAGCCATTGGTTCATATTTCATGTGTTTCCGTTTGTTTGGCTATTTGTCTCTGTGCTTTATCCGACCTTGGTCTCAACAATTCTCTCTCATATAAACCCTCCTCATTCTCGCTAATTGGACTCCCAGAGATCCACCTGGGGCCTAGTCATGGATCTCTGCCTCCAGGTCCATCAGTAGTTGGATGAGGTTTCTAGCACGACAATTAGGGTGTTTGGCCATCCCATCACCAGAGTAGGTCAGTTCGGATTGTCGCTCGACCATTGCCAGCAGTCTGTTGTGGGGGTATCTTTGTGGATTTCTGTGGGCCTCTCTAGCACTTTGTTTCTTCCTATTCTCATGTGGTCTTCATTTACCATGGTCTCCTATTCCTTGTTCTCCCTCTCTGTTTTTGATCCAGCTGGGATCTCCCACTCACCCAAGCTCTCTTTCCCTCGACCCTCGCCCTTCACTACCCCCACTCCTGTCCAGGCTGTTCATGTAGATCTCATTCCATTTCTCTGTCGTTGGGCGATCCCTGTGTCTTTCTTGGGGTCCTGTTTTCCAGGTAGCCTGCCTGGTGATGTGAGTAGCAGTCCAGTCATCCTTGTTCCACATCTAGTATCCTGTTATGAGTGAGTACATACCATGTTTGTCTTTCTGAGTCTGGGATACCTCACTCAGGATGATTTTTTCTAGATCCATCCATTTGTCTGCAAACCTCATGATGTCATTGTTTTTCTCTGCTGAGTAGTATTCCATTGTGTATATGTACCACATTTTGTTTATCCATTCTTCAGTTGAAGGGCATCTAGGTTGTTTCCATGTTCTGGCTATTACAAACAACGCTGATATGAACATAGCTGAACAAGTGCTCTTGTGGTGTGGTTGAGCATTCCTTGGGTATATGCCCAAGAGTGGTATAGCTGGATCTTGGGGGAGATGGATTCCCAATTTTCTAAGAAATCGCCATATTGATTTCCAAAGTGGTTGTACAAGCTTGCATTCCCACCAGCAGTGGAGGAGAGTTCCCCTAGCTCCACATCCTCTCCAGCATAAGGTGTCTTCAGTGTTTTTGATCTTAGCCATTCTGACAGGCGTAAGGTGGTATCTCAGAGTTGTTTTGATTTGCATTTCCCTGATGATTAGGGATGTTGAGCAATTCCTTAAATGTCTTTCAGCCATTTGAGTTTCCTCTGTTGAGAATTCTCTGTTTAGTTCTATAGCCCATTTCTTAATTGGACTGTTGGGCATTTTGATGTCTAATTTCTTGAGTTCCTTATATATTCTGGATATCAGTCCTCTGTCAGATGTGGGATTGGTGAAGATCTTTTCCCATTCTGTAGGCTGTCGCTTTGCTTTATTGACCGTTTCCTTTGCCCTACAAAAGCTTCTCAGTTTCAAGAGGTCCCACTGATTGATTGTTTCTCTCAGTGTCTGTGCTACTGGTGTTCTATTTAGAAAGTGGTCTCCTATGCCAATGTGTTCAAGACTATTTCCTACTTTCTCTTCTAGCAGGTTCAGAGTAGCTGGATTTATGTTGAGGTCCTTGATCCACTTGGACTTAAGTTTTGTGCACGGTGATAGATATGGATCTATTTGCAGCCTTCTACATGTTGATATCCAGTTTTGCCAGCACCATTTGTTGAAGATGCTTTCTTTTTTCCATTGTGCACTTTTGGCTTCTTTGTCAAAAATTATTTGTTCATAGGTGTGCGGATTAATATCAGGGTCTTCAATTCGATTCCATTGGTCCACATGTCGGTTTTTATGCCAGTACCAAGCTGTTTTTATTACTGTAGCTCTATAGTACAGCTTGAAGTCAGGGATCGTGATGCCTCCAGAGGTTGTTTTATTGTACAGGATTCTTTTGGCTATCCTGGGTTTTTTGTTTTTCCATATGAAGTTGAGTATTATTCTTTCCAGGTCTGTGAAGAATTGTGTTGGTATTTTGATGGGGATTGCATTGAATCTGTAGATTGCTTTTGGTAAGATTGCCATTTTTACTATGTTAGTTCTGCCTATCCATGAGCATGGGAGATCTTTCCATTTTCTGACATCTTCTTCAATTTCTTTTTTCAGGGACTTAAAGTTCTTGTCATATAGGTCCTTCACTTGCTTGGTTAGTATTACCCCAAGGTATTTTATGTCATTTGTGGCTATAGTAAAGGGTGATGTATCTCTGATTTCCTTCACCGCTTTTTTGTCCATTGTATATAGGAGGGCTACTGATTTTTTGGAGTTGATCTTGTATCCTGCTATGTTGCTGAAGGTGTTTATAAGCTGTATCAGTTCCTTGGTGGAATCTTTGGGGTTGCTCAAGTATACTATCATGTCATCTGCAAATAGGGAAAGCTTGACTTCTTCCTTTCCAATTTGTATCCCCTTAATCTCCTTATGTTGTCTTATTGCTCTGGCTAGAACTTCAAGTACTATATTGAATAAGTATGGGGAGAGCGGACAGCCTTGCCTCGTTCCTGATTTTAGTGGAATTGCTTTGAGTTTCTCTCCATTTAATTTGATGTTGGCTGTTGGCTTGCTGTAAATTGCCTTTATTATGTTTAGGTATGTTCCCTGTATTCCTGATCGCTCCAAGACCTTTATCATGAAGGGGTGTTGGATTTTGTCAAATGCCTTTTCAGCATCTAGTGAGATGATCATGTGGTTTTTTTCTTTGAGTTTGTTTATATGGTGTATCACATTGACAGACTTTCGTATGTTGAACCATCCTTGCATCCCTGGAATGAATCCTACTTGATCATGGTGGATAATTGTTTTGATGTGGTCTTGGAGTCTGTTTGCCAGTATTTTATTGAGTATTTTTGCATCAATGTTCATGAGGGAGATCGGTCTGTAGTTCTCTTTCTTTGTTGTATCCTTGTTTGGTTTGGGAATCAGGGTAATTGTAGCCTCATAGAAGGAGTTTGGTAATGTTCCTTCTGTTTCTATTGTATGGAACAATTTAGAGAGTATTGTTATTAACTCTTCTTTGAAGATCTG
Organism: Peromyscus eremicus; assembly: GCF_949786415.1. Classification (NCBI taxonomy): domain Eukaryota; kingdom Metazoa; phylum Chordata; class Mammalia; order Rodentia; family Cricetidae; genus Peromyscus; species Peromyscus eremicus. The sequence continues at coordinate 25,095,705 of NC_081417.1, read as the reverse complement.
GTAGAACTTAGTCATTATTTTAATAAATCTTATATTTGTGAATTTAAATAAGAAATTTTCATATTATGTAATTTTACAATGGAGGGAAATGTTCCATTTTTTTCCTGGTGCTTATTGATATCATAAAATCATTTTGAGAGACTTTTGTTTTTAAAGAGAAAATAATATATAAGTGAGTGTAAAGTCACAGTAAGAGAAGTCTTCTACTTCCACATGTTGATATCTTACAGATACACTGGTTTTTTCTTCCACTTGCAAAGAGACTAGGGAACTTCATTAAACACCAGTTGGCTCGAGGAAAGTGTCATCAACTCAGCAAGATATTTTGCTGAATCATCGAAATGCACAGAGCTAAAAGCATTAATTTTCCCTGAAAAGTACTCTTGAAATCTATGCTGTTTCAGAAACAGAAGCAAAGTCAGCTGAAAAAGTACAGTCAAATCCACCTTTAAGTGAATATATATATATATATATATATATATATATATATATATATATAATCAATTTTGAGTAACGTGTTGTTATTTATTATAGGACAGAATTTAATCCAACTGGGTTTTTATGGAGGCAATTTAATATAGTACTTGATCTCATACACCTTTCGTATTGAAATGTTAGCCCTACTTTTGCAGTTCTACTGCTAGACCACTCCTTTTTCTCAGTGTTTCCAAGGAATGCATTTCTAAGCCACGACTCACTATATGATATAAAAACAAATCAAAACACAAGGAGAGAGAGAGACAGAGACAGTGATAAACAACTTTTAAGTGATAAGGAAATCATAGCTAACAAAGTTCTCGTTACTGTAAGTCGCAAATCTTCTATCCTTGCTTGCAATACAAAACAAGTGAAACATAGCTTATACCCCTAATAGTGAATGTCTCTGGTCTGTAATTTAAACCACTCCCTATTTCCTGTAAATTCAAAATGATTAAGATGATTAAGAACAATACTTTTTGTTGTTCTTTTTTTTATTTAACATTTTTCTCTTACAGTTCTGGTTGCGATATCTTTTAAATTTCTGTGATGTTTATCTGTTGTGGTGTTCCTGAAGACTGAAATAATAAATTATGTAAAGATGAAGAGGAAGTGCATAGCATAGTTTCCATAGACCAGCATTCACACACAGAGTATCAGGAAATGATGCAAAATGACTTAATTGCTCTTAAATAAGAATATACTCATTCCTGAAAATTCAGCATCTAGTCTTAGTAGACAATACTTGTGTCAGATTAAAGATGAAAATTTCCAGGTGAGGTTTTGTTTTAAAGAAACCCCTTGAAACCTTGAAAATCTATTTACATATAAGCCTTAGTCCAGCCTCAGCTCATGTTCAGGTCCATAGACAGCGCAAGGAAAAATTATGACCCCCAGGTGAATTGCATTCAAGTGGTCCCAAATAGCTTGAGCTGTCTTTATTTACACTCAGAGGTTTTCTTACCAAGGTTACGTGAACAGCTTTATTACTGGCTTCTATTTTTGACTTTAAGAAATTCATCATCTTTTAAGGAACACATCACAATCGTTATGAAAGTCCCCATTGTTCCCTTTTATGCTTCCCCAAATACACCTTATTCTAGACATAGAGTCCAGCATTTTTTTGCGGGCTAAGCTAAGTATCGAGCCAGACACATCTTGCTCTTGCACCACTGTGTCAGCTGGCAGCTACTTGTGGCTACAAAGTTAAAAAGTAATAGACATGGGTACAATGCTTTAAGGATAATAATATTTAAACCCAAACAATTCTTTCATGTCTCCAAGATATGCTTTTATACAGCTCCCTTTTCTACAATCGGGTCCCATGTCTCATTCTCTCTGTAAAAGGTGGACTTTGATAAAGCACTCTTCCTATCCCACTATGCCATAATTCTACCATTATAAGCTCCTGTGTACGGTAGAGATGGATCTATCCATCCCATATTTTACATTATATTTTTTCCCTTTGGATCGTACTAGATCCTATCATTGATTCTATATGCTTGGAGTCCAGAGAACTTACTCTTAACAGTTGGCACTGTGTATTCCTGAGACTTTTCCCCTATTCTGTGTATGCATGCCTTACTCTCCTCTCCAGAACTGTGAGACATAGTCAATGTTCCAAGTGTTGTTTTCTCATATGTACCTAACTGTCTCTATTGAGTCAGAAAAGGTTTCAGGATTAGAAGTTGTAGTTAGTAATTCCAGATAAGAGATCTGAGAAACATTAGTCTCCTGTTGAATCTTAGAAGAAAATATTCGAGAAAGAACAGAATTCTCTGGGAAAATGACAGCTATTGAATGTGTGACTGAAAGTAAAACTAAAAACCATCCAAAGAATGACCAAAATAATGAGAGAGAAAAGAGCCAGCAAGCTGCAAAAACTTTGCAAAGTTCTATGCTGTCCAGTAGACTACTAGTCCCTGCCAAGTGAGAATCCATTTCCACAGGTGTCTTGCCCTGAGGAGAGTCTTTGGACAGGCAGTCATATGCTGACCTGAGAATAGGCTGCATGGCTCCCAACACCTACAGATGAAATTTTTAAGTAAATCTGTGATTTATCTGTTTGGTCATGACTAAGTTAATTCTGTGAGATTTATATGTGGATGTAATATTTAAAATAACCATGTTTTAATGACACAATTTTCAACCTGGATAAATGTATAATTAAAATTATTTCTGTATGCCATTAAGAGATATTCATTATTTTGTAATAATGCTAATTACTGTATGCCTGTTTCCCTTTATCTATGAAACGCAGTCTATGGCACTCCTTAAAATTTGGAGAACGTTCTTGGAAAACAGTTTAAGTAGCAATTGAGACCAAAACATTTCAACTAAAATGTCTATTTTATCTTTTTGCTAAAGCCCTTTATGTTTCCTAGCTACCACAACACGAGTATCTAATTAATCAGTATTGTGTATCATTAAAATACATTACAGACTTGAACACTAAATCTTGAGCTGGAGACTTAGCCATTAACAGAGTGCTACCTTAAAAGCATGAGGTTCTGGGTTGGACTCCCAGAACCTAGGTAAAGTTTTCTAGATGGTGATATGTGCTTGTAATTTCAGTATTGGGTAGGGGAGAAATAGGTTGTTCCTTGGGGTGTACTGTATAGTGAGTCTAGCCTAATAGGTTAATAGGTTTGGACAGTGAAAATCCCTGTATCACAAAGGAGGTGAATGGAGTCTCTGAGGACAACACACCTGGTCCCATTCTGACAAGTATGAACACACACACACATACACACACACACACACACACACACACACACACACACATTCATGCACACACACACTCACAGGCATACACACAAGTATTAAAATATTTTTTTAAAAGAAAATAAAATACATGAAAGTCTCACAATAGAATATATCTTCTTTTATGATTTGGAAATATATCCAAAAGAGATCACTATTTTTCATTCAGAAGATTTATTAAGCTTAGTACTATAGTACAGCCTCAAAACCATTGTAAGTTACATTTTATAATTCTATAGAGTCATTTATTTTTTCTTGTGATAACATTCTAATCTATTTATAAATAATATTCTATTAGATATCAAAGTAAAATTAGTTAAAAATTGTGTGTCACTTTCTCAATTCATTTAAACAAGATAAACACTTGGTTAGAATTTTTTTATTTGTTTATTTCTCTTTGTAGTCTTGTTTTTGTTTGTAGCCTTGACTGTCCTGAAACTTACTCTGTAGACAAAGCTGACCTAGAACTCAAGAGACCTGCCTGTCTCTGCCTCCTGAGTGCTGGAATTAGGTTAGGATATTATTATTTTATTTTATTTAGATTAGGATATTTTTAAATGTTCGGGAGTCTTCATTCACCATTTAGAATTTTCCTCCATGTGAGAAATTGGCAACTTACCTCAACCAGAGCAGAAATCATCCTCTGCTCCCTCGTTGTACAGTCATATTGTTTGTTCTGTAGATGTGTTTTTAGTCATGCTATTCTTTTATTGTAATTATGAATAAAGTTGACTGTGTTGTTCATATTCTTATCTACCTTACATTTTAATATCTTTATGTATTATTTGACAATTTCATTTACACTCATAGAATGCATTTTGATCATATTTATCCCCTAAGCTTCACACTCCCACCCTCCAGCCTACCCACTCCTTCCAACTTTGTGTCTTTTCTGCAGTCAAGGGAATCCAATATGTGTTGGCCATATGCTCATAGATGTGGACCCATCCATTGAAGCATGGTTAATGCAGCAGTAGTCACAACATCCTGAAAATTGACTCACGTCCCCTGGAAGTCTTCAACTGTCATAACTACTCAGGTTACTCAGGTAGGGAGAGTTCTGTGTCTATTATATATTGTTATTTATTTATGTAAACAAATGATTGAAATACATTTTAAAATTATCTTGAAAATGTTATCTTGGAATAAAAACATACTAACAAATCGGTCATCTAATAAGTAGTTGTAAATAACTTCTATATGTCCAGAGCTGCTCAGCAAGACAGATTTGCAAGGAATCAGAGTTTAGTATTTTGGGGTTTTGCTCATGTTTTCTGGATGCTGAAATATCTGTTGAAGAAAACTCCCTCTCCAACCTCTAGGTCCACTGCCATCCCCCTTCATCTGGGTCTGTGAGATTCTGAATTGACCACCTTTTGGAAGCACCTGACACGTTCTGAATACTTTGATTTTCTGACAGCCCTATCTATGCTGAGTTTTATATTTTCTAAGATCTATTTGTTCCTTGAAATAATGAGCACATTGAGATTTAATGTAATTTTACTTAATATCCTTTAGTAGTTTAAGAACGTACAAGCTGAATCCGAGATTACCTTTGTGTCCACAGAAATTTTACCCAAGTTGCTTTGCTTGATATTATTTTAAACTTTAAAACACACGTCATATATGAGTTGTAATTTATGTTACTTGTATGTCATGTTTTATTAAACTGTAGCACAAAAGTAAGTCTGAGGAAGTTAAGACCTTGCCCTGAGGAATATACCAGACACAGTTATATTTGAAATTCTTACCTGTTTCTGGCTTACTATTTCATAAAAGCTGAACTGAATTTTGTGGATTTTCATCTTAATTTTCGGTAAAAAGCATGGAAATCCTTTGACTCCCACATGTGTAGGTATTACAGCTCTGAGGGGAAAGCTTTTCCCTATATAAGTGTTACAGCTCTGAGGGGAAAAGTATCTTGGTAGTTAGGAGCCAAAGAATACCACAAAGTTATACCACAAAGCAAACCTCACACAGAAGGGTGAAGAAGGTGGCTGCTCCTGTTCCAGCAAGCAGGGAACTCCCCAGGAGACAGAATTATGAAGGATTTCTTTAAGTCCTGCATTTGGAGCAAGCCCAGGGACTGGTAGTTTTTTGTGCCCAGGGATTGGTGTGTTTTGGTAGGTCTTTTCACCTGGAACTGCGCTTGGATCTCCATGTTACAATATGTACACTTCAAGTATATATATACACATATATATATGTGTGTGTGTGTGTGTGTGTGTGTGTGTGTGTGTGTATCACTTATTGCGTATCAATATAGTGACATATTTTTTAGAATGTTCTTTAATCTTTATTTTAAAATGTGTTAAACACACCCAAAATATATTCAGGCACAAAAAATTCAATTATACAAAAAAAGTATACTTTTCTTAAAAAAATCTAAAATGCTTGTCAGCCTAAGTGACAGACAGTAAATACATTTAGCAGAAAGCAAACAGTTGCTTTGTGATAGCAGCACAGGAAGATGGCAGCCACTTCAGTAACTGCTTGTAGATCTCTACCAGCCTAAGGGTATTGGTGAAATTATTAAGGCCACCCCACATAGTTAAAAGGGAGGTTTATTTAGTGGCATAACTTACAAATGAAGGGATAGGTAGGTTGCAGGGTCTAGGAAAGACATGCCACAGTCTGGTGGTGTTCTCTGGAGAACTCTCCTCGGTCTACCTCCAGTGTCCAGGGTCCAGGAACCAAGATAGGCGGCACATCTAGATCTCCGGTCTTTAGGGTCCTCTCTTGCCCCCCCCCCCCACCCGTAGGTGTGACAGTTACTGAAGCCTCAATGGGGGTTGGAACTTCCAGATCAAGGTTGGAATGCCTACCCACTACATAAGGGTCAGAGGTCCTTACACAGAATGTGAAAACTGGAAAGCCTCCACAGGGACCCTAATCATGGCTGTGCAATTTAATAGGGATGTGTGTCGTAGTCAGGGTTCTCTAGACAAACAGAATTCATAGAATGAATCAATCTCTCTCTCTCTCTCTCTCTCTCTCTCTCTCTCTCTCTCTCTCTCTCTCTCTCCATGTATATACTTGGAATTTATCAGAATGACTTACATGCTGTGATCCAGATAATACAACAATGACTATGAATGAAAAGTTCAGTAATCCACGTTGAGGGTGGGTAAGATGGCCTCAGACACGAGGAGCTTGTTCGCGCTGCTGAGATTTTTTTATTCACAGTTCTTCCATTGACTAATTCTATGTGGAGTTTTGTGTATATATTTGGTCATTGTCCTTTGGATATTCAGGCAACATCTACAGAGAAAGAAAAAGTGAGTTTCAACCAGAAGAAATGGGAAAGATCAAATGGTGGTTGAACTTTTCCATCCTTACTGCAATGCGGGCAGTAGAGGAGAGAGGGTTCTACGGTGTGCCTTGAAAGCCCTGCAGAAAAAGCAGGTATCCTGAAGCAGTTTATGTTGTGTAAACTGGTGACATTAATGTCAGTGCTCAGCAGATATAGAAGGTGCTTTCAGAAGATTTAACATCAAGTTAGTTCACCCAGTGGAGTTTGTTTTCTTAAGGAAACGCTACCTTGCGGAAGATTCTCAGTATCGCCACTTCACGTTGCTAGGCCAAAGTCTTGGATCCATTCTTGACTGGGAAGCTCTGATGCAGCGTCTTCCTGATGTTTACATTGATTCAGTGGGATATGCTTTCACACTCCCTGTTTAAATATGTAGGGGGTTGCGGAGTTGGAAGCTATGTACATTATCCCACTATCAGCACTGACATGCTCTCTGTAGTGAAGAATCAAAACACTGGATTTAATAATGCGGCTTTCATTAGCAGAAATGCTTTTCTCAGCAAAGCAAAGCTCATCTACTACTGTTTATTTGCTTTTATTTATGGCCTCGTCGGTTCATGCAGTGATGTAGTCATGGTGAATTCTTCTTGGACACTAAACCATATTCTTTCACTGTGGAAAGTTAGGCATTGCACTAACATTGTTTGTCCACCTTGTAATGTGCAGACATTTCTGGACATCCCTTTACATGAGAAAAGGGTGACTCCTGGACATTTGCTGGTTTCCATTGGCCAGTTCAGTCCTGAAAAGAATCACGCTTTGCAGATCAAAGCCTTTGCTAAATTGCTAAGTGAGAAGGCAGCTGAGTCATGCCCTTCACTTAAACTTGCCCTTATTGGAGGGTGTCGAAACAAAGAGGATGAGCTTCGAGTAAACCAACTGAGAAAACTCTCTGAGAATTTGGGAGTTCAAGAGAATGTAGAATTTAAAATAAACATCTCATTTGATGAATTTAAGAACTACCTGTCTGAAGCAACAATCGGTCTGCATACCATGTGGAAGGAGCTTTTGGGGATTGGAGTTGTCGAGTGTATGGCAGCTGGCACAATTATCCTTGCACACAATTCAGGAGGCCCAAAGCTTGACATTGTCATTCCTCATGAAGGACAATAACGATTTCTGGCTGAGAGTAAAGAAGGCTATGCTGAAACCATGGCTCATATTCTTTCTCTGTCTTCAGAAAAGAGACTTCAAATCAGGAAAACTGCTAGAGCATCTGTAAGCAGATTTTCTGACCAGGAGTTTGAAGTATCGTTCCTGTCTTCTGTGGAGAAGTTACTTATGTAATGCCAAATGTGTGCATATTCTAGATATTTTCTCCAAAGTGGAGCTGGGGTGTGGGTCAGTGGTAGAGCCTGTGCTCGGTGTGTGCAAGGTCCTGTGTTCCATCCCAGCATCAAAAAAGTCAAAGGAAATGTTTCACTTGGAAACACCTTCACATGTAAATATTTTCTAAATTCATTCTCTATTGTAATAAAGGCAGCCTGAGCAATATTCTCAGCAAAGTATATATATACAAGGTAGTATTTAACAAAATGGCAAAATTACCTATGTGGGAATAGTAATCTCATGTACCTTAATGTACAGATTTTTACATTAGTATTTGGCCTCAAAATCTGAACAGTACAAATCTCAAAGAAAAAAATTACCAATCAGATTTTTACATTTAAAAAAAGTTCAGTAATCCAGAATTTGTTCACTCTATGAGGCTCGATATCTCAGCTAGTCTTCTGTATATGCTGGAATCCTGAAGAAGTAGGCTGTAATGCCAGTGAAGAAATGGACTTGCTAGCAAGACCAGATTATGTAGACAAAAAGCAAAAGCTTCCATCTATCATGTCCTTATATAGGCTTCCAGCAGAAGATGTGGCCCATATTAAAAACCTGTGTCTGTCTGCCTCAAGATTCGGTTTAAAGCTGTCTCTTCAGCTTTGAAGATCTGGATTAAAAGTGAATCTTCCTACTTATAATTAAGCACCAAAGAATAAATAAACAGATAAATAAATAGATAGATGGATAGATAGATAGATAGACAGATAGACAAACAAGTAAACATCCCTCATAGTTGTGTCCTCCATATTTAGATTTAGTTAATTCCAGATGAAGTCAAGTTTACAACCAATAGCAGCCATCCCAGAGTGGTTCTGGGAGCACCTCCAGAACAACCACTGGGCTTGGCATCGCCAGTCAAATGACTGACCAGCTAACCCCTATTCATGATCCTTTTTCTGCTGCCACTCAGACTCAGTAGCTGATATCCAATCAATAGCTGATGCTGTCACTTAACTGCTTGGTTTCCATAGTATAGATGAAATTGAATGAGCCTCCATTGGAACATAAAATTGACAGTTTCTTTAAAGAAATGTATCACAAAGACAGAGAAGTCATGATGACAAGAAATACTGCAAGCTGGGACTCCAAGGAGAAAGGCAGGTGTACTCAGTTCCTGTGGCAGTATGATGGTAAGGAGGTTCTTTTCCATTAGAGGCTCTTGGAGATAAGAAATCTATGGCTATATTGATGCTACCTATAAAATACATAACCAAAGAACAATATCTGCAGTTCACTTCCAATGCTCACACTATCAGGATGGGATCAAATGGCTCCAGTAGAAGGATGACGTTTGAAAGGCATTTAAGAATCAGAAGCACAGTGGCAGATACTTTTGGGAGATCATAAACTTAAATTAACCATTGCCACTTTACCACCTCCCCAAATATTGGCATTACAGGGTGGAACAAAAGATACTCATACTGATGCAAAATTGAGTTAGTTTGACAATGAGAAAAAAATAGCAATGTATTTATTTAGAGGGTTGTGGGAGGACCACAATTTTGACCCAGGCAGCCAGCTGCCTGCAACCTTTTGAATTGATACAGGGAACATTTACTTCACCCTCAGACAAACAGACAATGGTAATTTATGTCTATATGTAAGCATTTTATTTCCTTTTGGACATAAGAGGAATAATGCTTTATCAGTACTTTTCTGGAGTAGTTGAATAAATTTCTGCCTTTGAAACAAATATGCATCTATTAATTTCTTTTTTTTTCTTTTTCTTTTTCTGGAGCTGAGGAACAATCCAAGGCCTTGTGCTTGCTAGGCAAGTACTCTACCACTGAGCTAAATCCCCAACCCGCATCTAGTAATTTCATGGTCAGACAATCAGGGAGGCCCTAGTGGAAAAGGAAGAAAATGATAGAAAGACAGGATTTGTAATCACTGATTAGTGACAGCATGTACCTGGAGGGAAATTTTATAGAGCTATGCTTTACATTTCTTTATTAGACATTCACTAGATTATACAACCTTTGCTTCTCCTATTCAGGCCATACTTTATTTATGTGTTTAGGCACAATCATACAAAAACATATACATATGTAAAAACAACAACTAAGGAAGCCATACATTTGAAAGCAAACTGGAGCATATGGGATGATCTGAAGAGGGAATTATATAACTATATTATCATTTCAAAATTTAAAAATTATATTTTAAAAATAATTAAACTTTAAAATAGTAAAGGCAGTAATTTGAAGAGAATAAAACTACATTCTTTTGGCTACGTTCAAAGTAGAAACACACATATGAATATTATATTCCTCTAACAGTGTATTAAATCATGCGCTCGGTAAGAGTGTTTTATTTGATTACCTAAATATAAATACTCTAAAGGTATTGGATACTGAGGTCAGCATACACCTGGCTATACACTCCTTGGTGATGTGTGGGAAAGCTGTCACTGGACTTTGTGCCACTCAATTAATTCAGCTAGAGAGCGGCACCGTCTCCTTTCGTCTTCATTCTCTTGGTGAAAAATTAATTTCATATCAGGAGTTTCTAAATTGCTTTTCCTAATGAAAAATGAAAAATTTTAATTATTCACCAAGAGCAGCTATTACATTTCAATGCTGTTTGCAAACTAAGGCATATTTGTCAATTTTTGAATACCCACCATTAATAGTAAAAAAGATGGGTTTTTGATACTAAATTTGTCTAATTTTTAAAATATCTAATATTTGAAAATGATTTTCAAAGCATCATATTTCATATTCATGCATTTCTATACTTCTTTGAAATGAGTGGCACTAACCTGATGCAGATGGACTAATATTAATAATTGATAAAGATATCTATGTCTCACTGGATATGCTATAAGTGATACCATGCCTGCAAGTCCGTTATTACATAAACTGTGAACAGGGTGACTTGTGACTTGAAGCTGTCAGGTTCTGTTTGTTTTGCCTTGTAAACATAGGGTCTTCTGTACGGAATATGCTGCTCTTTGCAGCTACTATGAGATGTGGATGGTATCTCAGAGCATCAACATACAATCAACAGTCAGAGCACTGGAGATGAGACCAGATGGGATAAAAGAAGCATGAAGTGATGATATTATAAGGATGACTTTTCTACTAGTTTTCATATTATAAGTAAATTATTACTAATTTCCTCTGTTACTGGTATGCTAATATTCATGCTTTTGAAATAAAAGGGAAGATAGAAACCTGGCTCAGTAGTTCATAGCACTGACAGCTCTTCTAGATGACATGGATTTGATCCATAGTACCCACGTAGTGGCTCACAACCCTCTGTAGCTCCAATCCCAGGGGAATCCAGACACCCTCTTCTGACTTCTGTGGGCACCTAGCAAACACACAGTGTACAGCCATACATGCAAGCAATACACCCATGCACATAAAATAAAAATAGTTTAAAAATAAAATGAAATAAATTAGGTCTTTTTTCCCTGATGTTCATGTGGTGTTTTTCCAATGTAAAACCGTACACATTGGGCTTTAACCTTTGGTTTCAGAACATATCAAGTTTCTTCAGTGTTTTAAAGCTTTCCAATAAGTTTCACCATTTCACACCAGGAGTGGCTGTGCATTCTTTACAGTTTAGAATGTTTCAAAAGCTGGTGACACTATTTTGTGATATTTCAAAATGTGGTGCTGCAAATGAACAGTCAGCGTTTTCTATTAATTCTCATTTCTGACAAACAAAAGTTTTTACAATATATTTCCATGCTTATGGGTCATGTACTGATAAACTTTACTACTGAAGAACATCCTAACAAACCATCTCAGAATCTCAGCATTAAACAGGCAGTTATTTCATGCTGACATCAGCTCCCATTTAGCCCCAGATCTTCTCCAAGATGTGGATCTGTTGTCTGTCAAAAGTTATGTGGAGGAATGACCCTTCTGGCACATTGAACAGCAAAAACTCTTCATAGATAAGGGAAAATGCAAGCATATAGATCAGTAGCTTGTAATTCTCTTGCCTCTACTCTCACAGCTCAGGTTTTCTTACTTGTATATAGTGAATCAACAATTGTTTAATGAAAACTCTCAAAAGATCATTTCCTCAAAGCAGCAAGGGACCATGCATCTTTCTCTTTCATGTAACAATTAATAGAGACACAGAGCTGTTCACAGGAAGGCAAAACACACACACTTGAAAACAATAATGCAATCCCTGTCAGGACATATTCACTGAACTCCCTTCTTCTCCCCCCCCCCTTTCCTCCCTTTCCCTCCACTCTCCTCTCCTCTCTGTCAGAGGAGCAGCAGGTGTCAATTGAGCTTTAGGAGTTCAGCTCACCAAAATGAGAGACACTGATGCGTAAACCTTAGACAGGCAAGACCCAAGGGCTTTGGCTCCAGAATGTCTCTTGCTACTTCTGTGCCTTTACATGTTTGGTACTGCCATTTTTCTCTGGGATTTGGCATGGTGTGAATGGGTGTAGGGGATGCCTACTACCTTTTATGTAGTGTGATTATCTCATGGAAATATCCCATCCTACTGGGCATTTTTACCTGTGGATTATTATGATTTTCTCTTAAGATATATTGTTTGATTGAAATAATGATTTTATACAATAAAATCTTAGGCTTAGTTTAGAATTTTGATGATTAAGGATTTTTAACAAATGTAGTAAGGGATTATGATAGAGGTTAGATTAGTGGGAACATACATATAGTTAAAGGTAGGATAACGTGTTGCCCTCACTCCTGATAAAGCAGGGAATTCAGAGGATCAAAAATAGGAATAAGGAAGTGTCACACAGCTAGGACTTATGAGCTTTACTTGAGGAGTCTTATGACAATGGTTTAGGTTAATAATTAAGAAAAACAATCCAGTCCCAGGAGTTAGGTTAACTCAAGTTCTTTTTGATGTTGGGAAATGTGTTCATGGGTTTTAGTGTGCATCATAGCTAAAACAAAGCTTTAAACAACTGACTTCATGTAACTAGAAAATAAAGAATTAGATGGTTAATCAAGATAATTGGGCAGAACTCTAAAATATGAAAATTGAAACAAGTAACCTGTTTTTCTAGCAATTATAAAACTACTGTCTGTGTAAAAGGTTGTGGCTGAAAGGCTCCAGATCTGTGAGAAGATGAATGTTGTTTATTATTATTATTATTATTATTATTATTATTATTATTTTATTTTACAATACAATTCAGTTCTACATATCAGCCATGGATTCCTTTGTTCTACCCCCCGACCCCCCTCACCTTCCCCTAGCCCACCCCCCATTCCCACCTCCTCCAGGGCAAAGCCTTCCCCGAGGACTGAGATCAACCCAGTAGACTCAGTCCAGGCAGGTCCAGTCCCCTCCTCCCAGGCCGAGCCAAATGAGCCTGCATAAGCCCAGGTTTCAAACAGCCAACTCATGCAATGAGCACAGGACCCGGTCCCACTGCCTGGATGCCTTCCAAACAGATCAAGCCATTCAACTGTCTCACCCATTCAGAGGGCCTGATCCAGTTGGGGGCCCCTCAGCCATTGGTTCATAGTTCATGTGTTTCCATTTGTTTGGCTATTTGTCCCTGTGCTTTATCCAACCTTGGTCTCAACAATTCTCGCTCATATAAACCCTACTCTTTCTCACTAATTGGACTCCCGGAGAATAGGAAGAATCAAAGTGCTAGAGAGGCCCACAGAAATCCACAAAGATACCCCCACAATAGACTGCTGGCAATGGTCGAGAGACAGCCCGAACTGATCTACTTTGGTGATAGGATGGCCAAACACCCTAATGGTCCTGTTAGAAACCCCATCCAATGACTGAGGGATCTGGATGCAGAGATCCACGAAGATGAATGTTTTTATAGTGATTATATAGCAACTATGTAACTTTTTGTTATGGGGAAAATATCCTCCTCTTTGTAATGAACTTGGTGTGGGGAATAAAAAGAGGGTGTCTGAAAAATAAAGACATAAAAAAAGAAGCTTTTATCCCTCAGAGAAGAAGTCTGTTTTTCTTGCTGACTCTGCATCTCATTTCTGGTCTCTCTGAGCTGCATAAGTCTAGACCCTCTGTACCTTCCCTCTCTTCTTTCTTTCTCCTCTCTCTTTTTCTAGATAGGTTTTTTTTTCCAAGGACAGATTTTTGGAGGTTGTTTTGGTATTAGAATATCTTTCTTAATTTGTTTGTCATTTCACCAGCTTTTCAATTCATCCTAATGAACAGAAGTTTATTATGAAAAAAATGCTATTTTATATTAATTTATTTTAGTATATGCATGTCTTGTGCATTGTTTAGTATTCCAATTCTAAGCTTACTTTATAAATATATGCTCATGTCTATTAATATATTCTTCAAGAAAGTATCTGCCTCCACTACTTTAATTGAGTTTGCTGTTTTCCACATTGTCTTTCTCTGGATCTTAAGGTGGTCTTAAGTTTGCAGTGATCCTCCTGCCTCAGGCAAACAATGCTGGCATACAGGAATATACCACGTACTACACTGACATAAACATTGATATTTAAAGTTCCTATAAATTTAATATTTGTTTTAAAGTAGATATAGATTATTAACACAACAAAAGGAAATCAAGGAGATAAAAATTGGAAAAGAAGAAGTCAACTTTGAGATACCATCTTACACCTGTCAGAATGGATAAGACCAAAAACAATGATGACAGCTTATGTTGTAGAGGATGTGGAGTAAAGGGGAACACTCTTCCAGTGCTGATGGGAGTGCAAACTTGTATATCCACTTTGGAAATCAGTATGTTGACTTCTCAGAAAATTGGGCAACAATCTACTTCAAGATCTAGCAATACCACTCTTGGGCATATACCCAAAAGAAGCTCAATCATGCCACAAGGACACTTCCTTAACAGTATTCATAGCAGCACTATTCATAATAGCCAGAAGCTAGAAACAACATAGATACCACTCAACCAAAGAATGGATAAAGAATATGTGGTACATTTACACAATAGAGTATTGTGGTGAAAAACAATGACATCATGAAATTTGCAGGCAAATGAATGGAACAAGAAAAAAATCATCCTGAGTGAGGTAACCCAGACACAGAAAAACAAATGTGATATGTACTCACTCATAAGTGTATATTAGGTGTAAAGCAAAGGACAACCAGGCTACAATCCATAACCCCAGAGAAACTAGGCAACAAGGAGGACCTTAAGAGGGACATGCATGAATCACCCTGGGAGGGGGAAATAGATAAGATCTCCTGGGTAAACTAGCAGCAGTGGGAAGGGTGAAAGAGGGGAGGGGATGTGGGATAAGAACAGGAGGAAATGGGATGATCAAGTAGGGGGAGGGAAGAAGAGGGAAGCAATGAAAGAGATACCTTGATAGATGGAGCCATTATGGAGTTAGGGAGAAACCTGGTGCTAGGTAAATTTCCAGGAATCCACAAGGATGATCCCAGATTGGACTCCTAGCAATAGTGGAGAGGGTTCCTGAACTAGCCTTCCCCTGTAATCAGATTGGTGATTACCCTAACTGTCATCATAGAGCATATATCAAGTAACTGATGGAAGCAAATGCAGAGATCCACAGCTATGCACTGGGCCAAGCATCTGGAGTCCCGTCAAAGAGAGGGAGGAGGGATTGTATGAGTGGTGTGTGTGTGTGTGTGTGTGTGTGTGTGTGTGTGTGTGTGTGTGTGAAGATCATGATGGGGAAACTCACAGAGACAACTGACCTGAACTAATGGGAGCTCATAAACTCGGGACTGACAGCTAGGAAACCTGCAGGAGACTGAGCTAGGCCCTCTGGATCTGGGTGACAGTTGTATGGCTTGGTCTGTTTGTGGGGTCCCTGGCAGTGGGGCCAGGACTTATCCCTGGTGTATGAATTGTCTTTTTGGAGCCCATTACCTATAGTGGGGTACCTTGCTCAGCCTTGATACAGAGAGTGGGGGCTTGGGCCTCTCCCAACTTGATGTGCCAGACATTATAGACTACCAATGGGAGTGGATAGTGAGTGTGTGTGTGTGTGTGGGGGGTTGTAGAGCAAGAGGAGGGGAAGAGGTAGAACTGTGATTGGTACGTAAAATGAAAAACATATTTTTAAAAATTCCCAAAAAATGAAAATCAGTCTTAAATGTGAAGCAACAATGAAAGAAAAACCAATTATCATGTTTCCTTACTGTCCAGTACAATCTGAGAGCAAGCAATTTCCATCTGTATAACTCGAATTAAAAATTATTACTATTTCCTGACAGTAACACCTTTAAGCTAGAGGCAAGACCTCACCTAGAAATATTTTGTAAAATTGGTGTATACATTTAATATATGCTTCAAGTAATTCATATTTAATTATTCTTCTTAGTATATAAATGTATGCTGATGCCATGTTTCCAGTGGATTTTTCTTTTTCTTAAAAACTAATAATGAGTCTTATTTAATATAAATTATGAAAATTGTCATGCAAATTCTTTAAATTCTAGTAAACAACTTCGTATATGATTGTTTATATACATGAATTACTCTTCAAATTTTTCAGTAAAATGTGTATGATTAATCTTAGAAAGATGGAGGAAAATGCTTCTTGAATATTTTCATCCATTGCTGTTGGCTTGGCCAGAATACACTGAGCAAAAAAAAACTTAGTGAGGGATTAAAGGATGATTCATAGGGCAGGAGATAACTACTGCAGAGAAATATGGGTGATGTTTACAGCCCAAAGGTAATGGATTCAGAACTCTCCCATCCTTCCAAAGAGCCAGAGATGATGTGATGCATGTACTAGAATCATGGGTTCTATATCTTTGCTTCCCCCTTCCTCCTTCTCTCCCTCCCTCTCTCCTTCTCTCTCCCTCTTCCTCTTTCTCCACACACTCATATTAACAAAATCTTTATGTTGTATAACCCAGCACAGAACATTTGATGTGAAATTAAATTCATTTCTGCATTTGATTCTTAAAGTAGAGAAGAGTTTGTTCTCATTGCTCAAATCAGTGCCCACACCTAAAGGATTGACTGTCAATGTCTTGCACTTAAAATAAAATTTTGATATATAATTGATAAATAAATGATCACCTTAAAGAAAAAAAAACTATAAAAAATGGACACCCAATGTTTTCAATTTCTGTTCTAATAGGTTATATTGTCTGTGTCAAAGTTATAAAATTTCAAAAGGTTATGTTGGATTCTATATTAATTTTCCTGTATTTTATACTCATCCATGTTCTTTATTATCCCTTTCAATTATAACATTTCCATATCTCAAGAATAAAATATTCACAACCAAAATTGCTAATGAAGATTTAAAAAATAATAAATCTCACTTGAAAATGGATATTTCCAAATTTAAGAATGCAATTTAAGACTCTTGAGAATTTCACATTAAAGTTAAAATCCTTTAAGTCTGTTTAATTGTTTAAATTTTTACTTAAAATGGGAAAATATATTTTAAATGATTTATCATAGCATCATACCTCAATTAAACTCTTTTGCTTTCTTATTAAGCATTTAAGCATACATTTCCAAATTTAAAGAAAAAATGTCTTTCACAAAATTCAATCCATGACATTACAGAATTTAAACGAGTATGGTAATAATTGGTATCAGGATACTCTTGAATACATAGGAGCCTTGTTGAATATTCAGGTCATTGTTGCTGTCCTTTGAACTAGGGTATTTCTATCTCTGATTCAGAACTATGTCTCTGAGAGACTGTCATAGGTCAAATCTAAGTTATAGCTTGTATACTTTTGCTGTTTGGATTGTTGTGTTGAGTTATAATAGGGCTTTATGGGTAACATTGATCTTGGGAATCCAATAACATTCTATTTTCTGTACCATACTAACCTCAACAGAAAACTATAGGAGTCACATTAGTATATGTTATCCAATATTCTCTTCAGAAAATGAAGCTTAAAAGCTACCAATTATTTGAGCACAATACAAAGAAAAAGTTATTCACAGCCCATGATTAAGTTGAACATTTTGATCAGGTGAAGATGCCCAAAAGATGACTAAGCAAATAAGTACTCTCTGTCAGTCACCTGGGCATTCATACATTGGACTCTGTGTCATATTTCCAGATTCACATGTATGTCTGCCACTTTCCAGGCATTACAGGGGAATTCCGTATTCCTCTTTGTCTTTATCATAAGTGGAAGTTAAAAGAGCTTCTTTGTGTATCTCATTTATGTAATATGTGAAAACCAAAAATCAGTCATTTATAACCATTTTAAATATAATGTATAATATAATTTGTTATTATAAGACTTATAAAAGCTATCAAAATTATATGTACATCTAAACTCATTTAACATTTGAAAATAATAATAAAGAATTTTCTACATGAATATTTCTCATCATATTGCTCTCTAATTATTGGCCTGATCTTTACAATAAAGAAGTACAAATGAGTTGGAGTTTCAGATAAATCTAAAACTTAAAAATCAATAATCCCATTTTTAAAATGACTTTGGGATATTTCTAAAACAATTTGTCTTTTCTGGTCAAAGATCATCTTCAGATTTATCCTCCATCTCACCCTCACTCCCATCCCTTCTACCTTCTTGCTCTCTTTCTCTCCCTCCTCTCTCTCCATCCCTTCTTCCTCCCAGCCTCCTCCCCCCCTCTCTGTGCAGGTCTCACATAGCTCAGGTAGACTTCTCACTTACTATGTACCTGCCTTAGACTTCCATTTCCATTTGCTTATATCCTGTGCCTTTTCCCAAGGGCTGTATTCTCATATGCAACAACTTTTTCCTTAAGACTACAGGATGAGAAGATAATTCATGATGTTGGAGGATAGTAAACATCTAGCTTCCCTTTCTGTCTTAGAAAACTCTTAGCTCACACCTCTGTATCTGTCTGTCCTAAAGAAAAACACAACACCCTGAAGTATTTGCTGATTAGTATACATCTTCCCACTGGGCACTGTTGATACTCACAGGTGGAAGCAGATGCTACAATTAGGCCCAGAGTAAGAAGATTTACATTATAATTTAAAAAAAAAAATGTAATTACCTGCCTTTCTTTTGTTTCTCATGGCTTGAAAATAAAATGAAAGAATTAAGCCTGGTTGTCCTAAAATCCTTTTCTATTCATCTGTGAGAGCTTCCTAACACTTACTTGTGTGGCCCCCGCTGCACCAAAGCACTCGACAATGCAGGGATACTATTTGGCATTTGGGAATTTCATTTTTGTAAGATAACACACTTCCTTGTCTGAATCATGATTTTTATGCTATTGCAACCAAAGGCATTGTAGCAGGAAGACAATTACTAGACATTTGCCAGAGAATCCTCATTGCCTTAAAGGAAATAGAATTGTATTTCTTTTTCTCATTACAGAAGTCTGTGGTGAGGCAGTTCAGGGCAGATCTGTGGTGTCATTAATGATCGACTTCTATCTGCTGGATGCTCCCATACCCTGCTGTATTGGTTTTACAAAACGAAGTTTCAAATGATGTTAGTTAAACAAATGAGTAATAGTACCCACAAAAAAGAAAAGATTCAGTGTTAAGAGACACTTTGAAATAAGGCTGCATCAAGCATAGCTTTTGGTAGGAAAACAGCCATTGGTTCAGATTATGTAATTCCAGGACATTAAGTTATCGGTGAAAACAGACTAAACCATTTAAAAGCATGTTGGTATTAGTCATTTAAAAAATGTTCCTGGTTTCAATCTTTCCAATTCAAAAACTAAACATGATCAATGTTTTTGTTGAAATGTAGCCCTGATAATGTGATTTTAGTATCAACTGACCCAGTAAATGATTTTGAAAGCAAGTCTTATGGTTATATTACAGTAAATAATATTTATTTACACCTTTCAAGACTGAGCATTACTGTGCTTTTTGCATTGTTGGTCTCACTGGATTTTTTGAAGAAGCAAATTTCAAGCTGCTACAAAGCACCCAAATCCTATGCCATTAGCCAAAGAAAGGGTATGAAAGGGAAAGAAAATTAAACTACAATGTATTTTTTTTACCTAGGAAAGAAGAGTATGTTGCCTTAATGATCATGATATTCAGCATATAAGAAAATATTTGTTTTTTTTCCACATTTCTCGAGTAGTTTATTTTTAACACTTACCACATCATAGTGACATTAAAACTAAGCATTTCAGAGAGGAAGTTTGTGAACATGACCATTGCCTTCAAATGATTCAGTTCATTATTTTCTACTGCAATTTCAGTCCCCACATAGGTCTGGAATCTAATCATCAAGATGCCAGTCTTAATATAGCTTTATTAAAATTACATAAATATATCTTTAGAAATGTTGATGTTATTGTGGTTATATAGAGAGATTAAGACATTTACTAAACAGTAGAATTATTTTAAAATAATTTTGTATAAATGAAGAGCAATATTATACATTCTAGGATGCAAAAAACTAAAATGATATAATAGTGGTTTTCACATTATGCATAAGAGTAAATTTTCCAGAT
Organism: Peromyscus eremicus; assembly: GCF_949786415.1. Lineage (NCBI taxonomy): Eukaryota > Metazoa > Chordata > Mammalia > Rodentia > Cricetidae > Peromyscus > Peromyscus eremicus. The sequence continues at coordinate 25,075,468 of NC_081417.1, read as the reverse complement.
GGTTTTGTATTGTTTCAGGTATATTCTTGTCAATCAACAGTTCAACTTCTCATTTCATATTTTTTATTTAATAGAAGAAATATAGAGATTTAGCCTTGGAAAGTGGTACACAGGGGATCAGAATTATTAAGCTACTGCTAGCATCATTATACATACTAACTATAGACTGGATGAAATTTTATGCATGCCAACTTGCAATAAATTGCCATTTAATAGTATTAGTTACAGTATTTGGAACATCATTGATCTTCCTACACTACATGGAGAAGCCTGAAACAATACCGTCTTATCTTAGGGTGATCTGTGAACCACAATAAAGATTATGTTTCTGGTTCATAATGTCTCTAAAATATATAGAGGGAATTTACATAATATTCTCATAAGTATGAGTTAATCCATCAACATCATTTGTCTAAAAAACAAAGAATTAAGACAATCTCAAAATTGGGCTTCCTAGAACTTAGCTTTCCTCTACAGCCTAAGTTAGCAGTAATGGCAGAAAAACTTATTCTATAAGAACATAAAAGATACAACAATTAACTAGGTTTTATCATCACAGTACATTTTTGCTACATCAAATTCATTTTGAACATTTTTGCTGGTGGTATTTTTTATACTTTTATTCTGACATAGTCATTTTTTAAAAAACGGTAAACTATAAATTGTCAAAATAATGTCATGTATTTTGTCTGTTCATCAAATATAGATACATCAACATTAGATATACTTATTTGCCAAGGTAAATAACTCCTCAACAAAGTTTTGAAAAGTAGTTTTCTACAGAGAACATACACTTGTCAGCAGTGGGCTGAATTTGAAGCATTGGGTACTTAAAATTAGAATCAGGGTTTCAGTATCATGCTTAACCATACCCTTGTTACACATTCTCTGTCTGATAATGGTAAGAATTTGAGGGAAATGACACTAATCCAAATGCCACTCTCTGACACTCCTTTGTCTTATGTAGTGGGAAGTGAATACAGAAAGGTACTTCCAGGTCTCTCTATCATCACATTTTTATGCAGAGAGTTGTTCAGTTGAATATACTAAATTCATCTTCAGGCAATCACCATGAAAATGACTAAGTACTGCGTGGAGCCCAAAGCAAATGTGATTCATCACACGCTTTAATATGCCAAAAAAAAAAAATCAAGGTTTCAATGCACTGAGAATTTCTCAGCTTTCTCTTTACACAGGCAATAGAATCTTCTGGGATGAGCCAATGGGATTGAGAATGACATGAGGGTATGTTGTCACTTTTCCTCTTGCCCATGTATCACATAGTATGTGTTAGCTACCTAAAACACAGCAGCATTAGACAATCACTTATTTTGGGGGGGAAAAGGGACTTTGGAATTAACTTTAAATATGTCTTTCATTAAATAATGGAATATAAAAACAATAATTGGTTGGGAAAAAAGAAATGGTGCAATAGTGAAAATACCAGATACAGATGATGTGAGTTTATCTAATTACAATGCCTAATACCCAAGTAACTATTCAGTTACTTCCATCCATGAGGACTTTTAAGACATTTGAAAATGATGCAATGGCTACAAATGGATTAATGAGTAGAGAGACATTCACATTGTTGCTTTCTTTTGTGATTTACCTATAAGTAGATAATGATATAATTTTAACTTTAATTATAACTATGAATTAAAGAAGACAATCTTCTCCAACTGAAATATTAAAGAAAAACTGTTTATTGTACTCCTCTGTAGCACGAATCTTAAAAGTTCTTATTAATAAAACAAACCCAGAGCCAAGTATTGGGGTGAAGCTGGAAGATCAGAGAGACAGAATAAGCCACAGCCACCTCACCTCGCCAGTTCCTCAGCTGATTTTGTTTCCTCAGACTGGAAGCTTCTGAGCCCTCATCCAGAATGAATCTCTGCTGAACTGCTGCTCCAAAGCCTAAAAGCTTAACCAGCCCAATACTTAACCAGGCCAAATTCTTCTAGTTCCTGGTCCTCACGCCTTATATATCTTTCTGCCTTCTACCACGACTCCCTGGGATTAAAGGCTGCTTTCTGGGATTAAAGGCATGTGTCACCATGCCTGGCCGTTTCCATTGTGGCCTTGAGCTCATAGAGATCCAGAGGGATTTCTACCTCTGGAGTGCTAGGATTAAAGGTGTGAGTGCTGTCATTTTCTAGCCTTTGTATCTAGTGGTTGTTCTGTCTCTGACCCCAGATAAGTTTATTAGGGTGCACAATATTTTGTGGAACACAATACCACCACACTCCTCAAAGACAGAGATGATGCATACAGGTGAGAGTGATCATGCTGACAGGTTCTGAGCTATTCAGAGAAGGAAGCATCAGGCTCCTCAATAAATCCATTGCAAGTCAGTAGGAACTCATAGACAAGGGAAAGAATGGGAGTCAGTAGATATGATGGCTGAGAAGAAACATTAGGAGTGGTATAGATGTAATTTATTTGATTCGTCAAAACCCATGCGTTAAAATTTTACTCAAATATGGTATTAAAAGGTGTATATTTGTGGAGTTGTTGAGTTCTTGAGAGTAAAGCTCTTCTGGTAAATATTGTAAATTAAGATTATTTGCTAAATATATTCTCTCTGTGTCTTCAAGTTTTTCCTAGTATTAATAGTCATCTTCTTGAAATATAGGCAAAATATATAGAAAAGAAAATAATTCAAATAATCAATAGCACCAATATATAGTACATAGACCTACATCTTTTCCTGTCTCTGACTCTCTCTCTGCTTATAAATATTTGTACAATGTGTTTTATGCATTCCTATAACCTCAATATGTATTTGTAAAATATATTTGTTTCATACAACAAAGACTGTAGTTGCTCAATTGTCCTATATGTCACTTGATACTCTCAATTGTTTCAATCCTTTGGTATACTTATTGATTCTACATCTTTCCATTGGCTATTTTTATGCATACATGCTGCTGTCTCACAGAAGATGTAGCTTTCATCTTTCTGAAAGAATAATGATATTGACTATATTTTCATACTTATTTGAAAACTTGATACCCTATTTTTTTACTAAACTTAAGTGTCTTTTTTAAGTGTTAACTTGTTTTAGAATATACTTGTTATTCAAAATACAGTGCTTTCCTCTGGTATATACATTATATTTTCTGAAATATTAATTGTTTTTATTATATTTTATCAAGATATTATTTTCCAAATCGTCATATTTTTATTAAATGTTATACTTTGTGGATCTTTATTAAGCTATCATTGTTAAAGGTGCATACTCTATGTTCCTACGGTTATTATTTGACCATGACTAAATATTTAAGTTTAAATATACATGGTTGTTGCTAATTTTTTCAAGGAAAGATTGAAGTGAAATGTGCACACACTATTATGCTCTAAGTATAGAATTATTTTTATACAATGTAACTTCTGTATAAAGAGCTTCCTATAGCAAGGTCATTGATTCCTCCTCATGAACTCTACCCTCCAGGCACACAGTGTCTTAATTTACAGCATCATTTATTAATACTTCTCTGTTTGTAAATAATGTTCTTGAAGATGTACAGATTAAAAATAATCTCTCCTATTTATAATTCTGGTAGCTGAATCCTTGTACTTATTGTGACTCAGGCAATGCGATGCCTCCTAATACTGTGGTATATGTTGTCTTTTTGTTTGTTTGTTTGTCTTATGTTTCTATCCAAAATTTAAGACTTTACTCCTAAGTTCTGTGAAGAATGTTGGCATTTCATTTGGGCACATGGCCCTAAATCTGTAGATATTGTATGAACTTAAATCTCTAGGTATTGTAGGGTAATATCATCATTTTAGCGAAATTGATGTTTTAATCCATGATCAGGTTATGTATTTTCAGTTTGTTTGCATTTCATGTCTATTAGTGTTTATAGTTTCATTGTTGAATATTATAGTTAAATTTCTTCTTAAATGTTTTATCATAATTTGAAACTGATATAAATGGAGTTATTTTTAAATTTCTGTTTCAGACAATTTGCTATTGTGCTACATAATGCTGTTAATTTTTATATGTTGATTTTAATATCACATAACTTCACTAAATTCATTAATTAGATTTAGTAGGTTGGATTGATTTTTTTGGAGTTTTTCATGACACAAATATATCATCTTCAAACACAAAATTCACTTTCCTCTTTTCTAACTTGGGAAACATTTTTGTTTATTTGACTGTTCTTTTGGTTTGGCTTATTTGTTATTGATAAGACTTTCAGGATTTTGTTGAATGAAAGTATTGAAATTTGTCAGTCCCATGCACAAGTGAGTATTCCTACATCCACACATACTTGGACTAAATGGACTTTGGAGTTGTTAATAACAATAAAAATAAGGACATGAAGGTGGGAAGGGATGAGGTGTAGGAATATAGGAAGAATAGGAGGGGGTTAAAGGTGCATAAATATCATCAAAATAAATTTTGTAAATAGGAAATTCAAACAATAATTAAAATGTATTAGTTACTCTTCCACTGCTATGAGACATCATGATCAAGAAAACTTATGGAAGAAGGAATTTATTGAGACTTACAGTTTCATAGTGTGATTCTATGACAATACTAGCAGGGGATCATGGCAGAAGAAAAGCATGGTACTTCAGCAGTAGCTGACAGCTTACATCCTAGTCAGCAGGCTAACTGGGTATACCATGGACTTTTGGAAACTTAAAACCCATTCCTAGTGACACACATCTTCCAACAAGCACACACCTTTGAATCATTCTCAAATAGTTCCACCAACTGAAGATCAAATATTCAAATATATAAACCTATGGGGCCATTCTCATTCATAGCACAACAACATTATTTTTAAAAAGAAAATAATGTAGACAATCTTATCTAGTTTCATAATTTATAAAGCGAATGGTTTTGCTCATTCAGTGAAATGTGTTCTTTCATCATATTAAGCATGGTATTTGTTTTGTTAAGGCATGTTCCTTTTACACTTTTGTTTTTTCAATATGTTGATAATTAGAAGTTTTTATTCATTTCAAATGTCTATCTGCTTAATGAAATGTTCCTATGTTTTTGTATTTCCTTCTGTTAATATGTGATGTTTATTTATTGAGTCTTATATGTTGAGCCAAACTTTCATCCCTAGGTTAAATTCTAATCATAATGAATGATATTTATAATGAAAGAGTGTCATTGATTTGGCATGACTTTGTTTCCATGATGAGATTTGATCCCAGGTTCTTATGCATGCGAGGAAAGTTCTCTGAAGCATACCTAGAGTCTAAATATGATTTATTAGAATTTTTAGGGGAATTTTACATTTACATTTTCATGGACATTGTTCTATATTTTGTTGTGTTATCATTTTCAGCATTAGGATAATGATGTCCTTAGATAATTAATTTTGAAGAATTATTTCCCTTCAATTAATTTAAAGAATTTAGTAGAATTGCGACCTTTAGCATCTTGGAAGTTCAGCTCCCAAGCCACTACCCAGGGTAACAGAGAGAATGCTTCTCAGGTACGGGGAGCTTAGAAAACTTTCTTATATATAATAAATTCATACACAATCTGAGGGTTATTTTCTTTTATTCTTCTTCAGCTCTAATTCTTCTTAGTTCTAATTCCTTCTAAGTTCCAATTCTCTTTCACTTCTGATTCTCTTCTGTTCTACACAGCAATATACATATTTGAAAGGAGATCTTTTTCAATAAAAAGAAGAATTACAAAGCTACTTCTGAATGCCATAACACATTCCTTTTGTATTTTTGGTTGTGAGCCTAGCCTTTAACGGCTGAGCCATCTTTCCAGCCCCACATTCCTTTTGTAAATGATAAGGGGCAGAGCCATTTACTATGGCAACACAAGGTTTCAAGGTTCCTGATTTAAGACCATGATCAGAGGCTGGGGGCATAGTGACCTGTGAGACAAATCACCGAAGAATAGATCTTTATCAGTCAGACTTGTCAACTGAAGAATTGGCATGATTTTTTAAGGTTGCTTTGTATTAATAACTTTGTGATTTTGTCCTTGTGCATATCTGTAAAGTTTTTAAACTTATGATCCATTTACAGAAACAATCCATCTATTTTGAACTTCCTCTGAGGTAAAAATGAGCTAATTGTGTGTAGTTTGTCTAGACTGAGGAGAAATTTTTGCTTTCTATGTTAGTTTGAGTTAAAGGAACAAAGTCAGCTTTTAAATGTTATACAGTTCTCATGGCCCAATGGATCTAGTTATGAAGCATATTCTGGTATATTTTCTATATATCAAAATTATGTAGCTTAATGATAAGTCATCTTCTTGACCATCTATATATACATCTGCCCATAAAATTGAGATGTGATCATGAGATTACATATATATGCCACGTAAAATTAGTGCATGTATTGGGGAGATGCCACAGCTGTTTCTGCATATGGGAAATTACAGAGAGGAGCAACAGTTTCCAGTGTTGGTGGTCCCACAAGCCTTGCCTGACAGGATTCTCCTCCGTCAGAGAATTATTACTCTGGTAGGTTGACGTCTGAATTATCAGTTGCTATAAGCTGTATTTCCATCATGGCCAGTATAGCTCTTGACAGCTACTTGTTTAAATTTTTGGTAGAATCTATTAAGAAGGGGTACATTTTCTTAATAATTTGTGTCTTGTAATTTGTTGCTTTTATGTTCAGGATTTATATTTCTTCATGCCTCAATATGCCTAAGGGTTGAATTTGTACACTTCATTTAGATTAACAGTCTTCAACCCATTGGTTGTGACCCCTTTTGAGAATCAAATGACCATTTCACAGGGGTAACCTAAGACCTTCGGAAACCACATTTTTCCGATGGTCTTAGGAACCGAGACAATGGTCTACTATCCATCTACAGGTAGGTCTGTCCACATGCAGATACACCCACATATAAGTACCTCACACAAGGACATAATCATGCCAAACCCATTACATATACCCAGCACAAATACAGGTGTATGTTCTAGGATGGGTGCCATCATGTACTTAGGCAGACCTATCACACATGTGAGATATCAGCTATTGTATTGAAAACAGCAGTATTGGAAGTAAACTGATATTTTATGAATTATAATTAATAGGCAAATATAAAATCATGTCCTGCAAAATCATCAACTACTGCAATATATAATCTGTATCATGGGAATTTAATCTGGATGCTGATTTCTGTTGTATTTAGCTGTGATTGATGTGACTACGGCCCCTTTCTGATAGTAACAGTTATAAAAATACACACACACACACACACACACACACACAGAGAGAGAGAGAGAGAGAGAGAGAGAGAGAGAGAGAGAGAGAGAGAGAGAGAGAGAGAGAGAGGTAAATCATAAAAAAATTTATGAACTATATTGACTGAACTATGCCATATATCATCTGTATTTTTGAAGCTATTGCTACATGTTTTATTTATTAGAAAACCATCACATGACAATGGACTGTGTAAGGAAGAACATTAAGTAAAGAAAATGTAGTAAGGATTTTTTTCACAGTATGGTATTATCTCATTAATTACAGCAAGAATTAAGAAACCCTTATGTGTATTTGTTGTGATGTTCTATCAGCTAAATCTATAAAGGCAAACAAACTAAAATGCCATTTTAATAGCAAACATCTTAGCTTTGCCAGCAAGGATACTGATTATTTTGGAAGCAAAGCTAAGGGACTCAAGGAAGCTAGACTACACTGGTAGAAAGCACCACAAATGAAACGTAGTAACCATTGAAGCTGCTTATTTGGTGGCACTTGGAATCACCAGAGCTATGAAACCTCACCATTGCTGGAGATTTACTGTTGTCAGCAATTGAATGCAATTTCCCTATCTAAAGACACTGTCCACAGAAGAATAGATGACATATCTGCTGATATCCTTGATCAGATAACCCAGGAAATTAAATCTGCTACACTTCCAATATTTATTATCCAGCTTGATGACTATACAGACATCGCCAACATTCACAGTTACTGGTTTAGGTGAGGTATATTAATGATGGTGTCTTTAAAGATGATTTTCTTTTTTTTTTTTTTGAAAACCTCTTGAAACACCAATTACTGCATGAGATGTACTTGGTACAGTTGGTTCATTTTTGAAAGAGCATAAGATCTCTTGGGAAAAGATTTATGGTGTTTGTACAGACAGTGCTGCAGCTATGCTGGGATGTCGATCTGGATTTCAGCGTTTGGTACTGAATGAGTCATCAGAACTCATTGTATGATTCATTTGCAAATATTAGCAAAGAAGATGCAGCCATAAGAGTTATAAGAAGTAATGAAAAGCAACATAAATTCTGTAACTTTTGTAAAGATGTGTACTTTAAACAAGCTTTTCACAATTGTGCAATGAGTTGGAGGTGTCAAGCAAAGCTCTGTTATTTCTCATTGAAGTGACATTGTTGTTGAGAGGAAACTGCTTTTGTTTGTTTTGGTTTGGTTTTATTATCTCATATATTATATTTCTACTTCAGTTTCCCCTCCCTCATCTTCATCCAGTGCCCCACCCCCCACACCTCTCCTCTCTTCCAGATCCACTCCTCCACCTTTCCCTTCAGAAAAGGACAGGTCTCTCAGATATATCAACCAAACATGGCATATCAAGTTGCAATAAGTCTAGTCACACACCCCCATATTAAGGTTGGGTGAGGCAACCCAGTAGAAGAAAAATGATCTCAAAAGTAGACGAAAGGGTCAGATATAGTCCTTGCTCCCACTGTTAGGAGTCTCATAAGAACTCCAAGCTAGCCAGGCGGTGGTGGCACACACCTTTAATCCCAGCACTTGGGAGGCCGAGCCAGGTGGATCTCTGTGAGTTCGAGGCCAACTTAGTCTACAAAGCAAGATCCAGGACAGGCACCAAAACTACACAGAGAAACCCTGTCTCAAAAAACAAACAAACAAACAAACAAAAAACAAAAAAAAACAAACAAACAGAACTCCAAGCTAACAACCACAGCATATATGCAGAGAACCTAGGTCAGACCCGCGCAGGCTCCGTGATTGTCATTACAGTCTCTGTAGGTTGTCTTCTTACGGTGTCCTTGAGCCCTCTGACTCCTACACTCCTTCCTTGCTCTCTTCTCCAGGATTCCCTGACTTCTGTCCAATGTTTGGCTCTGGGTTTCTGCATCTGCTTCCATCAGTTGCTCGTATTTTTGAGCTTCATGATGAACTCAGAATGTTTTTCATTTAGAAAGCAAGACTGAAGTTAGAGGCACTTTTTAGCAAGAAGAGTGAATTGCAGTAAATAGCTTACTTGATTGACATCTTTGCCATCTTGAATGAATTAAATTTATCATTGCAAGGACCAAATGAAACATGCCTCGATTTGTCTGAAAAGATCCTATCATTCCAAATGAAACTTCAGCTTTGGCAAATATATATATATATATTTATATGCAAACAAAAAAGGGATAAAAATAAAATTTACATGTTGCCTACCTTAACTGCTTTCTTTAAGGAACATGACATGGCATTGAACTAGACAAAGCGAATAGGACGATAATTTCTGTGAAGCAACACTTGCACATGCTTACAGATGAAATTTTATCATGTTTCCTGAATCCACCTGACACCTCATTTGCACTTGCCAGAAGCCCATTCACAATCACAGTTGAAGACGTTCCTGAGATAGTACAAGAAGAGTTCACATGAATAGTGATAGAGCGAGATAAATTTCTCTACAATGCCAGTAACAAAACTCTGGATCAAGTGTTTGCAGTCATATCCTGCTCGTCTGAGACTGTGTTGCACCTTCTATTCCCAACAACATCTTTGTGAAACAAAGTTTTCCAACTTGTTGATTATCAAATCTAAGTACAGTAGTAGAATTGTTTTGGGAGATGATCTTCACTGTGGTCTTGCAAAGACTGCCACAAGAATTTCTGATCTGGTGATAAAGGAGCAATCTCAACCTTTGCCCTGAGGTACTTTTTACTCATACTGTAGAGAAATGTAGCAATGTAGTTTACTATTGTTATATTAGGACTGTTAACCATACTATATCATGCTTCAAGACAATATTTCATTTTGTTTCACTATTTGTAATTAGATATAAATATTTAACAGTATGTAATTATGTATTCTTTTGTGAAAATCAACATGCTTTAATTATGTTTAAATTGTAACAATTAAAATATATTCTGCATGTCAGATATTTACATCATGATTCATAAAAGTAGAAAAATTACAATTATGAAGTAGCAATGAAAATAATGTTATGGTTGAGTGTCACTACAACATGTGGAACTGTATTTAAGTGCAGCATGAAGAAGGTGGAGAACCAGTGGTCTAGATTATTAAGTTTTTTGAATTGATGTTTTTACCATACTCTCAACAGACTATTTTGTGGTATTTGATGAAATGTCTCTCTGTGATCTTAGAGTTTATTCAGTTGAGATTTTGATCTCTGTTTTTCTTCATTTATCTTTTTGGAAAACCCATAAAGTGTGTTGCTTTCAAGTCTTTAGTTCATTTTTTTTTCTAATCTGATATTTCTTTTCTTTTTTTCCATCAAACTTAGGTTTAATTAATTCTAAATATTTAGTTTCCAGGTGATGAACTGATAGTTTTCTCTTGTCTGTGCTTTTTTAGAAGCAGCCCAAGCTTTCCTAGAAAGTCTTAATCTTCTTCCTCAGCTTTGTAGTGTTGGAAATTATGACTCTCTCCCTCTCTCTCTCTCTCTCTCTCTCTCTCTCTCTCTCTCTCTCTCTCTCTCTTCTCCTTTTAGATATAGGTATTTACTGCTACGAATTTATGAAATTACCTCTTAGTCGAGCTCTGTGGAACCATATTTACCATGTCATGTTTCCATCTTCATTTTCATGTGTTTCAAGAAATGTCTTCATTTTCTACTATTTCCCCTTTGATTATTCAAACACGCTGACAAATTTCCACGTCCATGTATTATTTAGTGATATATTCTTATAGTTATCCCCTTTATATTGCTGCATTGAGAGTTTTCTCTTTCACTTTCGGTAGCTTAATCACAATATGATTTGGGACATTTAGTTAATTTAAACCTGAATGGTGATCTTTGACATTCCTAGACATTCCTCTCTGTTTGAGAAGTTTTCTCTTATACTCTTTTAGAGTAAGTTAGTAACTACATTGTATTTTCAAGCACCATTTGTGCCTCAATAACCTAAACATTTGTTTTATATTTACCGGATATTAACAGAGTTTTCATCTTTTCTCTTTATGTTTACTTTTCTTTTTTCCTTCAAACATATTTTTAAGAAGTCTATCCTTGAATTTATTGTTTTTGTTTGATTTATTTTTCAACCAACTCCTTATAATGTCACTTAAAATCTCAGTGTCTAAATTGTCAGCTTATTTTTTTAAAATTTATTTAAAATACTGTTTTTTCCTTTTTTCTATATTTTTGTGTTAAGGATTTGAGTTGTTATCTCTTTTCTTGAAATATGTTTGATTTTTCTAATGCTCTTTTAAATTACTCACCTGAGCGTTCACTTTGTGATCTTTTATAGAACTTTATTTTGTCCATTAATTGAGTTCATGTCTTCCCAAAAGGTTTTTAAGTAGCATATAACAGCACCTGAAATTTGAATGATTCGATAGTATTTCTAGTCTTCCTAATTTGGCTTTCTTGTTTCCATCTTTCCAGAAATTCAAACTAGAGTGCTTTGCTATCATACTATAAATACTTAAGCAAGTTCAGTAGTAGACAGCTCCATGTCCAGGATTGCTCTGTCTACTGTTGATATGTTGTCCTATATTCACAACAATACATCAAGTTTGTCCCAAATCTGTAGTTCTTGCTTTAACTAAGTAACAGGAGGGTACCTGTAAAAAGAGTTTCCCGTTTTCTTGGCTGTGGCTGAAGCAAGACCTGGCAGGTGAACAGATACTAAAGACTTCTGTCTGCCTCTGTAAGTGGCAACACTGTTACGATGGTTTATCCAATCCTCAGTTGACAGCCCTTGAGAATCATAGCATTTCTATAGTAGGATGCAAGACTATTGTATTTTGGGCTGTAGAAGACCACTGTTCACAGACATAGGTAATAGTAACTAGAAGAGTAAAAGTGGTAGGATGCACCTCCAACATTCGAGTACATCCTGATGTGGTGGGAGCTTTTAGGAACCATACAGTATTACAGTGGACCTGCTTAGATATGATTTCTAAGGAAAATTCCCTGCAAGTTCTCCTGTTCTACTCCTAGAGGGTGATCTTGTTCAATGCTGTGCTATGAAACATGTCAGGGTAGGGCTGGTGATGGTAGTCCCTTGGCCACGAAAGTTAATATGCAGTTTATAATTCCTAAGCCTCACAGCAGTGGGATCTATAGTGTATCTCCAGTACAACCAAGTCCATGCTGTAACTGTCAGGGATGCAGGTTAAAAAACAAGTCTCTCCCTTTAGAACAAAGTCCCTGCCTGGTGTTGAAACAAATTGAGAGCCTCCATTTGCACCTCCATGAAGATCTTGGCTTTTTAAAACCCTAAGAAAAATATACCCAACATAATCCCTTGCCCACCTGATAATCTGGTGGAGGAATGTTTAAAGATCCCTCTATGATTGATAAACAATCTTTAGGATTATCTCTGTCTGGTTATAAACTCTCTTCTAAAGCAAAGTTAGAAAGCTTCTCTGTGGACTCTGGCTTGAGTGCCACTTTTTGCTGAGTGCTGAATACCACCATAATGGACCCAGTGTTTTATTCAAGACAAATTTCATACAAGCACACTTAGGATTGGATACAATGTCAAGGTCACCACTGATTGGACTTGGGGATCCACTTCCTGCCTAACTGCTCAGCAGGTAGTCTCACGTGATGGCCACAGTTAGGAGTTTCAAGTCTAAAGCCTTGTCCCACTTTGCTCCACTTTGCTCATCAAGTGGGTCTAGCTTTACACACTGGAGTTTAAGAGAGATGAGGTTTTCAATATTTCTGTCCTACCCTTCTCATGCACTTTGATTTTCTTGTCTTGAAAATTGGTGGCCAACTGTGCTAACTGAAGAAGCATTCTAGGATCTTGTAGAAATAGTATGTGTAAGCTTCTATATAAATAAACTGTTAAGTAAAAAATAATTTCAGGATATCATTTACCTGCCATCTTTTTAAGAATTTAAAAATCTATTCATGATAAGATTTTCAGTACTTCACTCTATGTATTTTTAAATAATATTTTAGTACAAAACTGTACTAACTTTTTCCTGATATTTCAATTCATAGACACTGTATTTTTAATTTTGATTAGTATAGAAACCTGCCATTGATATATATTTGTATTATAATTAATATGACCTTGTGGAATTGGTAGGACAGAAAATAATCTGATTCATCTCCTAATAAACTTCCACCTGTATCCATAATAATTGCATGACTTCACTGTCACTGGCAGCATATGAAAATTCCACTTATGAAAAATTTCCATTTTAATTGATTCACATCATTGGTGTATGTGTGTGTGTGTGTGTGTGTGTGTGTGTGTGTGTGTGTGAGAGAGAGAGAGAGAGAGAGAGAGAGAGAGAGAGAGAGAGAGAGAGAGAGAGAGAAGAGATTGATTACTTATATCATTACACTTCTATGAAGTTTGAGCATTTTGAATTTCTTCACACTGCTTATTAGTTTTATGACTCTTATTAAACTATGAGTGAATTTTTAACTCTTTTTATTGTTTTAAATTTGGTTTAGACATAAATTATACTCCAAGCAATATGAATCTCTGTCTATGTCTCTCCGTTTCTATCTCTGTCTTTCTTACAACACACACAAACACACACACATATGTTCATGCACACACAATATATTTATATATACACATGTTATACATATAGTTCAGAATTTTAAAAATGAGACCATATTTTATAAAGCTCTTATTATATTATTTCACTTAATTAAATGACACAACTATCCTAACAAATGAATAAATATTTAAATCAAAACTCTACTAAGTGTAGTCAGTATGCATTAGAAACATATGTAATCTGCTTTAGTTTCCATTGGTTTCATTCATAGGGAGCTAGAAAATAAAAATTAGAACAAAACACACATACAGGGGCACAGTTATGAATACACTCAGACATAAATACTACATTACCTAATCAAACAGCTCCACTTTAAAGCTCTAGGTTTTCTTCTTTGTTAGTTTGTGACTGTACTAGAACATCTTCCAGAATCTATGAGAGAAATGACACAGGTATTTGTTCCACTCCTAATGGGGTTGTTTACAGAGAAAGCCGGAAAGATGGCAACTGATTATTATTAAATTTTTTAGATTATTTTCTTTAATATTGCTTGTTTATAAATAACTCTGTGGATTAAATGATTTCATTATTAATCAAAAACAATTTAACAAATCTAGTTTAGTGATTCACTGCTGAAATCTGAGTATGTTAGAGGCTGAAGCACAGGACCATTAATTCTAGGCTAGCCTGGGCTACATAGTGAGACCCTGTCTCAAAACCAAGTAAACTAAACACAAAAAGGCTATGTGAACAAACTGTATGATGAAGACAACAAATGATTCTATTTAACATCTATTAAATATTAAGCTCATGAAGATGGTGGTCAATGTATCAGAGGAATAAAGCTAAAATCTGTCCATATTTCTTGTTCTGAGACTTATTTCTTCTGTTTTATGTATAGGAGTGTTTCTCTTGCATATATCTGCACCACACTCATGCTGGTTGTCACAGAGGTCAGAAAGAGTATCAGATCTCTGGAAACAGAGTTACATCTGGCTTCTGGCAACCAAACCAATGTCCTTTATAAGAGCACCAAATGAATCATGATATTTAAATTGTTTAATTAGGAAAATGTAGTGTATTTTTTTAACTCATATCAGTTCTAAATCCTTATGAGTATAGATTGAACTATAAGACTGCAAACCTTAATGTAGCTTTTAGCTTATTGGGAACTAAGTATACTTTTTCAAGATGTTAAAGCTTTCTAATAGTCTGTAATAACTTTTAAAAAAACGTACTAATATCTACATAATAATTAGTAATGATATTGCTTTGAGATGCACTGAAAATATAAAAGTATTAATACCATAATGCTATTTATGGTAATTCAAAACTATAATGTCACCTTCCATTTATTGATTAGTTAATCTCTAATTTCTATTAGCAATATTTCATTTTCTAAATAAATAATTTAAATATCTTGTGCAGTATTTATTCATAATTTATTTTAGTACACATTTTAAATTAATTTTTTTCAATTTTAATCATCTGAAAATATAATTAATTTTAACTACAGAGTCTTCATCCTTTGGCTAACTAAAACCCATTATTTTTAAAAAAATATTTTTATTTTATAATTAACTTAATTTCACATATCAGCCACGGATTCCCCCATCCTCCCTCCTCCCACCCCTCAGCCCTCCCCCCAATTCACCCCCCATTCCCACCTGCTCCAAGGCAAGGTCTCCCCTGGGGAGTCAGTGCAGCCTGGTAGACTCAGCCCGGGGAGGTCCAGTCCCCTCCTCCCTACACCAAGGCTGAGCAAAGTGTCCCAGCATAGGCCCCAGGCTCGAAACAGCCAGCCCATGCACCAAGGACAGGTCCTGGCTCCACTGCCTGGGGGCCTCCCAAACAGCTAATCAACTGTCTCACTTATCCAGAGGGCCTGGTCAAGTTCCATGGGATCTCCTCAGCCACTGGTTCACAGTAAATACGTTTCCACTAGTTTGGCTATTTGTCCCTGTGCTTTTTCCAATCATAGTCTCAATATTTCTCACTCATACAATCCCTCCTCTCTCTCACTGATTGGACTCCCAGAGCTTCACCTGAGGCTTGGTCATGGATCTCTGCATCAGCTTCCATCAGACACTGGATAAAAGTTCTATCATGACAGCAAGAGTGTTGGCCATTCCATCACCAGAGCAGGTCAGCTCAGGCACTCTCTCGACCATTGCCAGTAGTGTACAGTGGAGGTATCTTTGTGGATTTCTGGGGACCTCTCTAGCACTCTACTTCTTCCTATTCCCCTGGGGTCTTCATTTATCATGGTATCTCCCTCCTGGTTCTCCCACTATGCTCCTGATCCAGCTGGGACCTTCTGCTCCCCTAAGCTCTCTTTGCCCCAACCCTTGCCCTCCATTACCCCCCACCCTCAGTTTGCTCATGTAGATCTCCTCTATTTCTCTGTCATTGGGCAATCCCTGTGTCTTTCTTAGGGTCATCTTTTCTAGGTAGCCTCCCTGGAGTTGTGAGTTGCAGTCTGGTTATCCCTTGCTTTACATCTAGTATCCACTTATGAGTGAGTACATACCATGTTTGTCTTTCTGAGTCTGGGTTACCTCACTCAGGATGATATTTTCTATTTCCATCCACTTGCCTGCAAACCACATGATATCGTTATTTTTCTCTCCATTGTGTTTATGTATCACATTTTATTTATCCATTCTTCAGTTTAAGGGCATCTAGGTTTTTTCTAGGTTTTGGCTATTACAAATAATGCTGCTATGAACATAGCTGAGCATGTGTCTTTGTGGTATGATTGAGCATTCCTTGGGTATATGCCTGAGTAGTATAGCTGGGTCTTGAGGGAGGTTGATTCCCAATTTTCTGAGAAAGTACCATATTGATTTCCAAAGTGGTTGTACAAGCTTGCATTCCCATCAACAGTGGAGGAGTGTTCCCCTTGCTCCACATCCTGTCCAAAATAAGCTGTATTTAGTGTTTTTGATCTTAGCCATTCTGAGGGGTGTAAGATGGTATCTCAGAGTCATTTTCATTTGCATTTCCCTGTTGACTAAGGATGTTGAGAAATTCCTTAAATGTCTTTCAGCCATTTGAGCTTCTTCTGTTGAGAATTCTCTGTTTAGCTCTATAGCCCATTTTTTAATTGAACTGTTGGGAATTTTAATGTCTAATTTCTTGAGTTCTTTTTATGTTATGGATATCATCCCCCTGTCAGATGTGGGGTTGGTAAAGATCTTTTCCCATTCTGTAGGCTGTCATTTTATCTTGTTGACCATGTCCTTTGCCCTAAAAACCTTCTCAGTTTCAAGAGGTCCCATTTATTAATTGTTTCTCTCAGTGTCTGTGCTATTGGTGCTATATTTAGGATGTGATCTCTGGTGCCAATGCATTCAAGACTACTTCCTACTTTCTCTTCTATCAGGTTCAGAGTAACTGGGTTTATGTTAAGATCTTTGATCCACTTGGACTTAAGTTTTGTGCACGGTGACAGATATGGATCTATTTGTGATCTTCTACATGTTGACATCCAGTTATGCCAGCACCATTTGCTGAAGAATGCTTTTCTTTTTCCCTTGCATAGTTTTGGCTTCTTTGTCGAAAATCATGTATTCATAGGTATATGGACCTAAAACCAATTATTATTCCAGGAAACATTAATAGATTTCTTATTGCTTTTGATATAATTGTGGAATGAGTTGTATATATGACCTAGATATTAGTTTTAGCAAAGCTAATGCCCATTCACCTTTTTAGACTAGATGAAGACTTATCTCTTCAGATCCATTTAACTTATTGACTAATAACAGTGTTGTGATATATTTAAGCCACAGCAAGAGTATGTTCCAATGGCTACATAATAATCCAAAAGCAAAATTGCTATATTCACTTGGCACACTGACCCAAATCAGCATCCTAGTTACCCTTGTCATAAGAGATGAAAGAGATAAAGGAGGATTGTTGAATAAAACCTAAGGATGCAGACAGTAGACTAACATCTGACTCGTCTTCTTCTATTTCTCTAATGCCAAGGTGTGTTCCTCATTCCAGTAGACTCTGGCAGTTTCAAATACTGATCAACTGGAATAAGTTAAGGTTAGAGGCATTTTCTTGTTGTGAGTTCTAGACTATCAATGTCTATTTATTTATTTATTTATTTATTCATTCATTCATTATTTTATTCTCTCTCATATGTTACCTCTTACCCACGACTTCCCCTCCCTCCACTCCTCCCAGTCTCTCTCCCTGACTGAGATCCACTCCTCTTCTATTTCCCTTAAAACAAACAAACAAACAAAACAACAAACTCAGAGCAGTGCTAGGGACCAGCCTCAGCAGTTTCAGGAGTCCAAGAGATGGGATACCTGGAAGGCACAGTAACGACTCAGAGACAGTGCTCGTGCAAGCTGACAGGTCACTTCGGGCTTCTGCAGTTGCTAAGTAGCTTTTGGGGCAGCTTTTGCTTTTGCCTTGGTAATTTCAGTCTTATTTTCACGAGCAATGGGAAACAGAAAGAAAAGGGGAAATCACCTGTGGTGGTATTGTGTTCCCCAAAATATTTTGTACCTTAATAAACTTATCTGGGTTCAGAGAACAGAAAAACCACAAGATACTTAGGCTAGAAAATGTTAGCACACACCTTTAATCCTAGCATTCCAGAGACAGAAATCCCTCTGGATCTCTGTGAGTTCAAGGCCGCACTGGAAACAGCCAGGCATGGTGACTCACGCCTTTAATCCCAGAAAGCAGCCTTTAATCCCAGGGAGTGGTGGTAGAAAGCAGAAAGGTAAGGCATGAGGACCAGAAACTAGAAGCATTTGGCCTGGTTAAGCATTTGTCTGGTTAAGCATTTGTCTGGTTAAGCGTTCAGGCTTTCGAGCAGCAATTCAGCTGAGACCCATTCTGGATGAGGACTTAGAGGCCTCCAGTCTGAGGAGACAAAACCAGCTGAGGATCTGGCAAGGTGAGATAGCTGTGGCTTGTTCTGTCTCTCTGACCTACCAGCATTGACCCAATAACTGGCTTCAGGTTTGATTTTATTAATAAGAACTTTTAAGATTCATGCTACAATCACCCAGTGCAGAGTATGCTCACCATTCCAAAGGTTATTCCTAGAAAATCACCAATATATTCTTTATCATCTTTGATTAAACACAGGAACTATCCCAGACTTAACACCAAAGCAAGCATAATCTATTTTTTATTATTAATGATTATACACTCTTCCGAGCACTTGACCCAGAGGCTAGAAACATGCAATTTCACAAAAAAAGGTAAAAATAAGAACAGTGGTCAATGTACCAGACAGTCATTTCTTTCTCACACAGCCTGCTCTAACTTCAAGACCCCTGCAGCCGCCCAAGTTCCTCCTCAGCCCTCTGCAAACACCAAGCCCCATGACAGGTCGGCCACAAAGACCTCAGACAAGAAATCTGCCCCTGCAAGTCAGCGACTTTTGTCCTTCTATATCCCAACAATTTCAAGGAAGAACTGATTCAATTTTCAGAGTTTCCATGAAAGGAAGCTCACCTTTCCTGGTAGCTCTTTTCAACCTATGAACACAATAAAACTTGCAGGGATCACTCCAACCATTGCCACATTGTCTCCACACTCCTTCAGGAGGAGTCAAAATATCTGGATTAAAATTGCCATCTCCCTTTCTTGGTGGAGACCACCATTTCCCTCCTATTATAGGTTCCCACACATCTAGTTTGTCATCCCATCTATATGTTACTCCATTCACAGTCTTCAGCCAATACTGCCGCCATATTAGGAAGCTGAGATGGGCGGAGTCAGCAGAAAAGGCTGTCATGTTGGTCCTAGCCAAGCAGTTCAGCAGTTTAAAATCTCTCCTGGTCAGACAAGGATTATAGATTCACTATAGAACAGATTCAGATGAAATAAAACTCTAAACAGTTTACAATGTGTGTAAAAATGTATGTAGGCTTGGAAGACAGAGGAAAAGGAAGATAGACACTTATATAAAGAAATAGTTTTAAGAAATAAAGTCTTTAAAGAGACAATAAAAGTAATATAAAAATAAACCATGTAAAGATGGAAATCACACAGGGAATCTGGATTATATTGTCTTTGGGATTTTTAACTGCAGAAAGACATTTGATTGTAAAAGCTGTTGAGTTAAGCATATATATATATATATGTATATATATATATACATATATATATATATAATTTAAACATATCTGGACTTCAAAGTTTATGTTACTTTGGAAAGAAGGTTCTGCTTTCGTTTCCACAGAAGATGAAAACCTGTGGATTGCTTTCAGGCTAATATGGTTTGATCAAGAAAGACTCCCTGAGAGGCCCAGATGTTCCAACATCCAAAAACAGCTTCAAGGCAACTGACTCAGAGAATACAGTATTACAGTCTACTCCAGTCAGGACTTGACCATAATTCTTAATTTTCTCAGGATTTCCATTAGATTGCCAGCACCCTCATCCAGCAGGAAGTAGTATGAGAAGCTACGCCCAAATTCCCTAAATATTGTTTATAAATGTTTATTTTTATTTAAAGTAGGTTGATTATAAATGCAATCTATTTCTAAAGAAGAAAAGAAGATGTTATAGATATGATAAGATGAAAGGGTAGATTAATGAACCTACTTTTAAAGAGCAATAACTTGTATAAAATATTTTAAATTGCTATAGATTTTAGTTTGTTACAAATTTAAAGTTAATTTTGTTATACTGTATGCATATTTCTACTCTTGTTTAAGGTATTATAGTTATATAGTTCATATGAAATTGTAATGTGTAATTAAGAAATACAGATTAATAATTAGTCTCCATGAAAATCAAACTTATAGTCATGTTAGTAAAGTTTTCTAGGTATACATAGATATATTTCAATTAGGTAGATAATCTTCAAACACTTCAAAGACCTACAGAATATGGCATTTTAAATGTTTTAAGAACTTTGACTTTCTGGTATTGAGATATGTCTGCTCTTGGCAGCACCAATCTACTTAGAGAAGACAATGGGCTTTGAAGGAACTCATTATGGGGTTTGCTTTCTTTGTGGCAAAAGTCAGCCACTGAGCAAAAAAGTGCCCTTGATTCGACTGCTTGATAATGTGTTGTATAAACTGGACATGCAGGACTCATAGAAAGGTGGCCACTGAACTTTGCAAGACGAAATGGTCCTTCAGATTCCTGTTTTGCAGAGAAGACTGCCAAATATTCTACTGTGTAGTAGGACAGGCCCATAGGGTTGAGGAAATTGGCTCAGACCAGTAGCCAAGGCATGCACATAACATGCTCCTTAAGAGCCACCCTGGAGTCGGCCTGAGGGCCTAGCAACAGGAGCTGTCAGAGTTCTTATTCTATGTCAGAGTCCCTGATCATGCACAGTTTGCCTGAAGGCCTAGCAACAATCACTGTCAGAGTTCCTAGTCACTGTCAGAGTTCCTGATCGTGCCCAACCAATGAAAGATGACCACACAGACTGGGCACTAGGAGGATGGTATATAAAGCCTACCCTGTTATTGAATAAAAGAGTTCATTATTTGCCTTCAACAGACTCCTGGTGTCTGAGCCGTTGATGCCACACCTTCTCATCACCTCCCCTGAGGGAGCTGTTAGAATCCAAGCAACACTACAGAACACATAAAGAAGTGACTAGAAAACTCTAGGCCTATTGACTGAAGATGGATGTCCCAATGTTGAAGAGGAACTCTGAGTGACTGTCCAGGCAGCCAGCTGTCTCTGTCATTCTAGATATTTGGAAGTTGCTTACAATGATCTTCCTGTTTACTTAGGTAATATTATATCTTTCTGGGGTCTTTGATGTAGTTGAAGACTAGACAGTTATAATTTTCTTTGGTTGTGATAAAAGATAAATTAGATATGAAATGTTAGACTCACAAATATAGGATAGATAGAATATTTTCTTTAATTTTGCCAAATACAAATAGATTAGATATTGTAACTGTAATTCTTGCTTGATAACTGTTTTGTTATATGTAATTTTACCATGTTAAAGTTAAAACTTTCCTTTTTAATTAAACAGAAAAGGGAAAATGCTATGGGATAATGCTTTCACACACTGGTTTAATAAAATGCTGATTGGCCAGTAGCCAGGCAGGAAGTATAGGTGGGGCAAACAGAAGATGAGAATTCTGAGTCAGGAGTCACCAGCCAGACACAGAGGACGCAAGATGACAAGGCAGAACTGAGAAAAGATACCAAGCAACACGGCTGAACATAAATAAAATTTATGGGTTACTTTAAGTGTAAGAGCTAGTAAGTAATAAGCCTGATCTAATGGCCAAGAAATTAAAATTAGTATAAGCCTTTGTGTGTTTACTTGGGGGATGCAAGTGGAAGAGATTTGTCTTGACTGCTGGTTGGCTGGGACACAGGAAATCTTATGGCTACATAAGTAAGTCAGAACTTATATTCTGAGGGCTTATACTGTGGTGCTGGACACCAAAGCATTCTGATGTAATGAGCAGGACATGGAAGATGCTGTATTGTATGAAAGAATGAAGTCTGTGATTGCAGATAAAATATTACTCCAGATTGTATATGGTAGATTCAGCTTGAGAGAGGCTAGCAAAGACATTGTATTTTCAAGACTGCTTCTATAATCAAGTTGAAAATGTAGATGTTTGTGTCCTATACCTATGTACTA
The DNA here is from genome assembly GCF_949786415.1 of Peromyscus eremicus. Taxonomy (NCBI): domain Eukaryota; kingdom Metazoa; phylum Chordata; class Mammalia; order Rodentia; family Cricetidae; genus Peromyscus; species Peromyscus eremicus. Next base: position 25,053,186 of record NC_081417.1, on the reverse strand, counting down.
CAGGCATGTTAGATATTTTCTACAGCTCACAAGGGATTAGGATGAATTAGTATATCAAATTTCTGTTTGGTCTGCTTACCAATATTTCTAAAGATTACTGGCTATTTCAGAAAAGAAGGTTATATTTTATACAAAATGACATAGATGATAATATCACCCACAGTTTCCTGCAGTCCCATTGGAATGACTGGAACTAAGAGAAGCTGTGTTATACTACTTTATAGAAAGAAGGCAAAGAAGCAGAGAAACATAACAATTTTATACTATTTGAATAAACAGAAATGTATGCAATCTTCATGCAAGAAAGATGGAAGTTTATTAAAATATTAAAATTAATAAAATGCATGAATTTTACATCACTTACAATTATATTTCCAAAAAGTAAAAATGAAGTCAGTGAGATAAAAAAGTGTCTTCACTGTTATATCCATGGCAGCATTGGTCAATAGAGTTTGATACCTCAATTAAGGGGACAAAGTTAATATATTGGTATAACTGACGTATTAAAAAATACCTAGAAAATATAAACTATAGGTATTGTTTATGTTACATTAATTTACATATCACATACAATATATTATGGATATTTCAGTAGTTTCCTTTGAATAATTAGTATATAAATACATAATAGCTATTATTAATCACTGAAAAAATAAAGTCCCATGTAAAAATGTATGTGAACCTAGAGATTATTGATCAAAGTGAAATTATCCAGACATGTAAATATAAAACCTGGTTGAACTCCTTAGTTGGATAGTAACCAATGTCAGAACAGAATATAGTAGAAATCATCAATGGTTGGATCAGAAATTCTTGTCAAAGGCTGGAAGTTTTTAGGTATGAGATAAATGATTTTTAGCAGTCTAATTTAAAGCATGATGACTATAGGTAATAATGACGTATTGTGTATCTGTAATATATTAAATAAATATAGGTACCATGCTTTCATACACACACACACACACACACACACACACACACACACACACACACACACTGGGAGAGGGGAAATAGAGGAAGGGAGGGAGAGAGGGAAAGAGGGATGGAGGGACAGAGGGACAGAGACAGACAGATAGTCACACATCAAATAAATAAAATGTCGAGCACTGATCTAGTTTAGATAATGGAAAGCATTTTTTTAATGTTTTGATTTACTTTTGAGGCATAAACTATTCTTGAACACATTTTATCTGTTGATGTCTGACTTCCTCCTCTATTGGTAATTACGTTCTGCTTTCCTTTATTACCCTCACTGGCCTGCAGCACCTCTATTCATTTTCCACATTGTATTGCAACAAATTACTAAAGTAACCCCTTCAGGCATCAACTGGACCTATGGTTCTTTGAAGGTTCTTTATGTGGCCCCTTTATTTGATCTTTGCTCCTTCTGTTGAGTGTAGTTTTTCTCTTATCACACCTCCTTCATACTGCCTCTGCCATCTTCTCTGTCTAGTCATTAGAGTCCATTTGAGCAATTTTCGTTACTTTGACTTCAGTTATCCTGTATCCATTACTAATTTTTAATACTTATCATGATTTTATCTAGGTACCATTTACTATCAGTCATTCACTATTTCATTTAACTCCCTATCTATCATGTCTATCACCTAGCTATCTGTCTGTTGTACACATGCAAATATGGGCTTGTATATATTGTAATGTTTGAATTATCATAAATGTTTCAATTAAGCATATTGGTAATAAAATTCAAATTTACCAAATGAAATACTCTGTATAATCTCTCTTTTGGATAGCTGCATCATCACTATATAGTCATATAATCCTATTGTAAAAAGTAAATTTTCTTTCCTAACTTCTTCTTTGCAAGAGCCTGTAAATCCCATCACTTTAAGTATTTCATAATCTAATCATAACTTTCTACCTTTTAAAATACATTAATATTAATTCAATTCAATTCAACATAGAGGAATGTGATACCAAATTAATATCAGGACAAATACACACCTATAGGAGTTATGTTTAGCTCCTAAAATTGTGCTCATTAACACACACACACACACATAAAAAATAAATATATTTTTGGAATCTTTTGAAGAACCGTCATAGAAAATGAGTCTTCAAAATAAATCTGTGAAAGTCTGAAGAGTAAAAAAGAACTTATAAAGTATTCTAATCAAAATTGGAAAGTATGTTGTTTTATTCAAGGACCTGCATTTTATACTTATTATTATTATTATTATTATTATTATTATTATAATGCTTGTTTCAATCATCTATATCAATGGCAAAGGAAGAGAATTTTAAAGGAAAATATTATTTATGAGAGAACACTTTAAAAACATAACCCACCAAAGTGAGCTAATTCACTTATTTATGCAAAAGAATTAAGTCTGTTTAGAACCACTATAGATTATGAGATTATTGTACAAGAGGGGAGTCTATAATCTAAGTAATACATTTGACTAACAGACATTAGTTGGATAGACTCCAACTATTATTCCATAGAAATTAATATCATTAATTGTAAATCCTTTGTCTATATTAATTTAAACCTTTACTTATAGCTTTCTACTAACAGATTAATAAATTCTGAGAAAGCAAAGCACAGAAACTATATTGCTAACAATGTATCCAAATAATAAAGTAATATATCTTAATCCTTTAAGAATCCCAATGAGCCAGGCGCACGCCTTTAATCCCAGCACTTGGGAGGCAGAGCCAGGCAGATCCAGTTCGAGGCCAGCCTGGACTACCAAGTGAGTTCCAGGAAAGGTACAAAGCTACACAGAGAAACCCTGTCTCGAAAAAAAAAAAAAAAAAAAAAAAGACTCCCAATATCCCAATGATAACCAAATTTTGCATCTCAGCTTCACATAACACTTATCCGTTCTTTTCACTTTGCTATGGTCTGTCTATTTTTAGACCTAGTCATAATATATCTGACAGATTTAATACATTGTTCTGTAGCTCTATAAATCCTGCTTAAAGTAGCTTTTCAGTAATCTTCAAGGGGGAATATGTAAATATATCCTGGAAAAATTTCATATTCACCTTGTATCTCATAAGTCTTCTTTATAATCACTGAACTTTAAAACTGACATTTTGTTTTGTTTGAGGCAGCGTTTCATCATGTAGTCCAGATGGGTGTAGAAAAGTTCATCTGTAATTTGTGATCCCCTTGCTCTTTTTTCCTGATGACTGAGATTACAGGCTAATACTGTTGCTAGACTTTTGCTTATTTTTACTTTAAAAATATTCTGCTAAATACAGCAATATATTTTATATGGTTAAAATCTTTTTTTTTTTTGGTGTGTGTGTGCGTGTGTGTGTGTGTGTGTGTGTGTGTGTGTGTGTGTGTGTGTGTGGTACGGCATTTCAAAACAGGCTTTCTCTGTGTAGCCCTGGCCACCCTGGAACTTTCTTTGTATACCAGGCCAGCATCGAACTCAGAAACCTGCCTGCCTCTGCTTTCCAAGTACTGGGATTAAAGGTATGCACCACCACCACCTAGCTAGTTACAATTTTACTGATTTCAAATACTGAATACTGTGAAATATAGAAAAAATATCCAAAAGAAAATACATCAGTGCCACATTTGAACACATGCTAATTGTTTACCATTATATTCAGAATATATATGAATGCTCCACATCTGCTCCAACATAAGCTGTCTTCATTGTTTTTGATCTTACCCATTCTGACAGGTGTAAGATGGTATCTCAGAGTCATTTTGATTTGCATCCCCTGATGGTTAAGGATGTTGAACAATTCCTTAAATGTCTTTTGGCCATTTGATAGTCTTCCTTTGAAAATTCTCTTTAGCTCTGTAGTCCATTTTTTAATTGGATTGTTAATATTTTGATGTCTAGTTTCTTGAGTTCTTTATATATTTTAGAGATCATCCCTCTGTCAGATAAGGGGTTGGTGAAGATCTTTTCCCATTCTGTAGGCTGTCAATTTGTCTTATTTACTGTATCCTTTGCCTTACAGAAGCTTCTCAGTTTCAGGAGGTCCCATTTATTAATTGTTGCTCTCAGTGTCTGAGCTACTGGTGTTATATTTAGAAAGTAGTCTTTAATCAGGTTCAGTGTAACTGGTTGTGGATAGGGCACCTGAACTGAACTTACCCCAGTGACCGGATGGATGAATACCCTAAATGTCATCACAGAGCTTTTCTCCGGTGACTGATGGAAGCAGATGCAGAGATCCACAGCCAATCACCAGGCAGAGCTCCAGGAGTTCAGTCAAAGAGAGAGAAGAGGGATTCTACTAGCAAGTGCATCAAGATCATGATGGGGAAACCTGCAGAGACAACCAAAACAAACTAGTAGAAACTCATGAACATTGGATCAATGTCTGCGGAGCCGGCACAGGACTGGGCTAGGCCCTCTGCATGGAGAGACAGTACTGTAGCTTGATCTGCTTGGGAGGGCCCCTGGTGGTAGGATCAAATCCATCCCTAGTGCATGAAAGGGCTTTTTGGAGCCGTACAATGGGACTCCTCATTCAGCCTTGAGGCAGGGAGAGGAGCTTGGACTTGCCTCTACTGGATATAACTCCCTATGGGAGGCCTTGCTTTCTTGTGGGGAGGAGTGGGGTGTGGGTTGGGAGGGGGAGGCTAGGGGGGGTAGGAAGAGTGAAGGGGGGGAACTTTGATTGGTATGTAAAATGAATGAAAAATTTTTCTTTAGAAAAAAATAATAAAAAGGAATATATATGAATGCTGTTGATTTCTGTAGCTGAAATATACTGTTAAACAATTGTTATACTTTATTTACTTTTCAAATGTATTTTAGGATCTACCTTTATTCAGACTTGACCTATTTTCAAAGTAAATTTACTTGATACTACTACTTAAAAACATGTGTGCTTATATCTACAAACACTACACACACATTTATATCTGATTATGTGTATGTTTGATTTTAAAATTATAATAATATAATACATGCACATATATATATATATATATATATATATATATATATGAAGTTTCCAAGGCAGACATGACATCTCCCTCTACAGATTAATGAACTGAGCCTTAGAGGCGTTATCTAAGACTTATTCAAAGTTCATACCCCAGAAAGTAAAAAACAAAAAAGAAAAAAATTGATAATTACACCCAAATTTTCAGGCACTAAATGTTAGTAGTAAAATATGATCTTCAACTTTCCAAATCTTTCATGTTCCTGCAAGACCTCTTGAATCCAAAGTGATGTAGCCTGGAGCTTAGTGGAGTAAGAGAAGCATAATCCCTTAGCAGTAATTTTGCTGCAAAGGTACTGTCATAGTTTTGCAAACACTACAAAGATCACAGAATGTTAGAAAAGCCATTACTTCCAGTGGAGAGGAAGACACAGATGCGCACTGGGAGCTTGTGAACATACAAGACTCAGGGTCCCAAAGACAGTCTGATCTCAATGCCTGTCAGTTTACATAGATACATTATGAAAGTCAATCACTCTCTGAGCTTAGCTTTGATTCATTTGGAAACAGGGACATGTTGATACTCACTTGGCCATATCATTTCCCCTTTTCACTAGATGAAGAAATGCCTGTTTTTCTCAATTAAATATATTTATATCTTTAAACAAAGTCTGCTGAAGGCCTGCATCTTTCCAAGATTTCTGCTCTGTGAAGAGCTTTAATTTCCACATTGGTACTGATGACTAGTACTGAATCTCTCTGAGTGCTTATTAAGAGATACTATCGTCCTTTCCTACATCTTTTGGGAGTTCTTATATTTATTGTTTTGCACAAGTGGCACGAATCCTAATTGGTCTTAATAAAAACCCAGTGCCAGATATCAGGGCAAATAATAAAGATCAGAGAGACAAAGGAACAAGCCACAGCCACCTCTCACCACTGAGGAGAAAGGACTTATATTCTTTTCTCCATCCAGCAGTATCACTTCGTGTCTCAACCTCCCTAGTGCTGAGATTAAAGGCTTGTGTGCCTCACAAATACTGGGAGCAAAGGCATGAGATGCCAAGTGCTGGGATTAAAGGTGTGTGCCAACAATGCCTGGCCTCTATGGCTAACTAGTGGCTGGCCTTGCCCTCTGATCTTCAGGCAAGCTTTTTTTGTTAGAGCATACACAAAATATCACTTCTCAAACATGTTATGATCTCTATCTGTGCAGCTTGATCTAGAGTCATGGAAGTTATTGGGAATCATACTTTCTATGCTTTGTTCCCCAGATCTTACAGGTCATGACCATGTTGACACAGCCACCTGCAAGATATGGCAAAATGAACGCTGACAACTCAGGGAAGGGAGACACGTCTTTTTTATATCAGAACTCTATAAACCAGTGGTTCCTCCTTACAATTAGTTATCTGCCACCTAGGACCATTGGATAAGCATTCTACTGTTTCCTTTCTGCTAAACATGCAAGCTAATATGATTTTTTTTTTCTCTAGGACCAGCTACTGAATAACTTCCACAGCCATTGTTAGTTTCAATATTTTGAAGTTTACCACCTCAATCCACAAGTCTACATGTACATGTACATCATACATGCTCTGCTCTTACTAATCTGTGGACTATGGCAAAACTTGTTATTTTAATGTTTGCAATTCTGTTTCTTTCAAACTTAGATCTTTGCCCAGAGTCATAACACGTCAGAAATATCTTTTCACCAAGTTGTTTACTGATTGATATACTGGTCCTTACATAATATTCTAATTTTAGTTATTTAAAATGTGATATGAAGACTGCCAATAAAATACTCTTTCCCTGTAAGCCCAACCTGACACTGCCTGGAGCACCAGGACCCAGAGGCTGAATGGCCCAGAGACTTAGGATACAACCAAACATGACTGGAGAAAAACATGTCAATGTAATGATGCCTGACATCATTCTGCTATACTCATAAATTGGTGCCAAGCCCAATAGTCATCAGAAAGGCTTCATTGAGCACCTGATAGAAATAGATGCAGAGACCCACAGATAAACATTAGGTCGAGCTCAGAGAATCCTGCTGAACAGAGGGAGGATGGATTGTAGGAGCCAGAGGGTTTAAGGATATCACAAGAAAACCCACAGAACCAATTAACCTGGGCTCATAGGGGTTCATTGAGACAGAATCAACAACCAGGGAGACTACATGGGACTGACCTAGGCACTCTGAATGTATGTGACAATTGTGTAGCTTAGTCTTCTTGTAGGACTCCTAACAGTGGAAGCAGGTGCTGGTAGCCATGTCAGAGGAGTAGCAGATGGCAATTGACTCCAGGTTGTTAGCCCACTGGGAGAAGAATCTCTGATGGGTGAATCTCAGATAGGCAAGGCCCCAAGACCACAGACTCCAGAGTGTCTTTTGCTTCTGCTGCGCCTTTACATGTTGCTGCTGCCTCTTTCTCTGGTATCCGGCATGGTGTAAATAGGTGTGGGGGGACCCTCAATGCCTATAATGTAGTGTGTTTATCTCATGAAGACTTCCTATTCTATTGGGCATTTTTCCCTGTGGGTTATTATGAAGATGATTTCGTCTTAAGTTGTACTATCTAATTGATAATAATAATGCTAGTTTAAATAGAGTTTTGATGATAACAATATATACAAAGAATTGATACACTTCTAAGGCCTTTGAATTTTACCTAAGGAGCTGCATAGATCACAATTCAGGTTAGTGATTAAGGAAAACAATCGAGTCCCAGAAGTTAAGTTGGCTCGAATTCTTTTAATTTTATTTATTTATTTCTTTGTCTTTTTTTTTAATTAAGAAAAAAATTATTGAGAAAATATGTTTTTACCTGTATTCATTATGATCATTCACTTGGAAAACAGATGTAACCACATTGTAATTTCTATATTGCCTGATTTTGTTGGGTGTATAAGCTGTAGAGGAAAAATAAAGGATCAGAGAATACAGAAGAAGAATAAAGAAGAAAACCATCAAGAGAGTGTATGAGTGTCTTTTCCCTTTACCCGTTCAGATAGAAAAGTCATACTATGCCAACTCTACAGATTCCTTTGGAGCCCTGTGCTGCTGGAGGCTGGTCCCCCAGGCAGCAAAATGCAGGGGCTACCTCTGACTCATTCACTGGCTTTTGGGACCCTATTCCTCATATTGAGTTGCCTTGCCCAGCCTTAAGACAAGGGAAGATGCTTAGTCTTACTAAAAGTTGATATGCCGTGATTTGTTGATATCCATGGGAGGTCTGCCCTTTTCTGAATAAAAACAGAGGAGGGGTGAATGAAGGGGGCAGAGGGGAGGTATGGGAGGCACTGGTAAGAGAGGAAGGATGGAACTGTTGTAAGGATATAATGTAGATGTAACAGTCTTATTAAATAAGAAACACAGAGCCAAATATAGAGTTAAAAGCCCAAGAGGTCAGAGAAGTAGCTGAGAGCTGATACTAAAATCCCTTTCTTACCCTTCGCTGCCACTGTCGTCCTTCCCCTCAGAAAGAGCAGCTACTGCTCTGACTTCTGGGGCTTTTAACTCTGTATTTGGCTCTGTGTTTCTTATTTAATAAGACGGTTACATCTACAATATAAAGTAAATAGATGAATAAAAAACACTCTCCCCACACCTTTCTCTCTAAAATTTCAAGACTATTATTATATAACAAAAGATTTTATATGCATATATGTCTTATACATACATACACACATATACATATGAGAGATAAAATTAAACATAATTCTAAGCCTGATAGATTCAACTCATTTAAAACCCTATTGAAATAGTCCCTGGTGAATTAATTTTATCCTTCACTCTCTAGTTAATACAATCCTACCCAGTGTCATGAAGCGAGCATCTCACACCACCTGTCTCATTCCACACTCCATTCCTGCACTATTGTTTATACCTCTTTTCTCCTTCCTCACTGATCCTTCCCATGTGTTCTAAGTTTCTGTATGCCAGGAGACCCTACTTAACATAGATCTGAATTTTACGTTCTTCTCTTATGCTCCCCCGACTCTAAGAAATAACAAACAAGCACCCCCATTTCATCCTGCTCTTAATTTACCTCCCATGCTGTATACTACCTTTGAGGACATACTCATATGTATATTTCCTACTTTAATTTCTTCATTCCATGGGCACTTTCTGTCTAGATAGTGGCACTTCACTTGTAAGAGTTGTCATTTATACCAGAGGTAATGCAAGAAGATATTAAAAATTACATGGCTAAGGATGGCTATGTCAAGGTAACTCGCAAAGATATTCTACTCTTCAGTGGCATAAGCCCAGTTCTATTTCTTAATACCCATTGCAGGGCCTTTATAAGTGTCTTTTACAAACTTATCATTGGTTTGATTATGTCCATGTTCAGACAAAGAATGTTATGAGATGTGTTTTGGAGAGTGAATTTCTCTTTACATCAGGCAAAAAGATAAATGACAGGCCACAGAAATTATTCACCCGAGATTAATTTGGATGAAGCAAAGGATTTTTTGTTTGCTTGTTAATTTTTGAGAATGCAATTTAGTGAAAATATTTCTCCATTCCCTTTCCTCTCTCCAAATCCTCCCTTATACCCTTTCACATTCTCTCTCAAATTCATGGTGTAATTTTCATTAGTTTTTATGGCATGCTTATATGCATTTATATATACATTTAATTTCTAAATAAAACTTGTTGAGGTTGAGTCCATACAATATTGCTTATATGTATCTTTTCAGTGCTGACAATTTGACATTGGATAACCAACTGGTATGCACTGGAGAACCACTAATTAATTAAACCAGTATAGTACTTAACAACAGTCTTGTGGTTATATTTTATTTGTGCTGAAATGTGGTGATATTTTATTTGTGCTTTAATAAATAAAGCTTGCCTGGAGAACAGAGGAAAGAGTAAGCCATTGTAAGTAAACAAAGAAGTCAGGCAGTGGTAGCACACACCCTTAATCCTCTCACTTAGCATGAAGGATCGCTGTTTGTTCAAGGCCACACTGGAAACAGAGCCAGGTATAGTGGCACACACCTTAATTCTACCACTAGTTAACCATGGAGGTCTGGAGGTCTGTACAGACAGACAGAAAATGACAGAGCTGTGTAAGAAGAGGAAGTGATGTAGCTGGATAGAGAGCAAATCAGATGGCAAAACAGCAAGGCATATGTGCGTGAGTAGACAGGAAGTAACTTGCATTTGGAAGCTGCAGAGTTCGTGTGGTAAGGTTGGCTGGTGGCTTTCTCTATTTCCCTTATCTCTCTAAGGCTTTCATGCCTATATTTTTCTCCATGTTTCTTATTTAATCAGACCATTTAGAAATTCATCTACACAGTCTAGCAACATTTACCCTTATATCCACAGATAAGTATAGGCCTCACCCTTCATCAAGGAAATCTCTCTTTGCAGCAGATGGAGATAAGTACAGAAAAGCAAGATCAAAACGCAGGGTTAGGGAGCTTAATCCCAATGGAAACACCTGCTGTACCTAAGGCTCAGAGAACATTGTGGAAAGTGGGGAGGAAAAGATTCAAGAAGATCAGAGAGTTTACTGTGTGTTTATGTCTCTGGTAACATCATATGCTGTTACCATAAATTCTCACCCAAATGTGAGCCTAACAAGGATCACACCATCAAAAATGTCAAATTTGACAGGGAAAAACCCATGAGGCCTCAACCCCACACAAAGAACCATAGAAAACTGAATAAAGGTAGGAGCAAGAAAGGTGGCCATCCCAAGGTAAGAGCATATTATTGAGTTTTTCAAAAAATGTTTATGTTTATTTTTGTATTATGTTTGTGTGTTTGCTCAAATGTGCACATTTTCACATGAGTGTAGTTACCCCCCAAGGCCAGAAGGTGGTATTGGATCCCCTGGGGCTGGAGTTACAACACCCAAACTTGGGCTTTCTGTAAGAGCAGTAAGTGCTCTTGACTACTGAGCCCTCTTTCTACCCACCCAGCCCCACCTTTGGAAAAACAGGTTTTTACAAACTATTGACTTTAATTAGTGTTATTTACAAGAGTATAAACAACTTGTGGATTACCACACCACTAATAAAATCTCCATTCCTTAGCAGTTATAAATCACTCATATGTCTTTGTCTCCTGTGCTCTGTATGTTTCCTTCTCATCCATGAGGGAGTGTTATTAATGCTCTGATTTGAAGATAACAGCAGCTATGCTTATAGAGGATAGAGTTCTAGAACGATATTAAATGATAAGACTAGATTCTACAGTGTTCATGTGAAAATACCATAAAATCAAGACAGAAAATATATAAATTAAGCTCCAATAAAGCAACAAAGGCAATTTTAGCTCAAATCTTAATAAGAGCACTAATATTATATAAAATATATTATCACTCAATCAATTCTAATTTGCTTCAAAATTAGTCAGACAGAGTTAAGTAATTCCTATGCTTAGGTTGATGGAAGTATTAACAGTTTATTACAAGATTTAATCAACATTAGGAAATTTTATTTTGGTTTTGATGCATCAAAGTTTCCCAAATTTAGCCTTTGATTTGATTAGTTATTTATACCTAAATATTTAAGATGGATTACATTATTATATTTCAGAAATACCTACTCATTAGTCAAAATGTAAAAAAGTTCTTATTGTACTCTGTGGTTTTACCTAGTTATGTTTAAATAACAAGTACCTTTCAGCAAGATATTTATTTTGATGTTTTGGGGGAGTAAAGAAAGAGCCCCAAATTCTCACTGGTAATGTTCATCACCTTATCAACAAACAAATCTACTGATTAGTTTAAAATTTGGATAAAATTGTTCAAATCAAATCTTCCTTTTAATAACTGAGTAACTCTTAGGGCATTTATTACATAATGCTGTTCAGTCATAAAGTGCTGTGGATATCGCTATATGTAAATAAACTCTGATTGGCCAATAGCCAGACAGGAAGTATAGGCGGGACTAACAGAGAAGAGAATTGAGGGAACAGGAAGGGAAGAGAGAGACTGCCTGGAGCCGCCGCCAGGACAAGGAAGATGTAAGGTACCAGTAAGCCATGAGCCATGTGGCAAAGTAAAGATTAATAGAAATGGGCTAAATATAAGAGTAAGAGCTAGACAATGACAGGCCTGAGCTAATGGCCAAGCAGTTTAAATAATGTAAGAGTTTGTGTGTTTATTTTATAAATGGGCTCTGGGACTGGCGGGACTTGGTGGCAGGATTCTCCAGCTACAATAAAGATCTCTTGAAAGCATTTGGATTGTGATTTTCCTGCTATTTGCTGACCATTTATTAATAAAATATAGATTTTTATATATTAAAATATAAATATAATACAAAGTTGACATGTTAATGTATTTAAAATTCTGTTTATATGAGAACTTGCCATGATATGACCTTTGTAACAAGTCAGCATAAGAAAGTTAAGAGGGAACACAGAGAGAGAGAGAGACAGACAGAGACAGAGACAGAGACAGACAGAGAGAGACAGAGAGAGAGAGAGAGAGAGAGAGACAGAGAGAGAGCAATGTGGGCCTCAATATATTGTTTATTTTAAATTAGTTAAAATATGAGATATTTTCATAGTCCCCTCTTTTATGTAATTTATACTTTTTAGATGAGACTATATAAGGGAAAAATTGTCTTTTATAGAACTTTGAGATTCAGGTCAAATGTCAAGTTTTTAGGTAATGAATTTTGCTGTCATTGAATGGAGGTGTGAGAGAATATTAGGCTAGAGATGTCTCCTCTGCTATCCACAGCAACATGCCCATGATAGTAACTGTATCTGTATTGCACTCTCCTTGAAACTTGTGAAACATGAACATTAGAATGCCAGCACATTTCCTGTGCAAATATTTACATTTTCTATATCTCACCAGAAAAAAGAGGTCCTTCAAAACGTGATTAGTAAAAATGTCAGTGATTACACAAGCATATAATTAGAATGATAGAAAATTATTGTAGTTATTAAAATTGTCAATGACAAAAATAGCAATTATAATGTACAGTTAATTTGATCTGTTTTGTTCTGGGTTCAATGTAAAGTCTTATCAAATCTCACCAAAATCCTGTTGTTCAGTACAAATTCTCTCTTTCTGTTGTTGAAAAGCATTAGAATGCATGTTTAAAGTCATTCCTGTCCATTTATAAATGTACTTTGAATTCTAGCCCTTTGCTTTTGTGTTTTGGCAGCTCAGCAATCTCCTCTGAAACCTAGAGTTTTGGTGTTCTTTTTGCATGCAGAAACTAGAATACATTTTGTGTCCTTCAGCTCAGGTGGATTTCTATCTTATCTCTGGTTGGGACTTTCACAAATGCATCTTGCCTCTTCATGTTAAGCCTTCTTGATGCCAAGAACAAACTGTTTACCTGAGTCTGTCCTAGGTGACAGTAATGGCATTATCATAATCATATTCTATAACAAAGTTAAAGGATATGTGCATCAAATAATGTTGTCAATTATAAAATATATATTAATGTAAGTTTTTATGAAATTGAAAGATAAATAACAGCCTTTTGCAGAAGAAGTTAATAAACTGATAATTTGACATACAAAAGATAAATTTGAATAAATACAACTACAAAAATGGACACAAATGACCTTGTATAATCATCTCTATTATGAAGAAACTATCCTGAATGACAATTCTGCTTGCATTGAACTGGTCAGATTTATGTTTCCTGGAACCACCAATGTTTACAAAAGTTGATGGCATGCTTTACTAAATAAATATTTCAGATGGAATAGCAGTTGATATCATCTCATGTCATTGCATTTTTCAATACTTTGAAATCTGTGTTTGATTTGAAGTTGCCAATATTTAAGACATTTATGATGTCCTAGATTTTTAAAACTTGAGTGTATAATCCAGACATGAGTAAATATTTTTATGTTGTTCTTTAATTTGATAGATGATCTAATATTCTTTCTATCACTTTATGGTCTTTATTAGTGTTTTCACAGACTTGATTTAGGTTTGGTGAGCCCTTACATATGGATGTACAGTGGTCAGAAAGTTCTTAAATTCACATGGGAAGAGTGACATATTCTTTCTTAAGTGAGTCTTGTCTCATTGCACTGAGGCATAAAATTGCAAAAGTCCTGCAAATAGATTGAACTTCAATGTTTTCTCTCCCAGCAGTTTAATCTTCAAGTCTATGGTAAAGGTTTAATCAAGTCTAGATTCCAAGAGTAAGGTCCCCTTCCCTCAGAATCCATTACTTAATGTCGAAGATAGTTTCAGGCAATCTATTTTTCCTCTTCTTAGTTTATTTGTGAGTCAAGGAGACCAAATTCACTCAGAAGGAGAAAAGTTCAGGATTTTTGAAGAAAGCTTTCCCTACACTCCCTGTGTTTAGTCACTCAACTTGAGTGATTGTTCATGGCTCATCAGACATTACATAATGTGAACATGAAAAGGACCCATAAAACCTCAAATAGTCATAACTGTATTAAGATAGTGGCTGCATTTTTATATCTATGTCCCCAAAGGATGAGAGAAATAGTAAGTCTCTGCCTACGAAAGAAATATTTTTGGGGAATATTCACATCAGGAGAATTTCCAATCACTATATTCTGAGAACTTGGAAACTGATTTCAAGTTCTTCTCTTTCTTCTTCTTCATCAGATGGCTCTTAAGTAAAGTTCTACTATAATGTTGAATTTTATCACCAAAGGAAGAAGGCAGGGGATGTAATCCACCTCTTGCTCCCACTGCTAGCTCTTGCTTGAACATTAGCTTTGCATTGAGCAGGTGTTGAAAAGCCAATATGTTGCTTCTCTTGCATTGAAAACAATTCAGAGTTCTAATAGTAAATACTGGAACTCTAACTTTTCTTATGCAGATATGAAAACCCAGTTACGCTGAACTCAATCTATGTCTCCCAGTCTTTGAACATCAAGAAACATAGTTTTTTTTTCTTTATTGAAATAAACAGAAAGCATCATAGAAATTCTAGAGACTTTTTTCTTCTCTGACGTCAACAGTATTATTAGGATGAACAAATACTGTGGAAAATATTTATTAATTTGGTATAAGCTACTTAAAATTCACCAAGCTAAAACTGTAAAATAGGTGCCAATATAGCAAAAGATTGACCCAAAATTGATTTTGAGATAACTGCTGCAAAAATGACTTTACAGCTTTTGTTTCTTTTATTTTTGAGATTGTAATATAATGATATCATTTGCTCATTTTCTTTCCCTACTTCAAGCCCTCCTATATATCCTGTTTTCTCTCTTTCAAACTCATGAGTTTTTTGACTAGTTGTTATCAAATGAACATATTTATATGCATACACAAATATATGTCTAAATATAACCTGCTTAGCTTGTATAATGCTACTTACTCACATATTTTCAGGGCTGACAGTTTGATATTGTATAACTGTTTGGTGTGCTCTTCCCTAAAGTGATTTGAAAGAAAATGGCCCCCAAAGGCAGTGGCATTATTAGGAGGTGTGGCCTTGTGGGAGGAAGTGAGTCATTGTGGAGGTGGGCTTTGAGGTCCCTTTTGTTCAAACTTCCATCAGTGTGATGGTCAGTTGACTTCCTATTGCCTGTAAGCCAAGATATAACCAGTACCACATCTGTCTGCATGCCACCATGCTCCCTGTCATGATGATAATGGACTGAACCTCTGAAACTGTTAAGTGAGCCCCCTCAATTAAATGTTTTATTTATAATACTTGATGTGGTCATGGTGTCTCTTCACAGCAATAAAAACCCAAGCTAAGACATAAGTTGGTACCAGGGACTGAGGTATTGTTGTGATAGGCCTGAAAATGATTTTGTTTTGAGTGATATGAACTTTGGTACTTTGGAATAGGAAAGCAGTGGAATGCTTTAAACATTTAAGAAGTGAAAAAGCAGAGGCTGTCAGATCTCTAAATTTGAGACCAGCCTGGTCTAGAGATCCAGTTTCAGGAGTGTCAAGCTTAGGCAGTGAAGGACAAAAAGTAGTGAATATGTAATTGAACAAGGGGGCCATGTTCCAGTCCCAGTAAGCAGAAAAATATGGCAGCTTTGGCCAAGTGGTTCTGGCTTTAGAGTTAAGGATAGAAGAAATGGGTTATGGAATTTGTCTCCATTCGTGAAGAATGCTACTGAAGCCAGGCATGTGTCAGAGATGTCCTCAACTGGAAGCCTAGTAGAGAGGCCATTGCCCAAAGCTGTGAAGTTGAAGCCTGGATTTCCTTGGAGAACACAAGATGTTAGAGATGCCAGAGTTATGGAATACCTGGAGAGGAGATCTGCTAACAGGGAGTGTAACAAGCCCAATAGAAAGAAGTATATTGCAGTCAACAAAGCTGAATAGAATTTGAGATATAAAGAGTGTTTTGACATCAGACATAGAGATGCATAGTTTGGAGTTCACCCAATTAGTTTTCTGTTCTGTTTTTGTCCAGTATTTCCTCTTTATGCTTCCTTCTCTGAGTTTTGGAACTGCGATGTATATCCTATGCTATTATATGTTGGAAGTATGTGATCTGTTTTTTGAATTTTATTTTACATGGGGTGGCCATTAAGAGATTTCATGAGTCTCAGAAGAGACTTTGGAATTTGAACAAGTTTGGGACTGTTATTGACTATGGGGGCTTCTGAAGTTGGACTGGATGCATTTTTGCATTATAATATGGCTACAAGCCTTTGAGGGACAGGGAGTAGAATGTTGTGATTTGAACCCAAAGGAAGTGGCACTATTAGGAGGTATGGCCTTGTTGGAGGAAGTGTGTCACTGCAGAGGTTTGAGATCTCTTTTGCTCAAGCTTCCCTTGGCATGACAGGCTGTCAACTTCCTGTTGACTGCAAGTGGTAGCACTCTCAGACCCAGAACCATGTCTTCCTGCATGCAGCCAAGCTTCCCACCATTATGATGAGGGACTGAACCTCTCAAACTGTAAATGAGCCACCTCAATTAAATGTTTTCTTTATAAGAGTTGCAGTGGTCATGGGGTCTCCTCACAGCAATAAAAACCTTAACAAAGACACCTACTTTCTCCACTATCAGTATTCCCTTGTTTTCTGCAGTGAGTTCATTGTATAAGGTTGAAGAAGCCTTTTCCTTATCCACTTCGACATGTGTATTGGTATCATCTTTGTTCAGCACATATTTTGGCAGTCATTTTGGTGAGATTTTATGCTTGTAGTAGCTTTTACTTCTACTAGGATATACAATCTCTCAGAAAATTCCCTGATCCTCTGGTTCTTGGAGTCTTTCCATCCCATTTTTCACAATGTTCCCTAAGCCTTGGTGTGGGAGTGTTTTGTAGATTTATTCACTGAGGCTGGGCTCTACAGCCATGCAGTCTGATTTGTTATGATTTTCTGTAATAGCCTCCACCTGTTGCACAAAGAAGTTTCCTTGATGAGAGATGAGAAATACAATTACCTGTGGTTATAAGGGCAAATGTTTAGATTGTAGTTTAGGATTATAGAGGTTTAGCAAAGTGGTGGTTGTAGGTTCTCCCCCAATGTGCATGACTTCACTAGTACTGAGTTTGCTAGGTTTCCAGTACCAAGCATGGTTTCCTGCTTGTTGAGTGGGTCTTAAATCTAATTAGAGAGTGGATACTTATTGCCAAAATATGTTACACCCTCAAGGTTGTCATGGCATACTGGTTGTTTTTACAGGTATCATAGCTGAGTATGACTGTTAGCTGTTTCTCCTTTTTAAGTTTTCATGGAACGTTATTGTACCTTGAAAGCTAGATCTTAGGGAAGAGTCATTCAGGTCAGCTCTAGCTCAAGGCCTTGCTTCCAAGAGCATGGCATCTTCACCATTAGGGACTTAGATTCCATCTCTGGCTTATACTGTTTGTAAAACTTCTAGATGTGACATTATATACAAATACAACTTAAGACACTTTTCCATTAGCAAACTTTGGATATAATGTGTGGTGATACTTTATTTGTGCTGAAATGTGATATTTTATTTGTATGTTAATAAATAAAGTTTTCCTGGAGATCAAAGGTCATAGCAAGCCATAAAACAGAAGTCAGGTGGTGGTAGCACACGCCCTTAATCTGATCACATGGCAAGCAGAGTCTCTGTGTGGTCAAGGACACAGCCAAGTGTGGTGACACGAGCCTTTAATCCCATTACCAACCATAGAGAACTGGAGGTCTGTATAGATAGGTAGTGACAAGGAAGTCATGTGGCTGGGCTTACAGCCAATGAGAAGGCAGAACAGGAAGGCAATAAAAGCATAGGTTAAACAGGAAGAAGCTCTCTGTCTGGGCAAGCTACTGTGTGGTTGTAAGCTAAGGCTAGTTGTGGCTATTCACTATTTCTCTGATCTCTTCAGCTATTACCCCTGTATTTGGCTCTGTGTTTCTTATTTAATAAGACTATTTAGAAATTTGTCTACACAGATGTCTAATTTTATATTCAATAATTTTTATCAAGGTAGAATGAGCCACATTCTGTGTCTTAGTTTCTTGTCATACAAAATATGTATAATGTAGACACTTGTCTCAGGTTTCTGTGTTGTTGAATTCATTCATCCGAAGAATCCATTGTCTGCTCAATAGATATAAACTGTTATTATTTTTGGAATAACATATACTACAGACTTTTTAAAGCAATATTAAATGATTTAGGGATCAGAATTGATACATATGTCCACTCATATAAATAAAATATTTTAAGTAAACAGTTATACCTCATCTGAAACTGTGCCAGAGTACTGAGTCTTCCCCAAATGAACAGCATTTATGAATTACTAGATAGTGATTATATTTTTATAGAGCTAGATTTAGTCCAAGTCTAATTCTTTCTCACCCTAATTTTAACCTTAAATGGAACTTGGGTCTAAGTTACCATTGCAAAGCACTATCAGAGTTCATGGAAATAAGAGACTACTGAATGGTACAAACAATAAAGAACTGAATAACTTTGAACTTTGAATAACTGCTTCTCAAATTGGAAAACCAACAGAAAACATTCAACTAACCATAAGAAACTGAAAAATTATTTGATGCTCTTTACTAACTTGCAAAGCCACTTACTGCTTTAATTTACTTGCCTTCATCAGGATTTTCCTGATTGTTAAGTGAAAGTATATGAAAAACGGCGAGTCTCTATCTGCTTGTTGAGTTGCTACAACTGTACGTGGTACTTTTGACAACTACTTTTGAACCAGAAACACATGAAAACAAGAGTTCAGCTTCTAAACCTGCTTGCTTTGATGTAGTGTTATGCTCCTACCTTGTTATACGAGTCCTATAATATCAGCCTATTTAGCTTGTAATGAATAAATGATGAATAATTCATAGCGTGTAGAAATTAATCAGGAATTCTGATTTTAGAGACTGTTCAGATAAAAAAGTCAAAGCTTACTTATTGATCACAAGTCACGCTTTTAAAATAACAGAATTATTTTAGGAAAATTTCTCTAAAATACAATCTATTCTATAAGTTTAAAAGCAATCCATTAAGGAAAGGCATTTATCTGAATGGATACATTAGAAATATGTGTGGATTTATGCACAGAATTCATTATGGTGATGTACAAAAAGACAATCTTGCTTTACTACATTTCCATCTAATTTTAAATCACACTGAAGAAAAAAATCAGTGGAACTGACGAGTTGTATTAGGCACTGTGCTCTTTGGGGATATAACACTATTTCTTGTAAATGCTATAACCTTGGAAAAGTGCAACTGTGAACAGCAGTGTGGGCGAGATGCTTTGGTGTACTGTGTGTGGCACTCCAACTCCCCAAATTTGAAAGACAGAATTTCTCTTTCATAGCCAATCAAACTGTCACATCCCTGAAGAGCTTCTTCCATACAAAGAGTACCCAATTAGACTAATATTGCCTTAAAAATTCTTCTTGAAACTTAATTCCCATTGTAAGGAGTTAAATGGGGAGAGAACTAATCTACCTTATTAGTAGGAGAAGCTTTGGGTGGGCAGCTAATGTCAATGCAGCTGTACATAGAGTGGGACACTGCTATAATGGGACTGAGGTTTAGGAGAATAGAAAAGCTCCAAACTAAGACACTGTCTGACCATGTGAGGCTCTTCAGTGTCTTGGGATTCTAAAGTTCCCATCAGGTAGAAAGACCTGAGCAGGTGTGTCTGCTGAGAAACATTTCCTGTCTTCGGGACTGTGAACCTAATGCACCTTTATTCTGAATAAATTAATCAGACTGTGACCTCCAATTATTGCACCAGAGAACTAAGAGTCTAACTTGAGGTGCAACTGTATAGTTTCTTCCTGTTCTTCCTTTATATCCTTCCTTGCCCCTTTCATTTTCACATGAAGAATATTGCTTAGAGTGATTCCTTAGTGACGGGATGGGGCCCTTTTTATGGCATGGGTGACACTGTGGTTGGTAGTGGCAAACCTGCAGAGCTCTTCATTTATAACTGAAATGTTCCATTTGTACTGGACATCAGCAGATTGCACTGGCCATGGAACCTCCCCTCTGGCCTGGGTAAGATTAAAGGAAAGAAGGTATGGTAGAGAAGTAGAGGTGACCAATACAGAGCTAATGGGCAGTACAGATGGAGAATTTGAATAGAGATTAGCAGACCCGGGAAATCCTCTTGAAACGGCTTTGGGCCATAGTCTGCCAAAGTGAGTTTTTATGTATTTTTCCTGTACCTTTCTTGTTTTCTAATTAATGAATTTTTTCATTTATGTCTCTGTCTCTTTGAAATCAGAATTAACTTGTGCTATTTTATTTTTAAAATAATGTTTGAAAAGACTATCTTGTAATATATTTACAGTTTGTATATTTGTTTGAATTTTTAAGAGTCATTATGAGGCAGCCTTGCTTTGAACATCAAAAGTCATGTCAACTAACAAAAAGAAATACTCCTGCAAATAACTAAGTCAGAGCTGACTTCAGTATTTAATGAATCTGTCTTAGAGCATACTGAACTTGGAGAGCTGTACTAACATTTTTAATTCTAGTATTCACTTGAAGTAATAGTATAAGACAAAAATCAAGACAGAGTACTTAGTCCACATCATCCAGGTCAGGTTAGGTTACCTTTTTACAGGTGCCTGTCTTCCAAAAACTAGGGAAGGTGCTCATTTACAACCAGCTTTCCATCTCTTGGCAAAGCCTGCAAAACAACCAGCCATTGCAAATGATTTCTTCATTTTCACATTACGAGCCAGCTTAGCAGAGAAAGACAAATGCCACACAGTTTTAGACATTGAAGATTGAATGTGTTGGCCCAAAATAAGGAAGTTGAATGTTAGTCACTAGAAGCTGGGAGGGAAAGTTGGAAGAGAGAGAAGATGGGTGGTTATGAGGAAGCCCAAAAAGACAGGTAGGAGCATTGATGGAATGCCACTCTGGGGCAACTGTACTTTACAATGGTCTAATAAAGTTTTGTAAAGTGCTGGGAGGGGAAGCTCTCAAAGTCTCTAACTATGAAGAAACGTTAAAGAGGTGGTGAGACTAGTTCCCCTGATCAGACAAGCTATACACGTGTATTAAAATATCACAGTTCCATCCATATTTGTGTACAGTCATGACATGTTTATTCAAAAAATACAGCAGCCAGCCTGTGAGGCCATGATGTGAACCACCTGTGGTGATATTTTATTTGTGCACCCCAATAAAGCTTATCTAAAATCAGAGGGAAAAGTCAGCCACTATGTTAAACATAGAAGTCAGACAATGGTAGCACACACCTTTAATGCTAGCATTCAGAGGGCAGAGATCCATCTGGATCTCAGTGAGTTCAAAAACACACTGAGAACAGAGCCAGGCATGGCACATGCCTTTGATCCCAGCACTAACCATGGAGGTCTGGAGGTCTGTACAGACAGACAGGAAGTGATTGAGCTGGGCAGAAAGAGGAAGTGATATAGCTGGGTGGAGAGAGGAAGTGAGAAAGCAGGGACAGAAAGGCATACAGGTGTGGGTGTATAGGAAGTAGTTCTCTTTTTGGTTGAGGATTTCTAGCAGTAAGAACATGGCTGGCTTCTTTCTGCTTCTCTGATTTCTCAGTTTTTACCCCAGAGTCTGGCTCTGGGTTTTTTTTGTTTTTAATTAATAAGACCATTTAGCATTTCATCTTACAACCACTCTCTCTCCCAAGGACACTCTGGATTCTGTTCTTTGTATTTGTGAATTCTTATTTCTGATGCAATATTTTTCTCTTCTTTTAAAATTATATGTAAGGTTTCATACATTTGAACAACAGGAATACTTTAAAACACACAGAGAGAGAATGTGAAATAGTTGTCAAGCTAATTGGCATGTGCATTATTGCACATAGTTTTCTTTTTTATGGTAAGAGCACTTAAAATCTATTTTCTTACCATTTTACAAGAATACATTGTATTGTTATGAAGTCTACTTTCCATGATGTACTTTAACTTTTAAAAAATTTGATCTGATTTTGTTTTTGACAGTAGTAATTAATTATAGTAGCCTAAGTGAAAAATGAAGTATTACAATTATCACAGAATTTTTTGTACCTCAAAATGAATAGATAAAACATGGAATAATAGGTTCAGTAGATCTAGATTTGGAGGATGATTTATTAAGAATGCACTCACTGTGAGGATGAGCTTCCATCTGTGCAGATAAGCTTTCAAAATAGGTTTTAAAGAAGGAAAGGCAATATGCTTTCTCAGAAGCAACGCAGATCTATTAAGTACTAACCTATTTGCATTCTTTGAGGAGGAAATATTTTAGAGAGCAGAGATATAAGGAAAGAAAATGTATCTAAACATATTTATAAGTAAAAACATATATCAGCACATCCAGTAGCAACATCTGTAGGAAGATAATGGAATTGTAGAGGACTATTTTATCATGAACAGGGACAGGTTTAAGGGAAAAGTTCAAGATAAGAAAAATTGAAAATGAATGTTATCTACTCAAGAAACTCTGTTATGACTGAATGTGGACAAATATAAGTCATTTTGGGAATGTGGAGATGTGTCAGTCAATAAAATATTACCACAAACACATGAGGACTACACTTGGAATCCCACTGACTTACTGTGAAGTAAGAGGTAGAAATAGAAGCATCTCTGTGGGCTTATGAGTCAGCTGGCCTGCCGCACACACAACCAAACAAGGGATCTTTCCTCAAATGAAGCTGGAAGAGGCAGGCTTGTTACAACTGAGAGCCAGTAAGTATAAACAACCTAAATTAGTAGAGGGAAAACTCTTCAATTCACTATAAGATGGATGAAGTTAAACTAAGAAGATATCCCTGACTGCAAAGTAAGAGAGGGAAAAATATTTAAGGAAGTATACAATGAAAAAAAGGGGGATTTTCTGTGTGAGTCCAATAATTTTCATCTAAATATTAAAAGAATAACAAATTTTTTTAACTAAATTTATTTATTTACTTTATATCCTGACCACTTTCTCCTTTCTCTTCTCCCATTCCCTCCTCTCAACACCGCCCCCCAATCCACTCCTCCTCTGTTTCTGTTCAGAAAGGGGCAGGCTTCCCATGAGTATCAACAAAGCATGTCATATCAAGTTGCAATACAACTAAGCACCATCCCTTGTATTAAGGCTGGGCAAGGTGACCCAGTATGAGGAATAGGTTACCAAAAACCAGCCAAAGCAGCATGACAGCCCCTGTTCCCACTGCTGGGAGTTCCAAAAGTAGACCAAGCTATGCAACTATAACACATATGCAGAGGACCTAGGTCAGTCCCATGAAGGCTTCCTGGTTGTTGGGTCAGACTCTGTGAACTCCTATAAGCCCAGGTTAGTTGCTTCTGTGGATTTTCTTGTGATGTCCTTGACCCCTCTGACTTCTGCAATCCTTCTTTTTTCTCCTCAGCAAGATTCCCCAAGCTAGGCCTAATGTTTGGCTATGGGTTTCTGCAGCCTGTTTCCAACAGTTACTGAATGAAGATTCTCTGAAAACAATTGGGGTAGTTACCAATCTATGAGTATAACAGAAAGTTGTTAAGTATTATTACGTTGACTTTTTTTTTCTCCAATAGTGTTTTGGGTTTATCCTTGGGCTCTGGGCTATTCAGCCTCTGGGTCCTGGCACTCCAGGTAGTGTCAGGGGTGGGCTCGCTCTGGTGGCATAGGTTTCAGGCTGAACCAGTCATTTGTTGGTCCCTCAATCCCTGTGTCATCCTTACCCCAGCACATCCTATAGGCAGGACAGACTGCAGGTCAAAATTTGTGTCCCGGTCTCTCCAATGGAAGACTTGCCTGGTCACAGGACATGGGCAGGTCAGGCTATGAATACTCTATTGCTAGGAGTCTTAGCTGAGGTCATCCTGTTGATTCCTGGAAGTTTCCTTTGCAGCAGATTTCTACCTGAAACAAATGCCTCCACTCCTTTTTAGTCATCACTTTTAATACTCTCCTCCTCCATCCATCCCCCAATCTAATCCCTCAGAACCCATCCCCACCCACTCCCAGTCCACATATAAGATCTCTTTTATTTCTCCACCCAAGGAAGATTCAAGAGTCCCCTTTGGGTCCTCCTTGTTACCTAGTCTCTCTGGGTCTGTGGATTGTGGAATCCTTTACTTTACAGCTAACATTGACATATAAGTGAGTACAGACCATGTTTGTCTCTCTGGGTCAGGGTTACCTCATCCATGATGGCTTTTTCTAGTTCCATCCATTTGTTTTCAAGTTTCATGACATTGTTTTTAACAGCTGAGTAATGCTCTATTGTGTAAATGTACCACATTTTCTTTATCCATTCTTTGGTTGAGGGGCATTTAGGGTGTTTCCAGGTACTGTGTATTACAAATAGAGATCCTATGAATATAGTTGAGCAACTGTCCTTGTGGTGTGTTTGAGCATTCTTTGGGTATATGACCAAGAGTGGTTGGTACAGCTGGGTCTTGAGGTAGAATGCAAATTGATCTGTATCTATCACCCTGCACAAAACATATGTCTAAGTAGATGTCCTCGACATAATTTTGGTTCACTGAACCTATTGGAAGAGAAAGAGGGAAAGAGCCTAGAACGTAGTAGCATAGGAGACAACTTCCTGAACAGAACCCCAAAAGCTCAGACACTAAGATTGATAATTAGTAGATGGGACCTCATGAAACTCAAAAACTTATGTAATGCAAAGGACAATGTTAATCAGATAAAATTACAGCCTACAGAATGGGAAAAGATCTTCACCAACCCCCATTCAATAGAGGGCTGATTTCCAAAATATATAAAGAACTCAAGAGACTAGACACTGAAAACCCAAATAATCCAATTTAAAAATGAAATACAGATCAAAATAACAAATTCTCAACAGAAGAATATCAAATGGCCAAGAAACAATTAAAGAAATGTTCAGCATCCTTTGCTGTCAGGGAAATGCAAATCAAAATGACTCTGAGATTCTATCTTACACCTGTTAGAATAACTAAGATAAAAAACACAAATGACAGCTCATGTTGAAGGAGATGTGGAGCAATGAACACTCCTCCATTGCTGGTCAGAGTGCAAACTTTGGAAATCAATATGGCGATTTCTCAGAAAACTGGGAAAAGCAAAATTTGTAAGGAAATGTAAGGGTAAAAAAAAAAAACCATAAAAGTAATATTGGATTATTTCTCAATTCTTAAAAGGCAATGTTAAAATGTTAAAAATCAGAATAAAATCGTGTTTGAAAATAATTTCCAATCATGGTCTCAATATCTCTTGCTCATATAATCCCTCCTCTCTCTCTCACTGATTGGACTCGTGGAGCTCCACCTGGGGCTTGGCTGTGGGTCTCTGAGTCTGCTTCCATCAGTCACTGGATGAGAGATCTATCATGACAGTTAGGGTGTTCAGCCATCAGATCACCAGAGTAGGTCAGCTCAGGTACTCTCTTGACGATTTCCAGTAGTCTATAGTGGGGGGTGTCTTTGTGGATTTCTGGGGACCTCTCTAACACTCTGCTTCTTCCCATTCCCATGGGGTCTTCATTTATCATGGTACCTCCCTCCCTGTTATCCCCCTCTGTTCCTGATCCATCTGGTACCTCTGCTTCCCAAAGCTCTCTTTTCCCCATCCCTTGCCCTCCATTACCCACCCCAAACCCCAGTTTGCTCATGTAGATCTCCTCCATTTCTCTGATGTTGGGCAATCCCTGTGTCTTTCTTAGGGTCCTCTTTACCACGTAGCCTCCCTGGAGTTGTGAGTTGCAGTCTGGTTATCCCTTGCTTTACATCTAGTATCCACTTATGAGTGAGTACATACCATGTTTGTCTTTCTGAGTCTGGGTTACCTCACTCAGGATGATATTTTCTATTTCCATCCATTTGCCTGCAAACCACATGATGTTGTTATTTTTCTCTCCTTTGTGTTTATGTATCACATTTTATTTATCCATTCTTCAGTTTAAGGGCATCTAGGTTGTTTCCAGGTTCTGTCTATTATAAATAATTCTGCTATGAACATAGTTGAGCATGTATCCTTGGGGTATGATTTAGCATTCCTTGGGTATATGACCAAGAGTGGTATAGCTGGGTCTTGAGGGAGGTTGATTCCCAACTTTCTAAGAAAGCGCCATATTGGTTTCCAAAGTGGCTGTACAAGTTTGCATTCCCACCAACAGTGGAGGAGTGTTCCCCTTGCTCCACATCCTCTCCAGCATAACCTGTCTTCAGTATTTTTCATCTTAGCCATTCTGAGGGGTGTAAGATGGTATCTCAGAGTCATTTTGATTTTTGCATTTCCCTGATGACTAAGGATGTTGAGCAATTCTTTCAATGTCTTCAGCCATTTGAGCTTCTTTTGTTGAGAATTCTGTTTAGCTCTATAGCCCATTTTTAATTGGACTGTTGGGTATTTTGTTGTCTAATTTCTTGAGTTCTTTATATGTAATGGATATCAGCCCTCTGTCAGATGTGGGGTTGATGAAGATCTTTTCCCTTTCTGTAGGCTGTCATTTTGTCTTGTTGACTGTGTCTTTTGCCCTACAAAAGCTTCTCAGTTTCAAGCGGTCCCATTGATTGATTGTTTCTCTCAGTGTCTGTGCTACTGGTGTTGTATTTAGGAAGTGATCTCCTATGCCGATGCATTCAGGACTACTTCCTACTTTCTCTTCTATTAGGAAGTGATCTCCTATGCCGATGCATTCAGGACTACTTCCTACTTTCTCTTCTATCAGCTTCAGAGTAACTGTATCTATGTTGAGGTCTTTGATCCACTTGGACTTAAGTTTTGTGCACAGTGACAGCTATGGATCTATTTGTAGTCTTCTGCATGTTGACATCCACTTTAGCCAGTACCATTTGTTGAAGATGCTTTCTTTTTTCCACTGTACAGTTTTAGCTTCTTTGTTGAAAATCATATTTGATAGATGTACAGATTAATGTCAGGGTCTTTAGTTCGGTTCCATTGGTCCACATGTCGGTTTTTATGCCAGTACCAAGCTGTTTTTATTACTGTAGCTCTATGGTAGAGCTTGAAAGTCAGGGATTGTGATGCCTCCAGAGGTTGCTTTATTGTACAGGATTCTTTTGGCTATCCTGTTTTTTTTGTTTTTCCATATGAAGTTTGGAAAAAGCACAGGGACCAATAGCCAAACTAGTGGAAACACATGAAATGTGAAATAACTGTGGAGCCCCCATAAAACTGGACCAGGCCCTTGTTAGGTGAGACAGTTGATTAGCTTGAACTGTTTAGGAAGTCCCCAGGCAGTGGAACAAGGATGTGTCCTGGGTGCATGAGCTGCTTTTTGGAACCTAGGGCCTATGCTGAGACACTTTGCCCAGCCTTGGTGTAGGGAGGAGGGAATTGGACCTTCTTGAGCTGATTCTACCAGGTTGGGCTGACTCCCAAGAGGAGACCTTGCCTTGGAGGAGGTAGGAATGAGGGGTGGATTGGGGGGAGAAGGCTGGGGGGTGGGAAGATGGAGGATGGGGGAATTTATGGCTGATATATAAAATTAAATTAATTATAAAATAAAAATATTTTAAAAAGTAAAGAAAAAAGAAAATAATTTCACGTATTTGTGAAATCTTATAATGAACAATGTATTTACAAAATGAAGCTAAACATGCATTGGTCTATATATCTTTTACTAATATCTGTTTATCCACATATTTATCAGTTATACATTTGCATAGGCCATAAGCTTTCACCAAAGAATAATGAGCACACATGGTTAAATAAAGAATAACAGGCATTTCCTCCATGCTGGGATATACTTGCTCTCATTCCAGGATACAGAAGCCTCCTGCTTAGTGATTAGAATGGGTGGATGTGTGCCTTCTGTCTGGAGAAGCTGGCCTGCTTACAAAATTGTGCTGTGTTTTGGAAGAGCATTGAAATGTAGTGGTATTTCCTCTGCCCATGACCTTGGGCTATAGGGCCTGAAGGAGACAGTGCTTCTTGCCGTTGTACATGACCTCTTAAAAGGAAAGGGAGATGGGTCACGAGGTCCCTTTTCTCTGTTTCCTGCTTCCTGAAGTGGTCAAATTGTAAGGTAGATTCCTTTCTTATCACATAAGAGAACAACTTCAGCTCTCTACTTGGTTCTGTAGGAGAAAAAAAAATCCCTGAGTTAGTAAAGAACATGAACCCTTACTAACCCAAATGTGAAAAGGTACCACAGGCCTTCTGGAGCAGCTGGTCATTATATCAGAGTAAAGCCAAGAGAAGAGGTTTGAGTGAAATTCTGAACTAAATGAGGTTTGCTAGAAACATAATTAGAAAAGTTAAACTATTTTGATAATTAAAAATAGGGGGAAAAAGTCAAGCACTAAATTTGGTAACCTATAGCTTTTCAAGCCACAGTAGTGCAAAGACGAAATAGTGGTTAAAACTGAATTCAGGATTTTATTTAGATGGCAGGAAAATGTAACTGGGAAATGTAACATAATATGGGGCTGTGAAGATGACTCAGCAAGTGAAAGCTATCATGGAACAATCATGCCCACCTCAATTCAATCCCCAGAACTCATGGCAGAAGGAAAGTTGTCCTCTGACCTCTACCTGGACACTGCAGTACATATGCGTCCTCATTCATATGCACATATATCATGTACACATAAAATACACATACACACAAACATACACCATGATTGCAATTCATGTTATAATAAATATTTTAATTAAAGAAGAAATAAAATAATAATTTACAGCCATTTTAACTGATTGTTAGTTGAAATCATTATAAAATTTATCAATAAAGGAGTGTAAACAATCCATCTGAGAAGAAATGAATAGAAGAATTTATCTATTGAATAGAGGAAACTCAACCAAATATATATAAATGCTGCTGCTTAGATTCCAATTTATCCTTTTCATTCCCTGCATTATAGAATTATGAATTCATGTCCTGCACTGATCTGCAGTGTTGCTTACTACCATGGAAGAAAATCAAGTGTATTTCTTCACTCAAGGTTGAATTTGGGCTCGTTATTGTGCCTTAGCACTAGCTGAACTGGTTATAATTAGGAATATATATGTATATACATATACATATGCTAAAAGCAACTAGTTAAAAAAATGATGCCATAGATTTAAAGGAGAGTGATGAAGTGTATATGGGAGAGTTTGGCTGAAGGAAAGGAAAGGAAGATATGCAATCAAATTATAATCTCATAAATAAAATTTTAAAAAGTTAAAAAGACAGTTTCATATAAAATTACCTAAAATGTTATTATGAATTATAATTAAAATTGTTGTTGGTAAAATGCCTTTCTGACTTGGCAGTGTTTCTTGAACTGCTGAATTTTAAAATAATAGTTCTCACATAGTCATTGTATCAACACAAGAAGGTAAACTGAAAAAGTGAATCTAGTCCACAGTCTAGCTACACCAAGTTGGCCTTCAAAGCCTAGCAGGGTTAACATCTACATCAGGACCACTTAGAGAGAGCATATTTTTTTCTTGTTCTCCATTGTTTGGGACTGGAATCATATACGTCAATAATTCAGACATAGATACATTATGTAAAGTATGGCATGGATCCAAAATCTAAATGTTGATTATTTTATGTAAACTCACAAATCACTCTTTATTCTCTGGTGCACTGAGAGAATGAATATCTCTTTCAACCAGAGATTTGGGATTATAACAATGTGATCTCTCTATTTTATAATTTTCTATGATATGTTGTGTTATTTTATTCTATCTTTATATTTTTTCTAGTAATAAACATAAATATTCATAAATAAACAAAAATACATATAGATACATAAACATATAAATGTATGTATAACATATATCTCATGTTCATATAGACTTAATTTTAAAATGAACCATAATGACCAAAGTAAGATGACTCATGCCTGTTTTCTCAGAACTTGAGAGATAGATATAGAAAGACCAAGAGTTGGGAGTCATTTTTTCCTACACAGTGAGTCCACAGCCAGCCTGAACTACAATCCTATAAAATAAAAAGAACAAAAAGATGGTGAACACAAATTATGCATTCTACAATAAACACTTTTTGTTTATTTGTTTTTCCAGACAGGGTTTCTCTGTGTAGTTTTGGTGCCTGTCCTGGATCTCACTCTGTAGACCAGGCTGGACTTGAACTCATAGAGATCCACCTGCCTCTGCCTCCTGAGTGCTGGGATTAAAGGCGTGCTATAGACAAATTTCTAAATAGTCTTAGTAAATAAGAAACACAGAGTCAAATGCAGAGGTAAGAGCCAAAGGGATCAGAGCAATAGCAAAGTGCCACTGACTACCCTTTAGCTTACCACCAAGCTGTAGTTTCCCACATGAGAGAGCTTCTTCCTGCCTAACCTGCACTTTTATTGCTTTCCTGTTCTGCCTTCTCATTGGCTCTAAGCCCAGCAACATGACTTCCTCGTCACTGCCTATCTATACAGACCTCCAGGTCTTTATGGTTGGTATTGAGATTAAAGGCTCCTATAACCATGCCTGGCTGTGTCCTTGACCACACAGAGACTCTGCCTGCCATGTGATCAGATTAAGGGTGTGGGCTACCACTGCCTGACTCTGCTTATGGCTCGCTATGTGAACTCTGATCTCCAGGCAAACTTTATTTATTAACATATAAATAAAATCACATTTCAGCACAATTAAAATATCACCACAGTGTGCACCACCACCACCCAGCCAATAAACACTTTTTATTGTACTTAATTTTATATACTTCCCTTTTGTATTTTAAAACAGACATTTTATGATATTACTTCAAATATTTATTATTTTAAAATATCCAATATCCATTTGCATTAAATCACTTATTTCAAAATTATTTAATACATTGCTTAGTGAAGAAATCTGAAAATTATGAAATTTTAATTGAAAAGAAAATGAATGTTACACTATGTACAAGGAAAACACCTAATTTATTAAGCTTTACTGTTGTATTTAGATACTTACTCTATTTTTCAAAGTGCTAAAGAGTGTACTCAGGCTGTAAAACATGATATGCAATTCCTCTGTCACTGAATTGCTCCCACACAATTAAACAGTAATGCTTAAAAGAAAAGGAAAACCCAAAAGTGGAACACCAAGAGACTTTCCAGATCCATCTGAAAAAAAAAATGATACTGAAAATCATTTAGTAGGTTTGAAAAAATTACAAAAGTATTATTGGAGAGAAAAATTATTATTACCTTTAAGTCCAGGGTTTTCAACTTTCTTAATGCTACAACCATTTAATACAGTGTTTCATGTTGTGGAGACCCCCCCCTCCAACCATAAAATTGTTTTCATTGCTACTTCATAACTGTAATGTTGCTACTGTTATTTATCCTAATGTAAACATGTGTTTTCTGTGTTTCAGGTGATCCCTGTGAAAAGATAATTTGTCTTCCCAAAGATGTCATGACCCACAGATTGAGAACTGCTGTTTTAAGTATTTGATTTTCATACGTAATAAAAGATAAGAATAGTCTTCAAACTATACCAATGCAGGCCTTTGTCACTGGTAAGTTGCTTGCTTGCCCAAAAGAACGAGTTGATAAGATTCTATATTTGAACACACCATATATTTTGAATGTAAGATACACAGAAAACAAGATGCAAACATATTGGAAGCTTCCATTCTGAGGGTTAACTTTCACAACTCCAGATGGCTCCTTGCAGGCTTCAAGTCTTAGGCATCTATGAACTCCAATTAGCCAGTAAAATATTCCCAGGGTATAAATAGTGGTACAACTTATACGTAAAACCAATCACTCTTTAATACTAATCAAGACCTATTCCACAAGAAGGAATACATGCTTGGTACCAAAAAACATAAAAACACACCACTGAGGAGAAGTTAGGCCCTCATGGGGAATTGACTACTGCTACATAGCTAATTGGCATTGCACTAAAACACCTTCTAAACAACCATGTTCATAATGTAGACAAAGGCTACCCCAGCCTCAATCATAAAAGTCTGTCTTTGCAAATGGTGGTGAGCTCAGAGACCTATGCCTGCACAAAATGCTGAGAATAATCGGGAGTTGAGGCTTTGCTAAACCAGACATTTTGCCATACACTTCAGGCTCAGGGTTTATCTCAGAAGAGGAAGAAGAATGAACATAAGGGTTGAAGAAGGAAAGAAAGGTTGCAAAATGTCATCTTTTAAACACAGGATGGCCACAGCAATTATGAATTTACTTGTATTGGGCCTGTACAAGATGTTCTAATCAATAGTCAGCTATGGACAGAAAGAGGCCCATGGGGTCCTACCACTAAGTGCTGAACTATTGGCAACTAACAGATCCTGGGAGAGAAGACGTAGTACTCAGCTATGATGCCACTGATGATGGGTAGTTCCAGAAAATGATCACATGGCTGGATGTTGCAGGATAGTGGGATATTTGTATATTGTGTGAAGATATGTCATTGTGATTGGTTTAATAAAAACTTGATGGCCAGTAGCTAGGCAAGAAAGGATAGGCAGAACTTCTAGGGAAAGATAGGAACTCTGGGCTAGAATTTGAGGCCTGGGATTTCACCAGGGAGATACAGAGCAAGTCAGGTATCATGGTACTGACAAGAAGTAAAGAGCCACATGGCAAAATGCAGATTAATAGAAACAAGTTAATTTAAGTTATAAGAGCTAGATGGAAACAAGCCTAGGCTGAGGACAAACTTTTATAATAATTCTCTGTGTCATTATTTGGGGGCTGGCAGTCCAAAGAAAGTTCGACAAGAAAGTCTGACAACATTTGGAGTCCAACACATGGTGTAAAGAGGCATGACTGTTTTCCTGAGAACTCGAATGAGGTTTATGAATAGTCAGCAAGTTATACGGTGGCAGGAGACTAGGTAAAAATGCCTACAACAGCACAGACCCCCCCAAAAGTCCCAGATCTGGGGCAGCTAATTGCAGCTCCCAGCTGAGGCCTGCAGACATGAGGCTCAGCTCTCACACACCAGAGCCAGCTGCTAGTACCAGAGCTGCATGGTGAATAGCCTGTCCCTTTAAGGCTTGGCACACATGGTCAGAGAAATACTACAAACACACAGAAAAGCCCGATCCAGACCTAGAAAACCTCTTAACAGGTACAGTATGCTTAAAGAGGTACTTCGGTGATGAAGAAAGAAAAGAAAATAGGTATAGACAGTCATAGAAAAAATAAATAGTTTAAAAATAAAATAAAGTCTTTAAAGAGAGAGTAAAATAATGTAAGTAGAATAAACCACATAAAGATAGGAAATACTATAAAACTGTGAGTCTGGATCGTATATCATGCTTTATTAATTTTTAAATGCTAATGATAAAAATCAATCTCTGAGAGACATTGGATAGTGGCAAAAAACTGCTAAATCAAATCAGCTTATGTATTTTAAGGATGTCTTAAGTTCAGAATGGAAGTCAGGAAATATGTAATGTTGGAGGAGAGGTTATGCTTTTGTTTTCACAGGAAATTAAAAAGCTATGGATTTCATCAAAATTAGTTAAGTTCAGAATTGACCAGGGGAGCTCTCCTGAAAATCTTGGCTACAGACATGAAGAAAGAAAGCAAGGAAAACTGAAGGACTGGTGCCGTCTATGCTGTTCCCTGTACATGGGAACAGCTCTGAGACTGGATGAGACATGATAAATCTTACTGGCTATAAAGTCCTCATTACAGTTTAGTTATGAAGTCCAAACAGACTTATAAAGTTGACAGACGGTTTTTACCTGCACAAACATAAAGCAAAAAAAAAAAAAAATTTAGCTGA
This sequence comes from Peromyscus eremicus, assembly GCF_949786415.1. NCBI lineage: Eukaryota > Metazoa > Chordata > Mammalia > Rodentia > Cricetidae > Peromyscus > Peromyscus eremicus. The sequence continues at coordinate 25,019,287 of NC_081417.1, read as the reverse complement.
CTTATGCACATTGCACATTCCATACTCATGTTAATGCAGATATGTATGTTACCTTTCAGCGTTTGTGTGTTTTTAGAGGAAAAGGACCTGAAACCAATGAAGACAAGTAGTCCAGGTGATCCAGCCTCTCAGAATGCTTCTGTTGCAGTTTCCTTAAAAAACTGCATCCAGCCGGGCGGTGGTGGCGCACGCCTTTAATCCCAGCACTCGGGAGGCAGAGCCAGGCGGATCTCTGTGAGTTCGAGGCCAGCCTGGGCTACCAAGTGAGTTCCAGGAAAGGCACAAAGCTACACAGAGAAACCCTGTCTCGAAAAACCAAAAAAAAAAAAAAAAAAAAAAAAAAAAAACTGCATCCAGAACAACTTCAGCACTGCTAGCTGAGATGGTGCAGACTCATAGACTACTACAGTCAGGACTTCAGATAAGCCCTTCACTTCCCATAACACAGAGACTGGACACCAAATGAGACAGCTAGTTTTCCTAGGAGTTGACCACTATCCCAATTTTCTTAGGATCCCTGAAGATGTCATCACTGCCAGAAAACAGTCAAGAGAACATGGCACCCACATTCCCAAGAGATGGGGTGAGTAGTTTTTGGTCATTCAGTGTTTTATAGATGTTTGTTGTTTAGGAGAGGTTAGCTGCAAGTTGTCATTCATCATGGTCAGGGAGTAAACTAAGCAAAGGAAGTTAGATTCAGGGAATGACAGGATAAAAGAATGGTAGGATAAAAAGGTAGATTATTGGCTCTACATTTAAACTAAAAAGCAACTACTAGTCAAGTATTTTACATTGGTATGGATTTTTATTGTGTATTGATAAAAATTTAAGGCTACTTTTATAACATTTTATATATATATATATATATATATATATATATATATATATATATATATATATGTGTTTCTACTTTTGTTTAAGATATTATGCCTAAGCAGCTCATTTAATACTATAATGTAAACTTTTAGTCCTTGAAAGCTATTATTATAAACTATTGAGGATAATTAAGAAATGCAGGTAGGTAGTCATCTACAACAATTAAACTTATAGTCATGTGAGGTATGTTTTCAAGGTTAAACAGATATATTTTAGATAGATAGGTGATCTTCAAACACTTTGGAGATCTATATAATATGAGATTTAAGATGTCTTATTAACACAAGACTTTTCACAAGAGTGAGATTAATCTGCTTTTGGCTGCATCAATCTACTACAGAGAAGATGATGGGCATCAAAGAACCTTCATATAGAGTTTGCTTTCATTTGTGGTAAAATTAGCCACTGGGCATGATACTGCCCTTGCTTCAACTGCTGACAATATGCTGTATAAATTGGACAAACAGGACACAAAAGAAGGCAACTGGCAAACTTTGCCAAGACAAGGTAGGACAGTCTTTCAAAATCCCTGCTTTGCAGAAAAGTTTGTCAGATATTCTAGGCTTGAAGGCTAAAGATGGGTACTCCAACATTGCAGAGGAATGCTGAGTGACTCGCCAGGCAGCCAGATGTCTCTGTCATTGTCATTTCTATAACTTTGGAAATTGCTTGCTTTGCACTTTCTGTTTACTTGGGTGACATTGTATCCTTTCAGGTCTCTGATAGGGCTGAAGATCAGATACTTGTACTGTTTTGTTTGTTACCTAATTCGGAAAAACTTACAAAAGAGATGTAAAGTTTATAAGGTTGAGAGACATTAAAGTTTAGATTGTTTTTCTAAGAAAATGTTTTAAGGTCTAAAAGGATATTTATTGACTGGTAATGCAAGTTGTAATAGAAAGTTGTTTAGGTTTAAAACATTGAACTCATCAAGACAGGGTAGATAATATCGTATTTCTCTGAATTTGCCAAATACAAATTTACTGAACACTATAAATGTAATTCTTATGTGATAATTGTTCACATTATATATAGTTTTACTATGTTAGAGTTAAACCTTTCCTTTTTATTTAGACAATACCTAATAACTGTTATTATTGTATATAGTTTTACTGTATTAGAGTTAAAACCTTTACCTTTTATTTAGAAAAAAAGGTGGAAATGTTGTGGTATATATGTATACTATGTAAAAATATATCCTTGTGGTTGGTTTAATAAAAAGCTGAATGGCCAATAGGTAGACAGGAGAGGATATGTGGGACTCCCAGACTGAGATACAAACTCTGGGTTAGAATCTGAGGTCTGTAGATTTCACGAGTGAGATGCAGAGCAAAAGGATGCCACAGAACTGAGGAGAGATAAAGAGCCACATGACAAAATGCAGATTAATAGGAATCAGTTGATTTAAATTATAAGAGCTATTTGGAAACAGAACTAAGGCCAAACTTTGATAATATTAATGCTTCTGTATCATTATTTTGGGGCTGGATGTCAAAAGAAGTCGACCAAGAAAGATCTCCTACAGCTTGAGTTTAACTCAATGGAATACAATGTGAAATAAAACTTATTCAATAGAAGACAGAGATTTGTAAGGCAGAAGTAGATGGGGGTACAGGAGCTGGCATATTTAAAAAAAAGGAAAGTGTGTTTGGATAGTAAAAATTATCTAATATGTGTGTGAAATTATCAAAGAGTAAAATATTTTAATAAAAATACCAAGCAAAAATAAGAGTGTCACGAAGAAAAAAGAAATATTTATGTACAAGTAGACATGTATTTTTCCCTACTAGCTGAAAAGGGGAACGAAAATCTTCTAATCAGAAGGAATGACAGTGCGAGGAAGCAGTAAGCCAGTTACAAATATTGATCACTATATGTACCTAGAAGCATCTGGAACTGCCGCTGTAACTCATAATTGCGTTCAACTATAACGTGACTACTCTATTATAAGTTAAAAAACAGAATTTTAGACTCACATTTTAGTTTTTATGGTTAAAGAAAAATTGCATTTGATTAAAAAAAACATATATGGTTATAGAGCCAAAAATCTGAGAAATAAGTTCAAGAGTAAGTTTATGACTATATCATTTTTCAACAAATCTATTACTAAGGATTTAAAGTGCTCAGTGTTATTAAATATTACTTATTAATAATGGGAATTAAAATTTTGAATAACCAATGGTAATGATTACACATCCATGTGAAGTTTTACTGTTCAGGTAGTGATCATTATAAAAATCAATGTCTAAAGACTACTCTTTTATATATTTTTCAATTCTATTTAATATAGGTGTATAAATCTCATAAAATTTTATTGTTAAAAAGTATATATGTGCCGGGCGGTGGTGGCGCACGCCTTTAATCCCAGCACTCGGGAGGCAGAGCCAGGCGGATCTCTGTGAGTTCGAGGCCAGCCTGGACTACCAAGTGAGTTCCAGGAAAGGCGCAAAGCTACACAGAGAAACCCTGTCTTAAAAAAAAAAAAAGTACATATGTATTTAAAGTATTATGACAATATGGTCAAATAGGAAGGATTTGCTTTTTACTCTTATATATTTTTAAACATCAAACTTTAGAAAGGGTGTCTAAAATTAATTTTGGTGCATTAAGAATTTTAATAGGCATGCCCTAATTACAATTAGTAAATAGCATATGAAAGAAATGTTTACACAGCAAAGACTCATTAAATAAACTTTAATTTTTTCATACCCATGAGAGTGGAAATAAACTACTTAGGATATTAAAGCAACTGAAGAGATATGCTACCCTCAAATTAAACATTACTAAATAAAAATGCAACAGAAGCTTGGGAGGAGATATAATTAATAAAGATTGGTCTGTAAGTGTAGATTGCAAAGAGGAAATTTTTAACAATACTCTAAAGGAGGAAATCTGAAAAATATAGACAGAGAGGGACCTATTAAGTTATCCCTGCTTTCACACCAGTAAGGTAGAATGTTAGTTACTCGACAGATTTAGATCAGGATATATCACACCCTGATGTTGCTAGCTATATTCTTACTCTAACAAAGGTTCATTATATTATGTGTATATGTATATATTTATATATGTATTTGTATATATACATATAAATTTTAATGAAATACACTAAATTAAAATCTTTCAGAATTAAGACATTCCCTCTAAGAACTGAATCTCACTTCAATCAAGGTTTTCATTCACTCAAGTAATGCTTAGATAAAGAACAGACTCCAGTAGAATATCAGTGTGTCTTTGAACAGTATTGGAAAGAGCTTTCTTCACTTTTTCCCCAAAGGTAATGTTAAAACTCCAAATTTTTGATACCCTTCTCACAGAGCGATTACCTTATAAAGTTTCCAGGCAAGCAAAAAGTAGTAAGTGTGCAATGATATGGGCAGAGGATTAGACATACTAAAACCTAAAATATTAAGGCAGTGTGTGAAGAAATAAATTAGTTCATTGTTCATAAAATAAAAAATGATGACAGACCTTTGATTAATTTTATGTGGAATCTAAACCCCATGGCATAAGTCTTTAATAATCTAATAGACATGCTTCAAATATTTAGCAGAAACATGTTAAAAGGACCTCATTTAGAATCTGCTTATGATATCCTTACCATTATATGAGCATCATACAGAGAAAAGACATGAAATAAAAATGAGGAATATTAATAAAAATTGCTAAAATTAATATTAAAATTATAAAGTTATGGAAAAAGCTAGATCAAGAAGAAATAAACATCACACGCAGATCTTATATAATATCAGTGTCTAAAAGGCATAAACTATTAATAACAATGGTTCTTACAATCTTATAGAAAATGGTGGGAAATACAAAATGCATAGATTCATTTAAAAAGTACAATACTCTCTGGGTATCTCTTCCACCCAGACTTTTTGATTAGCCTGATTTTTGTTAATTTTTTCTCCACCAGTTGCTAAAAGCTTTGATTATTACCACATAGGCAGACACTCCATAGATTAGAAATACTATGTGGCCAATAAACAGGAGAATATAAGTAATGAGGGATACACAAACCCAAAACTAACGAGGCTATTCACAACCAAATGGATTGGAAGTATATGAATTTGAGTGCACTAAATGATAAAGAGAATACACAATTAAATGGCACATTTTCTAAATGGCTTTTTGTAGTTCAGATTCATAGAGCACATGGAAAATGGTTTAAAATTTGAAATTGTCAAAAGATTTCACAACCCATTATTGTATTCAGAAGTAGATACAAGATAAATGCTTTCTGGTACAAAGAAGAATCTAATGTTCTTTTCCTAAATGTTGCTTGATTTTACAGAGCTGAGTGACTTTGTTTATTGGCAACACTTATCTATTAAACTCTAATTACCCTTTTGAATATAATCCAAAAATTCTGGTTATACAAAAATAACTACAAGAAGAAATCATCTTGAGTAAGGTAACCCAGACTCAGAAAGATAAATATGGTATTTTTTATAATTATGTGGATATTAGTCACTAAATAAGTGATAACTAAGCTACAATCCATAGAACCAGAGAGGTTAAGTATAGAGGAAGAGACCCGAGGAACACATGGACCTCTCTGGGAGGGGGAAACAGAATCGATTTTATGGGAAGGGGACACAAGAATCAGAAATTAGGTGGGGAGGAGGTTAAAGGGGGTTGTATTAGAGAATGCAGGGAAAGACACATAAAACTGAGGAACATTTGAAGGGTGGTATGAAAAGATACTGCAGTGAAAACTTCTTAAGATATATGAAAATAATACACTGCTGTACTCATAGATCAGTGCCTTATTCAGCTATCATCAGAGAAACTTCCTCCGGCAGCAGATGAGAACAAATACAGAGACTCATAGTCAGATATTACATATATACATACATACATATACACACACACACACACACACACACACGTGCACACACACACACACACACACACACACACACACACACACACACACACGTTGGGGAGGCAGGGACAGGGACAGAGATCTTGGAACACACAGCTCTAAGTAGGATATCTCCAAAAAATTCCCAACCCCTCAGAGTTCAAGGAACTCCACAGAAGAGGAGGCAGAAAGAGTTTAAGAGCCATAGAGGATGTAGGATACCAGGAGAACAAAGCCATCTCATCAGTGGTTATCAACTTGTGGGCTGTGACTCCTTTGCCAAACTGCTATCTCCAAAAATACCTACATTGCAATTCATAACAGTAGCAAAATTACAGTTATGAGGTAGCAACAAAAGTGATTGTATGGTTGAGGGTCACCACAGCATGAGTAACTGTATTAAAGGCTCTTTTCCTTCTGTTGGTTTGCTTTGTCTAACTTTGATGTGATGATTTTTTTTTGTTTTTATCTTATTATAATTCATTTTGTTTTGTTTGGGTTTTTGTTATCTTTTGAAACCTCTTTTTTTCTAAAGAGAGACAGGAAGGGAGTGGAGCTGGATGGGAGGAGGGGTGGGGAGCAACTGGGAGGAGTAAAAGAAGAGAAATCTTTAATCAGAATATATTATGTGAGAAAAGAATCTATTTTCAATAAAAGAGGGAGGAAAAAAAAGAAAAATGACTTTCCTAACCCTAAATAAATGAATAAAGTTAAAAGCAATTTCTAAATTTAACCCTCTAACTGAAGGAAATGCAAGAACTTTGAAAAGTCAACTACAGTTAGAAAACAAAAAAGAAGAAAAAACATAAATTCATATATCAGTCACTTTTCTGGTCTGTTTGATAATTACATATTTTTCTCAGTATTTGAGAAAACATGACACACATTTTATAAAGCATTTGCCATGGTTAGCTTAGATAATCATAGTATTTTTAGAAATCTTGAATATGTTTATTTTACTTTTTTTTGAGACCTGTTCTTGCTGTTTCTGTGGCTAGGTTTGAACTTATGCTCCTTCTGTCTCCCTCTGCCCACTGCTGGGATCACAGATGTATATCACCATAACTGAAATTTTATTACTATTTTCAATAGATTAAGTAAGTGTCTTCATTTGCTTCCTAATGCTATAATAAACACCATGAACTTCAGCAACTTGGGAAAGGAAGATCCATTTGAAGGAAGGAAGCTCCCTGAGAAAAGCCAAAGGAGAAACTCAAACATGGCAAGAACTTAAAGGCAAGAACAGAAGCAGGCCATGGAAGAATGCTGCTTACTGCCTTCTTTTCTATGACATGCACAGTTTAGGTTTTATACAACCCAAAGTCATCCATGTCAGTGGATTGGACCCTCTCACATCAGTTATTTTCAGTGAAATACCTCATGTAAATCAGATAGAGACATTTTCTTGGTTTGTGTTTCCTCTTCTGGGATGACCCTAGCTTGTTGCAAATTAAAAAAAAAAAGAAAAGAAAAGAAAAGAAAAGAAAAATCTAGCGTAGATACCTAAGTTAAATGACCCAAATCTCTACAGCTTCTAAGCAGAATAGTGGTGCTCCAACTCAAATGACCTGATTTTGTTAACATCTCCTTCAGACTGTTTGTCAAGGTCTATTCCCATCTCTCAACACTGCCACTTGAGAATCACAAATTCTTATATATCACAAACTCAAGTGTGTCATTACATAGCCCATTCTCAGAACGCTTCTATTTAGAATATGAAGTGGGGACTCAGAAGGGGTAAGAGGCTCTTGGCAAAACATCATGACACCTAGGTCTTCAGCTGACTATTAAGTGATAGTTATTAAAAAAGCACCATTATCTTTATTGGAAATAACTAATGCAAATTTTAGGAAATTCAACTTGATTTCTCAAACATATGACGTCTGTTAATAATATGCTCAGTCAACCAGCAGAATCTATCAGGTCTTGCACTTTTCAATATGTTGTTACTTCCATTCAGTTATATTGGATTTCAAAGGAAAAATAACTCTATTGCAAGATATTAATTGAGCCAAGTTGAATTATAGCTAATAACATGTAAATAGATTAGGAAACTGAGAGCTGGAGAATTGAAATCATCATCATAACCCGTGCAAACCACTGCTTCAAAATTTAATGACATGTAAAAGTTACTGTTTATAACAGTATATTGTTTTCATCTTTGTGTCTTCTTAAAACATTCTTGTTTTCATCTAAATGCAATTTTGTATTTATATATACTTGCAACCAACAAAATATCTTTCCCCTTGATTTGGCTACTACTATAAATGGTAGCTGACTGCATTTTATTTCTTCATATTAACTATAAAACATAAATTTATTTTCATGGAATAATACAGTATCTTAACAAACTAAACCTACTTAATGCAGAATATGACCCCAGGTAGCTTTTCACTGAGATAATGTACTAGATAGCAGAGCCAAGTTTGATGGAGTTTATTCAGAGGGACACCATTCAGGCACAGCTCAGAGGCACAATTCAGACTTCACAGCATGATACAAATTTATTGCAACTCCACTCTGAGACACGGAGGATAAAAAGCATTAAGAATTATTCTGTTATTGTTACTAGAGTTGCACGAAAATGCAGTCAACAGTAAAATATAAGGATGTTAAAAGGTACAAAAGATTACAATATTCTGTGCATTCAATTCACTCTCATGTAGTTTAATTTTGTAAATGTCATATATAAATATATGGCTAGTGCTTCCACATAGATTTATTTAAGAAAATGTTTGTCTCACAAAAACTTTCCTCAGAGGAGAGCTGAATGGAACAGATAAAAAAGTTTTCAATAATTTAAAAAGACTATACTTACCTTAATTAATTAAGTGCATTAGTTAATTAACTCAGTGTATTGATTAAAATTCCCAATGGTCATATTATATACAGGCAACAAGTCTTATGCTAGGGATTTAAAATATCTTAAAATCAGTATAAACATTTTAAGTATTTGATAGAAATTTTTATTTTAAATTATATCTTTTTCATAAAAGTTTTATTAATGCAGCACACAAAATTTTCATTCTTGTACTTTCAATGTGGATAATTTTCTTATTTTTAGACATCAACAGAGAATCTATTACTGATAATTTTCCTTTATTTAATAATTAAAATTCCTTTTAATACTATCTTCTCCTTTTAGCTATTTACAGAGGTGTGTTTTCTTTCTCCACGCATTCCTTATGGACAGAAAATAAGACAGTGTGATAAACAATAAAACAGAGAAAATAATTTAAAATTATTCTTCCCTTAAGTACCATGTAAAGAAGAAAATATTTCCAATTTAAAATTTGAAATGTTATTTTTCTATTCATATATGTGAGGATCATATAGAAAAATATTCTTTCCCTTTATGGTAATGCTAATGAGTTAAGGGAATATACAATGATCATGTTCATTGTGAGATATTAGTTGAGCCAAATAAGAATTACAGCTAGTACAGGAATTGTAAGATCGTTGAAAATATTTAATGCAGAAGATGAGAGAAAAATATGACAGCAGATGTCTGGATAATCTGACCAAGAATAAGGATGTGAACAGCTGCAAAGTCTTGAAATGTCAAGAGCGGAGATTCTTTCCTTACCCCTCCAGAAGAAACCTAATACACCATTTTATGATTTTGACATCCAAACTGCTCAACAGAATTAATTTGCCCTGTTTTAAGCTGATTGTAGTTAGTTATAATAGCAATCTAAAGCTATATTAATTACACTTATTGTTGCTGTGATACAATACCAGCTTAAGCTACTTAAGAGAACATTTGATTTTGCCTCACGGGTTGAGGAGGAATGAATACATATCATGGTGGCAGGAAGGCATGGTGGTTGTAAAGAGAGGCAGCTGGCCACATTGCAGGCACCATCAGGAGACAGACCTGAGGGTGGCTTCCTCTGTTTACCTTCTTATTCTGTCTAGTTTCTAGTGCATGCCATGTCAACTCCCTCATACATGAGGTGAATGTCCTCCTAAGTTAAATCAGTCAACACCTTCTGGGACACACCCAGACGTGCATCTGTTTCAGGCTTCTAACTCCAGCCGCAAAAATAATTAAGACTAATAAGAACAACTTACTAAAACAACAAACTGTTCAATCAGAAATTAAACTGGAATTTATCATAGCCATTTTCATATTCCTCATTTTATCTAGCATATAGAAATAATTTGTTGTAAGTCTCCAATTATTAAAATTATAGCATGTAATCCTATGATGATTACCCCAATAATTTTAGGATGAATCAAAAACAAATATAACATGTTCTTCAAAGTTTTTTAATATAATAGGTCAAATATATTTCATTATTTTAACAGCAAGAAGTTTGAGTGGAATATTTAACATGATATACTTCAAAAAGTAGAATTCAGATCTATTTCCACTATAAAATTTCATAGACAGAGTTATGTTTAAGTATCTCAAAAATCTCTTCTGAATTGCTTCACTCCAAGAAATGTGTTTAACCAATTTAAGTGTAATGGAGAATAATGATTTGGGGCAGACTTTTAGATAGAAAATAATGACTGTAATCATAAGCTGCGGTGACGTGAAGGATGTGTCTTACACCCTCAAGGCAGGGCACATGGGGAATAGCAATGCCTTCACCTTACTGTGTGAAGGCAAGGTTCTTTTCTTTTAAAATTTTTCTAATTTAGAGTTGATCTTGATTAGTTTCTTTAGAAAAAAAAACACAATAGAATGCCTTTCCTAGGTTATTTCACTGTCAGAATTGAAGCCATTATACTACTCAAAGCTTTTGAATTTTAAGCAGTCTGCTTGCATCCAGATTTATCCAAGACAAAATGGCAGTATGTGATCCTTTACCTATTTATGAGTGTTTCATGTGATGGATCTTTTTCTGGGGAGGTGCAACACACATGCCTATTCACTCTGGATAGGGAGCCAACAACAAACTGAAGTACAGACACCACCGAAGTCCAACTTGGTGAACTGTGAGTTTCCTTTGGATTACTTACAGGAATATGGGTGAGTGCTTACAGGAACAGAAATGACTCAAAGAAAAACTAAGGCCCATGCCACACAAATGACAGCTAATAAAAGCTGGGAACCTGGAGCATACTGGACAGCGTGCCTGTAGCTCAACATTTCAGATGCTTCAGCTGATTGAAAAACCTCTTCCAGGTAACTTGTCTGGTTTTTGTTTGTTTGTTTGGTTGGTTGGTTGGTTGTTGTTCTTATTTCTCTTTTTTTATTAAGAAAAATTTTCCATTCATTTTACGCACCCACCAAAGATTCCCCTCTTCCCTTTTCCTGCCTCCTCAAGTCTCCCCTTCCCAACTCACCCCCAACCCCTCCCCACAAGAAGGGAAGGCTTCCCATGGGGAGGCACATCAGGTAGAGGCAAGTCCAAGCCCTTCCCTCCTGCGTCAAGGCTGCATGAGGTGTCCCATCATAGGTAGTGGGCTCCAAAAAGCCCCCTCAGTCTGTTTTTCAATTCTTCCAGGCAGCTGGTTTGGTCTCAGATCCTTCTTCACAACTTTTTTTTTCCCCTGAAAGGGACTCTTAGTTTTATTACTCCTCTAGCAGGGAGAGGCTTAGTGGATCTGGTCAGTTTCAGAGACTTCCAGAAACTATTTTGAGTTGTTTACTTTCCTCCTTAAGGGACTTCTTGAAGGATGGTATGCTTTAATATTGGAAAAAACTGTTACACAACAGAATGACAATTCTGGTCACAAAATTTTTGCTTTACTACTTAAAAATCAGAATGATCGATTTTTAATTTTATTGTAGTTGCAATTGTTTAAAAAGTAAATACATGTGTGTTAGAACTAACTTTTTTGACCTCTAATAAGAATAAATATATTTCTGGACAAAAACAGAATTATCTTTCTAAGTTAAGAGTAAAAAGTTATCAGCATGCTGATTAATGTGCAACTGAATGCTGAGTGAAATGTATGACATAATTGATGATCTCCTCTATGCCATCAAAATTGCTGCCTAAATGGGAAATCTTGCTTGCCTCTTCTTAAATGTTTCATGGCATCCAATTAACTCAAGCCAAAGATTCCTAACACTCATCTGATCAACATTAAGTGTCTTTTATCTTCATGCTCTACAAATAATCTATGAATACTCTAGCATGGTAGAGTTTATGTTTAATCCCAAAGAGAGAAAGGAAGGGAGGGAGAGAGGGAGGGAGGGAGGGAGGGAGGGAGGGAGGGAGGGAGGGAGGGAGGGAGGAAGGGAGGATGAAAAAACAAGAGAAAATCCAACTATGCCATTTAACTTTAATTCTTAATCTTCATCATCTTTTGACTTCACCTTTTCTTAAACTTATTTGACAGCTTAGGCACAGAGGGGAAAATATGGTCAATCTGATTTTGAGTATAGATAAATGCATATAAATGGATGCGAACAAGTCAAGATTAATAACAGCCCCCCCCCCAAAAAAAAACATAGAGCTTCAACTTCTCTTTTTTTGTTGTCTCTTTTTGGTTTTTCAATAAATATTTATCCCTTTTCTTGAACACAGATTCTTTTCTCATATAATATACACTAATTAGAGTTTCCTCTCTCTTGTCCTCCCAATCGCTGCTCACTACCCCTCTCACCTGCATCTACTCCCTTTCTGTCTCTCATTAGGAAAGAATAGGCCAAGCTACTCAACTGTTACATATATGCAGAGGCACTCTAGTAAATGCCAGTAGGGGCTGCCTCTGGTGCTTTGATGAGCTCTTGGGAACCTATTCCTCATTCTAGATTGCCTTGCCTGGTCTGAATACAAGGGAACGTACTTGGATTTTTGGCAACTTGATATGTCAGGCTTTGCTGAAGCCCATGGGAGGCATGCCCCTTTCTGAGAGATTATGGAGGAGGGGTAGACTGGGGCAGGAAACAGGGAAGGAGTGGCAAGAGAGGAAGGAGGGGAGGCTGTGGACAGGATGTAAAATTAATTAATTAATTAAAGTAAACAAAAAAGGAGAAAAGAAAGTCTTCTAAGAGATAATAACAACAATAAAATATAACCATCACATCAAAGTTGGAAAAGGCAAATGAACAGAAGGAAAAGAGCACCAAGAGAAGGAAGAAGAATCAGAGACTGAATTGTTTACACACTCAGAAGTCTCATAAAAACACTAAACCAAAGATATAATATATATGCAGAGGACCTGGTGCAGGTCTGTGCAGGCCCCTAGTGTAGCTGAATGTTTTCCTGTGTCCTGTGTGGTCTGAAGCTGCTCAGACCCAAGTAAACACACAGAATCTTATATTAAACAAAACTGCTTGGCCATTAGCTCAGGCTCACTACTGACTAGCTCTTACACTTAAACCCAGCCCATTTCTGTTAACGTATATGTTGCCACATTTTCCATGGTTTTACCTTTGTGCCATTACATGCTGCTCCCTGGATGGCGGGCTGGCATCTTCTGACTCATCCTTCCTCTTCCCAAAATTCTCCTTATCTGCTTATTCTGCTTATCCCACCTATACTTCTTGCTTGGCTACTGGCCAATCAGCATTTTATTAAACTAGTGTGCAAAAGCATCATCTTACAGTACCTTTTTGCATGCTACTTCAGTCTCAGTGAGTTCAAATGAGCTATGCTCAGTTGATTTAAGGGCCCTGTTCTCTTGCTGTCTTCCATCCCCTATGGCTCTTACATTCTTTCTGCCAACTTGTCCTCGGTGTTCTCTGAGCTCTGAGGGTAGAGATTTGATGGAGATATCCCATTTAGAGCTGTGTTTTTCCATGTCTCTCTCTTTGGACACTGCTTCGGGTTTCTGCATTTATGCTCATCTACTGCAGAAGGAAGCTTCTCTGTGATGGCTGAATAAGGCACTAAATCAGTCAGTACAGCAGAATATCATTTTAGCACTATATTTTTTCCCAGACCAATAGTATTTGGTTTTACTGTAGGTCTCTGAGCTATCTAGTCTCTAGTTCTTGGTCACTGAAGCAGTATGAAGTGTGGATTTCATCTTCTAGATTGGGCCTTAAGTCCAACAACATGTCCAACTAAGCTCTGTGCCACCATTGCTGTATCATATTTTATAAGCAGTACAGCATTGTAGATCAAAGCATTTGTGACTGGGCTGATGTTTACATTTCTCCTTTGGTAGCCTACATAGCACTTACCTGTATCAAGATATTAGAACATAGAGGTGAAAGGTGAAACATTTATATAGCAGCCAGTTTGACCTCTCCATGTTTAAGGACGTGTGTGTGTGTGTGTGTGTGTGTGTGTGTGTGTGTGTGTGTGTGTGTGATCTTCAGCAATGATGGCTTGCTGTCATTTTATAGGGAGCAACGTATGGTCTTTGCATCAGCCCTAGTTGTAGGAATATTTCCATGTGTCCCTCTGGTGACCAGTTCTATTGGATGGAACCTAGTCCCAGTGCTGGAAACTTCATTTGGTAACAAAAGATGGCCAGTTTGGACTCTATATTCCCCATTATTTGGAGACTTCATTATGATAGCCTTCATACATTTTAGGAAGTTTCCACTGCACTTGATTTTCATCTATCGCTCTAATTCTCCTCAATTTTAAATATCTCTCTCCATTTTCCCTTTCTCAGTCCCATCTACCTTCCCCCTCCATACCCAATCCTCTGGTTCCTATCCCCTCACTCCCCCCCAATTTCACCCATAAAATATATTCTATTTTCCTCTCTCAGGGAGTTACATGTGTCCTCACAGGTCCCTTTGCCGATACCTAACCTCTCTGGGTCTATAAACTATAGCTTACCTATAATTTATATCCACATATAAACCGTTTACTGCTCTAGCGGGCAGCATGAACTGGTGAGAGCAGGGCCTAAAATGAGGCCAACTAAAGTCTCATGCAACAGGCAACTTTATTCAGGGCATCAGGCAATTTATACTCTGAGGGTTAATAAGAGTCTCCTGACTAAAGTATACAATCATGAGGACAGCAGCTCATGATAAAAACATGTTTGTTTGTTTGTTTTTTTCCATAGCGGCACATAAAAACAACAGCTGAAGTAAACTCACTCCTATCTGCTACACCTGGAAGGAGCACAAAAGCACATTCCATGGGTAAGTTCTGTGCGTTGAAGAGACTGAGGTCATAAGACTCCTGTCTTGTTTAATTAGAGTTTTGTCATAAGCACTCAGAATGCTCCAATGACTCCATTCTTGTACTGTGTTCTGACAATAAGTGAATACATACCATATTTATAATTCTAGGTCTGGGTTATTTCACTCAGGGTGATTTTTTTCTAGTTCCATTATTTGCCTGTAAATTTCATGATGTCATTTCTTTTAAAAAAATTGCAGAATATTACTGCACTGTGTAAATGAACCACATTCCACAATTTCTTTATCTATTCTTCTATTGAGAGACATCTAGTTCATGTTCAATTTTTGGCTACTATGAGTAGAGCAACAATGGATATGGTTGAGCAAGTGTCATTGTGGTAGGATGAAGAATTCTTTGGGTATATGACCAAAAGTAGATCAATTTCCATCTTTCTGAGGAGCCATCATATTTATTTCCATAGTAATTGTACAAATTTTTGCTCCCACCTGTAATTGATAAGTGTTCCTCTTATTCCACATCCTTGCCAGTATGAGCTGTCACTTGTGTTGTTGATCTTAGACATTCTGACAGGTGTAAGATGAAATCAACAAGTAGTTTTGATGTGCATTTCCCTGATAGCTAAGAACGTGGAACATTTCTCTAAAAGTTTCTCAGCTATTTGAGATTCCTCTGTTGAGAATTCTCTGTTTATATCTGTGCCCCGTTTTTAATTGGGTTGTTTGGTTTTTTAGGATACATAAATTCCTGAGATTCTTTTGTGTGTGTATTTTGGGTATTAGTCTTCTACTATATTTTTTTTTAGTTGGTATGAATCTTTCCCATTCTGCCGGCTGATGCTTTGTCCAAATGATGGGGTCCTTTGACTCACAAAAGTGTTCTCATTTCTTGAGATCCCATTTATTAATTTTTTCTCTTAGTGCCTGTGTTAATGGTATCCTGTTCAGAAAATCTTTTCTGCCAATGAGTTCAAGGCTATTCTGCATTTTCTCTTTTCTCAGGTTTAGTGTATCTGGTTTTATATTCAGGGCTTGGATCCTTTTGGAGTTGATTTTTGTGCAGAATGATAAATATGAATCTATTTGCATTCTTCTATGGACAGACATCCACTTTGACCATTGCCATTTGTTGGAGCAGCTGTCTTTTTCCCAATATGTATATCTGGGTTCTTTATGAAAACACATGTATCCATAGGTATGTGGATTTATGTCTGGGTCTTCAGTTTGATTCTATTGATCAATGAGTCTGTTTTTATCCTATTAACATGCTGTTTTTATCACTATAGCATTGTAGTACAAGTTGAAATAGGGAATGATGATCCCTCTAGCAATTCATTTATTGATTAGGATTGTTTTTATCTATCATTGGTTTTTCATTTCGCTACGAAGCTGAGTATTGTGAAGAATTCTGTTATAATTTTGATGGGGAGTACATTGAACCATAGATTACTTTTTTGTAGACTGGCCATTTTTACTGTTACTGCTACCAATTCTTAACTTTTTCATTCATTCACTTTGATTTCTTCTTTTCTTAAACCCATTTGGCAACTTGGCACAAAAGGAGAAACATAGTTAATTGTATATTGAATCTTGCAAAACACATATAAATGGGTATGAAAAAGTCAAAATAAATAAAAGCCAAAAACTATGCAGCTTCAACTTCTTGATTTGGCAAAGCATGTGCACACAGAATAAAATTAGTGATGAACTGAATCTGGATAAAAATAAAATGATTTTGTAGGGTATATATTACCAGATATGGTGATGAGTTTAATGTTTGAATTAGTAAGGAAATTGTATGCAGACATTTGATCCACCACAAGAATCTATATTGCTACTTTTAGGGAAGGTTAATTTAAAATTATTCAGTAGCAGATTATTCTCCATACATAATGGAGAATCAAGACAGAGAGAGAGAGAGAGAGAGAGAGAGAGAGAGAGAGAGAGAGAGAGAGAGAGAGAGAGAGAGAGAGAGGCTAAAAACAGAAGATAAGAGGGAGAAATTGAGGAAAATATATATTGTCCTTCTACTTTATTTCTCTCAAACAAATAAAGAATTCCCAGAGGGACAGAATTTCTAAAAGTTAATGTAGAAGCTTATGAGTGATATTTAGTGTAAGCACAAAACCTTTTTAATGATATTTTCTGTTATTGCAATAGTGAATTAAGAAATCTATGACTTTTGTCATAGAATTGCATTTGCACTAGCACTTGATCTGAGGAGACTGGGCTCCCTTACAGAACCCTAATGTTCTGGTTTTGCTAGAAAGAACTGCGATTTTGTTTCCTGCTCTGATCTAAAATATGAATGAAACTGTTGGGACAATGTTCAGCAACTGTTTTGTCTTACCTTCATAATTTTATTCACTATATTTTTTATTATACTCCATATAGATAGCAAACAGACAAGCATTATATTTTAATTTTTGACTAATATTATTAAATGTTGATCAAGATTTTAAAATAATATTGATAAATTTGTTAAGAATATTTCAAATCCATTTTTTTTCTTACTAACCATGATTCAAAATCAAGAAAAGAAGTGTTGCAACTGGAATAGCTCTGGAAATCAAAGGTTCATAGCTAGACCCTTAATTTAAAATTTTCTGATGACTTCCAGACAGAACACAGGTGCACAGAGTGAAAAGAAATATAAGGTATAACTAAAATTTCTCAGTAAAAAGAGCAGCACCAATGTTAACATCAGTGTGCTTGTGGACAAACCATGCTTTGTCAGAAAGGTACTTATCATTAGTCTCTTTATAAAGTTGATGGTAACAGACATAAGCAGGACACCAAGAAGAGTGGATACACTGTAGAGAGAGTTGAAAGATTATATCTTTAAATATATATTTCAAAAAAACATGAAATATAAAGTTTCTGATTATTCTCAAATATAAGAGAAGGATGTTTACCCTTTTTGTGGACAGGAAAATCAAAAGTCTGCTTTAATATTAGCCCACCAGAACCACAGAAGAGCATCGATTGATGAGAAGCTCACTTCTTTTTCCTAGCACCAGCTTAATAGATGAAAACATCAGAAATGCCAGAGATGCTTGTATGTGAAACATAAATTGTTTGAGTGGCATGACATGCAAAGGTGAGAGATACATACAAATAAAAAAGGAACAAGTGCACAATCTATTAAGTTGTGTTTGAAGATTACAATGCTGACAGGAATCTATGAGGAAAATTGACAAAGAGCCTGAATTATCTAATATTGATTGCTAAATTGAGTGGAGAAATTCATCTAATAAAGTACAGTTTAACTTTATATTAGGTCTGTTTTGTTCTCACTTATTGGTACAACAAATCTTTATTTGGTATCTACTCTTTGTTAGATGAGCATATAGCAAGGACGCAAATAGGCAAAAATTCACGCCTTCATGAAAAAATAATTTTACACAGTTTTTAGTTACACATTGACTAATGTATGTAACATAAAAAGAGAAATAAATTATAGAGGTATCAAGAAGTGCTTGGAGGATTCATATGGATACTGGGTGTCGTGGTCTTTATTTTCAGTGAGCTAAGGATCTCTGGGGAGTTTGGTTTGGATTTGTATTTTGTCTTTTATTTCTATATTTTTTATTACTTATATATGTTTTATAAGTGTTTATATTTCATTTACATGCATTTATGTAGTTTGTTTTATTTCAGCATTGCTGCTGAAACTAGATTTCTCTAAAGAAAGTGAACTAAAAGAAGCCAATGTTGACACTTCTAATATTGCACATGACAACTGATAGGGTGGCCATAATCACAAAGTGGAGCACTTACTGTGCTTACTTTAGCACAGAGTTTGAAGATGATCCAAAAGACAGGTTAAATAATTTAAATGAGATAATGGATATAATGGAGAATCAAAAGTGGATTTTGTAGTTAGAAGGATGGAGTTGCTATTAAGCTATAATTTTGACTTGATATGATTTGGAGAAGTACAAATAGCTAATATTTATGCATTTCAAAGTTTAACCTACCCAATAGATAAAAACTAATGTGGGTTTACTTGATATTTTGGTTGTGACTCTAGCCTTTAACAGCTGAGCCATCTTTCTATGCCCTAATGTAGAGTTCTAATGCACATTCAATTTATCAGTCTGTAGTATGTATGATAGGTAGAAAATACAATGATAAAAGAGTTCTATTTAGTGTGTGTGTGTGTGTGTGTGTGTGTGTGTATGTGTATCTCCTCAGTGAAATATTGCCAGAGTAATAACTATCATCCAAAAAGTCAGTATCAAAAAGATCACCATAATATGCGTTATGAGTATGTCTTGAACTGAAATCACTATGTACTAACAGTGAGAATAAAATGATTTTTGAGACAGTTACCCATTCAAGGAGGCAATTTAAAATTCTTGGTAGAGTGTGAGCTTTTTGACCAACCAGTTTTGTTGTTGAGTACATATACAAATAAAACAAGTACTCATATGGGACAAAGAAACAGAATAATCTACACAGAATTCTTACCTGTAACAGCCTGGACTTATATATGCTTCTTTGCCATCAACAGTAAAATGAAAGTATAAGTGTATGAAATGGAATACTGTGTACCATACAACGGTGTGGTTACAATACAGTATTAATAAATCTTACAAAAATAATTTCCACTGAAATAGTCCAGTCACAAATTCTGAAAATACAGAAAAGCTGCTAGATATTATTAGTAGTTATGTATTGGATCGTTTAAGATGGGCTAGTGCATAACGGTGCTTGCTGTCCAGCCAAGTCTGACACCTCAGCTCAATCCCTGTGACCCACATGGTGGAAGGCAATAACTGACTCCTGCAAATTGTCTTCTGAATGGCACAGGCATGCTGTGGGCATTTGAGCACACAACTAATACATAAGAAAATGAATAGATAAATGTAAAGAGGGAAAAAGCAAAATAAATGAAGAAATTATATCACTGGGAAAAGGAGGAAGCGGACTTGGGAACAGTTGCAAAGAAAGCCTGGTAATGCTCTTTATTTCAACCATGGTCATCACAGGAGAAGATTCATGCTGTGAAAATACATTGACTATGTGCATTTACATGCATATAGAATATATGTTTTATTCTATAAAGTGTTTATTTTAAATCATGTCAGAAATGCCAAAGAAATGTAAGGATAACAAAATTCTAGAGGATAGAATCCTTGTAGATTTCTTAAACATTGGCTATTATCACCTAAAAAGAATATCTTGCCAAACTGTGTTGGTGCACGCCTTTAATCCCAGCACTGGGGAGGCAGAGCCAGGCAGATCTCTGTGAGTTTGAGGCCAGCCTAATCTATAGAGAGAGATCCAGGATAGGACAACTACATAGAGAAACCGTCTCAAAAAAAAACAAAAACAACAACAACATAAAAACAAGAAAGAAAGAAAGAAAGAAAGAAAGAAAGAAAGAAAGAAAGAAAGAAAGAAAGAAAGAGAAATACAAGAAAACTTTAGGACTTGCAAGCGGATAAAACATATAGCACACCTCACACAGAAAACACAGCTCCAGATGCCATGCAATGGAAGAGCCATGACTCAGTAGAGGACTATGGGAAAGAAAAGCCAAGAGGGGAAGAGAAAAATATGTAGGCATAACAGTTGAGGAATTTTAGAGTGGGCAAATATAATCCTCAGCCAAACAAATGTCAGTCATGACAAATAAAAGTAGAATCCAAATCCATGCGATCAAAGTGAAACTGCCAGACAGCAGAAACAGAGCTCTTAGAATCATCCAGGGAAGAGAGAGAAGTGGCCCACAGTGGAGGGATAACAATTGACAGAATGCCAGAAGAGGTTTGAATAATAGCCTCCAAAAATGGAGAGAAAGTAGCCGTCTAATGAAAACTCCACCACTAATGCAAACTCTCTCTCAAGAAAGTGTTTAAGGCACACATATGACTCCACAATGGAGGAAGGAGGTGACAGCACTCTAATCCACCATCTGTCTCAGCCACAGTAGGAGCACAACTACTAGATATTCAAGTCTCTGAAAAGCAGAATGATAAACTGCTGAAGAGCACCAGTGACAGTCTGACTCACAATTGTTAAGTCTTTGTTATCTATCAATAAAAAGAAAGAAAGGAAGGAGGGAGCAATGCAAGTAACATTCCAAGAGGCAATTTGGAAAACTCAGGAATATGATAATGCTACCAACAAAGCTGTTTAAGATCAAAGGATGCAAAGTACAGCACCAGATACATTGAAAGTTCCTAGGTTTGTTCTGCTTTAGAAAAAGTAGAGATAAAGGGTATGTTTTAGGAATCTGAAAACTGAACATAAAATGGTAAATAGTTGACTTAAGGAAGTGTTATAACTTTAAAGTATATGAAAATACTATTTGGATATATGAAAAATAATACATATTTAATAAAGAAGTGCCTGAAAGCTATTAAAAAAATACAATTCTGGAAATCAAAGCCAGAGCCTTATGTGTGCCAGGCAAGTACTGAGCTGTATTTCCAGCTCTCAGGTTTATGAACAAAGGTCTCACATTTCCCAGGTTGGCCTTGAACTAACTGCTGTGAAGCTCAGGCTTGCACTTGTGATCCTCCTGTCTCAGTCTTCATGACAGAATTACAAGCATGTACTGTTACTACCAGTATTAGAAAACAAAAACTACCTTTTAAAATATTTATTTGTGTCTGTGAAGGCTGTATGTATGTGAGCATGTATATGTCATACCACTCATTTGAGGTTAGAGTCCACATTTTTTGAGTGGGTTCCATCTTTCTAGCATGGAGTCCATGGATTCTACAAAGTCATCAAGCGTGCACAGCAATTATTTTTAACTCAAAGCCATATGGAAGCTTTTTCCAATATTTTTTAAAACAAAGTAATTTGCCACTAGGCAAATAATATGAGGGTTTAAACTATCATTATATTTCCCAAGAATATCTACATCATGCATATTAGGATGAGATGATGATTTGAAACACTAATTTGTCTTCCTTTTTTTAAATGACCTTGTATCAAAAAATCTAGTAATAGTGTCTGTAGCTAGAGTTTTCCTGCATGGCCCACAGTCAGGATAAATCTCTGTCACCCACCAGTACCACAGCCGCTCAGACCCAACCAAGTAAACACAGAGACTTATATTGCTTACAAACTGTATGGCCATGGCAGGCTTCTTGCTAACTCTTCTTATATCTTAAATTAACCCATTTCTATAAATCTATACCTTGCCACGTGGCTTGTGGCTTACCGGCATCTTCACATGCTGCTTGTCATGGCAGCGGCTAGCAGTGACTCTATCCACCTTCCTGTTCTTTCAATTCTCCTCTCTGTTAGTCCCCGCCTATACTTCCTGCCTGGCCACTGGGCAATCAGTGTTTTTTTTTTTTTTTTATTGACCAATCAGAGCAATTTGACATATAGACCATCCCACAGCAAGTGTCTATATTACAGACCTAAAAATTAGAAAGAATGATCATGGATCTGTTTTGAAAAGAAATTAGCTAGGCTAGCCTGTTTTGTCTTTCTCCTCCTAAGCTTATATTTGTAACAAGCTTAATTTCTCATCTATACACTATACACAGATATTGTAATCTTATTTATATGTTATTTTATTCCTGATAAGATCTAGCATGTTCAGGGTGGTATACTCAATGACAAGTTATTTTATTTCTAACCTGTTAAAGAGTAATATGGTTGCAGAAAATAAAAAACTTAATCTGACTGAAAAGGTTGAGAAATAAATAAAAATAAAAGTTGGAAATACAAAATACTCATATTCATTTTAGGAAATAGCTTAACTGAATTATATGGTTAGACACACCTAAATCCTACTTTTCAATATATATATATCTTTTACAATTAAAGGTTTATTACATTATTTACCCATTTCTCTCTTCACTCCACAAGTCATATATTTAAGAGCTGGAATGTGAAATATGGTTTAGGTGAATATGCAGTCTAAAGCAAAATTGGGTGCCAAGAGCAGAACAGAACATTTAACAGTGAAAGACAGGGCAACAGGGAATATTTTGTGGTTAGAAGAACCAGATTTGAGAATTGTGCAGATTTGGCCTTTTAGGAAACCTGTACCAATATGCATCATGATAAGGAACACTTAGGCAAGATGATGGCAGGGCAATTCATGTCTGTGTGAGTTAGAATCGAACAGACTTCTTTGCAGGAATACACAATTGAGAAATGAAGGAATAAAAAGGCTGTTGAGTTAAAGAATGGGTGTTTTGATGGTAGATTCAGAAGTTTCTGATGTTATAGGTCAGACTACAGAACCTAGTGTAGGTATCTATCTTACAAAAGCTAAATCTGATCCAGCAGATAAGGACGGAGTAAAAAAGTTCTTAAGCACAGTTACAGTGCTGGTTACTGTGGGGGAAGATGGACCGAGTGAGTCTACTTGAAATTGTTTTGAAGGAGCAAAATGTGCCATCCCAGCAGAGAATTGGCTCAGCATAGCACAATGTGATTGCAGTCCAAGTCACTATAGCATTCTTCAGAAATAGATAAGTGCACATCACACACCATTGCCACTCATAGAAGAGGAATTGTGCCTATTCATCACAGGGCAGTTGCCTTCCAAAAGTGAAGACAAAATGAGGAAGAAAGGAAGATTTTATAAGCACAGGACATCCTCTGGGAAAAGAAACAGAAATGGTATGCTGCAGGACTGAAATTGTCTTCTGATCAGCAATAGGGCAATCTGTTTGCCTAGTCTAAGCCCACAATCATAGAGACACAGTGAGTACTTTCTGAATGCATAACAAAGCAGATGGTGTAAAAGAACCTTGTGCATAGGCCACCTCGTCAGTTAGCTTCCTTGGGCAATGAAGCCTTTTAAAATCCCCTCTTAAATGCTTTCCTTGTGGGGAAAGTAAGAATGCATATCATTGTTGTTATTTAAGGGAAGATGCTGGGCGATCTCCAGCTTCTAGTTTTATAAATTCTAGCAATACAACAAGACTATTTAATCTGGCTATAATCTTGTAGCTCTACATCTTCAATATGTACTTGAGTTATTTCCAAAACTTTGGGATGTTGATTCTTTGTCCTTCAGTGTCCTTGAGCTCCACTCTGTGTCATTCCATCAGTGTTGTTACATAGACCAGCTGACTACTGACAAATTCAACTCTCTCCAATTTTACTGAATTCCTACCTCTTTCTCTTAACATCTCCCTGTCTTATTTGGCTCACTTCTGACATTAGAGCCTCATGACTTCTTTGAAGCTCTGCCATCACCTTCTTTACTAGTCTTCTACAAAATTATCAAAACTGTGAATTAGGTTGCTGAAGCTTTCTCTGTTCACACCCATGCAGACAAATACTGCAGAAAGAAAACACATAGCAATTTGACATCAATGAAGTCCACTGACTCTTTAATGTAAAGTGAATAATATTCATAACCATATCTGAACAATTTTCAGATATCAGAACTGTCTCTATAAAGTCAGTATATATTCACTCTAAATGTAAAGAGCAGAGGGAAAATCACATTGAATTTAAAATGCCAAGAGCCTCTGTGAGAAGGAAGAAATAACAGATAAATGCAAGAAGAATGCATTAAGATAATTCTTCATCAAAAGTCACTAATAAGATAGTTAAAATGAATATTGGAAATAAATTTATGACACTCTGAATGGACATATTTCTTCTGTCTAGAAAATATTAGAGCATCTATCACTTAAGAAGAAAAAGGCAAGTTTTCCTACACTGAAATGTGTGAGAAAATATTTTACCATCATCTTCAACTGAATATTTCAAGTCTCATATGGCCTATCATCCAACAACTCTAAGATAACATTTTCCATTACACTTATACACCTGTAAAACAAGAAATATGGACTAAAGTATTTAGCTACCTCATTAGCAATGACAACTTACTACAAGATGGCTTTATAACAGTAGAATGAATATGTAAATCATACCTCAATTAAAATGTATAATATAAAAATGATATGCAATATTATATTAAGTATGTACAGTTATGAAAACATTATAAGAAAGGAAGAACACATAGTATATGTTGCCATTTGTCTAATGGCATAAATATGCCATACTATTAGATGACAAAAAGGTAAAAGAAACGAAAACAGAGATGAGAAATGATTCTGGATCGCTGAAAGTTAGACTAGATGTGGAATTTGTCAGGTTAATGTTGCTGAAAGAGTCTATGTACTGATGTGAGGTGGGTAAATTAAGACACTTCACAAGTTTTAGCATATCAAAACCTAAACCTTAATGTTTCCTCTCCTAATAATTTACATTAAAATGTAAAATATATTTTTTTAAGATTTTAGTACTTTCTAGGTGTGTATTTTTAAGATGAATCACTTTTCATTTTTTTACAAATTGAAAACAGATTTTCTCTTATACAATACATCCTGGCCACAGTTATGCAGTCCTCCCAGCTCCCCTCCCTCCTCTCTCCCCCATATCCACTCTCCTTCCTTCTCTTTTCAGAAAAGAGCATGCCTCTAAGAGACAACAACTAAATGCAACAAAACAAAATACAAGACAAGGCAAAAGCCTTCACACTGAACCTGAGCAAGACAACTCAACAGGAGGAAACTGTCCCAGGCAGAAGAGTCACTGTTGGGAATCCCAGGAAGGCAACAAGCTAATAGCCACAACATGTACACAGAGGACTTGGTGCAGACCTCTGCAGGCCTCCTGCTCGTCCCGTCGGTCTTTATGAGTCTATATGCACCCTGCTTAATTGATTCAGTGGGCCGTGTTACCTTGGTGTCTTACATCCCCTCTGACTCCTATAATCTTTCTGTTCCCTTTTCTATGGGATTCCCTGAGCTCCGAGGGGAGGTATCATATGAAGACCTCCAAATTAGACTCTCTCTGAAAATATCCAGTTGTGGGTCTCTGCATCTTCTCCCATCTGCTGCCAAAGGTAGCTGGATGGCTGGACAAGGCACAGATCAACGAGTAGAGCAGAATACCATTAGGAAACATTTTGTTTTGTTTATTTTATTTTATTTTTTGCCAGTCACGTTTGGTTCTACCTTAGGTCTCTGGTTCCAGCCCATCCAGGCAGTATAGGATGTGGGCTCCCTCTCGTGGGTTGGGCCTCAAGTTAAATCAGACATTGGTTGCCCACTGCCCCAAGTTCTGCACCAACATTGCCCTAGCACATCTGGCAGGCAGGACAGATTGTAGGTGAAAGGTTTTGTGGCTGTTTTGGTGTCCCTGTTTCTCTTTCAGTAGCCTGCAGAGTACCTCTTCCTGCACCGAAGAGAATAGAAGGTTGGGGTGAAGGTGCCGTGCAGGGACCAGTTCAACCTCTCAACATTCTATATGTTCTACGTGGATGTTGTTCTCAGGAATAGGGCCCTGCTGTCAGTATGTGGAGGGCAGCTCTCTGTTCTATCATCAGCCTGAATTGTTTGGGGATCTCCCTGGGACCCCCTTGGCCAACAAGTCAAATGAATGCAACACAGTCCCACCACAAAGCCTTGCCTGCCTTTAAGAGATGACCAGTTCAGATTCTGTATCCCCCATTACTAGTAGTCTTCACTAGGGTTACCTTCATATATGAACCCTGTTTCCATACCACCCTCCAAATGCCCTCCAATTCCAGCTATCTCTTCTTACACTTTCTCCTTCCATCCTCAACTGATCCCTTATTCTCCCATCCCCTCCTGCCCACAGTACATCCACAAAATCTATTCTATTTTCTCTTCTTGGAAAGATCCATGCCTTCCCCCTTGAGCCATCATTTTTACCTAAATTCTCTGGGTCTGTGGATTGTAACTTGTTTATCTTTTATTTAACAGCTCATATTCACTTAAAAATGAACACATACTACATTTGTCTATAGCGTGAATTGTCAGAAAATCTTGTTAATAAAAACAAACCTGGAGCCGGTACTGGGGTCAAGCTGCAAGATCAGAGAAGCAGAACAAGCCATAGCCACCTCACCTTGCCAATTTCTCAGCTGATCCTGTTTCCTCAGACTGGAAGCCTCTGAGTCCTCATCCGAATGGATCTCAGCTGAACTGCTTCTCGAAAGTCTGAAAGCTTAAAAGGGCTAGTTCCTGATTTTCACGCCTTATATACCTTTCTGCTTTCTGCCATTATTTCCTGGGATTAAAGGCTCTTTTGTTACCACACCTGGCTGTTTCCAGTGTGGCCTTGAACTCACAGAGATCCAGACGGATCTCTGCCTCTGGAATGCTAGGATTAAAGGTATGAGTGTCATCATTTTCTGGCCTCTATATCTAGTAGCTATTCTGTTCTATGACCCCAGATAAGTTTATTAGGGTGCACAATATATTGTGGAACACAATATCACCACATTTGTCTGTCTAGGTAAGGGTTACCTCACTTAGGATATTTTCCTAGTTCTACCCATTTACCTGTAAATTTTATGTTGTCTTTTGTTCTTTTAGCAGCAGAATAGTAATCCATTATTTAAATATACCACATATTCTTTATCCATTCTTCTGTTAAGGGACATCTAGATTGTTTCCAGTTTCTGGCTATTATGAATAAAGCTTCTGTGAATGTAATGGAACAAATGTCCTTGTGGTAGGATGGAGTGTACTTTGGGTATATGCCTAAGCATGATATAGCTGAGTCTTGAAGTAGATTGATTTCCAATTTTCTGAGGAATTGCCATATTGATTTCCATAGTGGCTGTACTACTTTGCACTTCCACCAACAATGGAGGAGTATTCCCTGTACTCCACATCCTCACCAGAATGAGATGTCACTTGTGTTATTGATCTTAGTAATTCTGACAGGTATAAGATGGAATCATAAAGTAGTTTTTATTTGCATTTCTCTGATGGCTAAGGATGTTGAACATTTCTTTTTTTTAAATATATAATTTTTTAAATTAATTTTTTCCTTTTCTTTTACATACCAACCCCTGTTCCCCGCTCTTCTTCCTCTGCTTCTCCCCACCCACCCCCATTCCACCTCCATCCCCTTCTTAGTGTAAGGCATCCCTTGGGTAGTCAACACAGGCTGGCATACCAAGCTGGAGCCTGATCTAGCTCCCCCTCCCTGCATCAAGACTGAGTAAGGCATCACACCATAGGGAATGGGCTCTAAAAAGTCAGTTCCTCTACCCGGAATAAGTCCTGGTCCCATTGCCAGGGGACCCACAAACACATCAAGCCATACAACTTTAATCCACATTCAGAGGGCCTAGTGTGGTCCCATGAAGGCTCCCCAGCTGTCAGTTCAGAGTCCACGAGCTCCCACTAGCTGGGGGAAGGTATCTTTGTGTTTTTTTTCCATCATGATCCTGACCCCACCTTGCTCTTATAATCCTTCCTCCCTCTCTTCAACTGAACTCCAGGATCTTGGCTAAGTGCTTAGCTGTGGGTCTCTGCATCTGCTTCCATCAGTCACTGGATATAGGTTCTATGATGACAATTAGGGTAGACACCAATCTGAGTGCAGGGGAAAGCTAGTTCAAGCACCCTCTCCACTACTGCTTTGAGTCTTAGCTGGGGTCAATCTTGTGAGTTCCTGGGTTTTCCCTAGCTGCAGATTTCTCCCTATCCCCTTAATGTACACTCTGTCAAGATATCTCTTTCATTGCTCTCCCTCCTCATTCTCCCCCAACTCGGCCATCTCTAGCCCTCATGTTTCCACCTCTCCTTTATAATCCACTCCCAGTTTACCCTTTCCCCTTCCTAGGGTGATCTGTGGGAGTCCCTCTTAATGTCCCCTTCTTTACCTAGCTTCTCTGGAGTTGTGAATTGTAGCCTGGTTAGGATATTGAACATTTCTTTATGTGTTTCTCAGCCATTTGAGTTTCCACTACTAAGAATTCTGTTTAGAACTGTACAACATTTTTAGTTGTATAATTTTTTGATATCTAGTTTATCGAGTTCTTTATGTATTTTGGATGTTTGCCGTGGGAGTGGTGAAAATCTTTTCCCATTCTGTAGACTGTCTCTTTATCTGATTTATGGTGTCTTTTGCCTTACAGAAGCTTTTCAGTTTCATGAGGTCCCATTTATTAATTGTTGATCTTAGTGTTTGTACTATTGGTGTTCCGTTCTGAAGGTCTTCTTCTGTGACAGTGCTTTCAACGTTATTCCCCACTTTTTTGTCTATCAGGTTCAGTGTGTTTGTATGTTGAGGTCTTTGATCTACTTGGACTTGAGTTTTGTATAATATGATAAATATGGATCTATTTGCATTTTTTCACATGAAGAGATCCATTTTGACTGGAACCA
Source organism: Peromyscus eremicus (assembly GCF_949786415.1). Classification (NCBI taxonomy): domain Eukaryota; kingdom Metazoa; phylum Chordata; class Mammalia; order Rodentia; family Cricetidae; genus Peromyscus; species Peromyscus eremicus. The sequence continues at coordinate 24,990,375 of NC_081417.1, read as the reverse complement.
ATTGTTGAAGATCCTGTCTTTTTTTTTCCACTGTGGATTTCTGTCTTCTTGATGAAAAATAATATTTCCATAAGTGTATGGATTTATATTCAGGTCTTCAAATCAATTCCATTGATCAACATGTCTGATTTGGGGCCAATACCATGCTGTTTTTGTTAATATATCTCTGTAGTACAACTTGAAATCAGGGATGGTGATAGTTCTTTTATTGTTCAGGACTGTTCTAGCTATAATTTTTTTTTTTCATATGCAAGTGAGAATTGTCCACCAAAGGTCTCTAAAAATTATGTTGTAATTTTGATGGGTATTGTACTGAATCTGTAGATTGGTTTTGGTAAGATTGCCATTTTGATTAGTTTTATCTAACCAATCCATTAGCATGGAAGATCTTTCCATTTTCTTATATCCTCTTAAATTTTTTTCTTCAAAGTCTTGAGGTTTTTAATTATACTATTCTTTCATTTTCTTGGTTTGAGTTACCTCAAGATATTTTATATTATTTGATGCTATTGTGAAAGGTGTTGTTCCTTGATTTCTTTCTCTGTCCCTTTGTCATTTGTATATTAGGGCTACTGATGTTTTTAAGTCAAGTTTGTATCCAGGCATTTCACTTAAAGGTGTTTATCAGCTGTAGTAATTCCCTGGTGGAAATTTTAGGGTCACTTGTATATACCATCATATCTACAAATAATGATGTTTTGACTTCATCCTTTCTGATTTGTATCCCTTTGATCTCCTCCAGTTTTTTATTGCTCTAGTTAAAAATTCAAGTACTATATTGAATATATATGAAGAGAATGCAAACCTTGTTTTTTTCCTGATTATAGTGAAATTGCTTTAAATTTCTCTCCATTTAATTTGATGTTAGCTATAGGCTTGCTGTAGATTGCCTTTATTATGTTTTAGTATGTCCCTAATCTCTCCAGAACTTTTATCATGAAAGGGTGAAGGATTTTGTCACAGGTCTTTTTTGTATCTAATGTGATGATAATGTGTCTTTTTTTTCTTAAAGTTTGTTTATATGGTAGTTTACTTTTACTGATTTTCACATTTGATTCCATCTCTGCATCTCTGGGATGAAGCCTACTTGATCATGGAAGATGATCTTTCTGATGTGCTCTTGGATTTGTTTTGCAAACATTTTATTCAGTATTTTTACTTCTGTGTTCATGAGGGAAATTGGTCTGTAATTGTTTCTTTGTTGAGTTTTTATGTCGTTTGTGTATTGGGGTCACTGTGGCTTCACAAAGTGAATTTGGCTACGTTCCTTCTATTTCTACTTTGCAGAATAACTTGATGAGTATTGGTGTTAACTCTGCTTTGAAAGTCTAGTAGAATTCTGAAGTAAAACCATCTGGACCTCAGCTTTTATGGTTAGAAAACTTTTTGTTGTTCTTTATCGATCTGTCTATCTATCTAACCATCATCTATCTATTTATTTATTTGTTGTTTTTACATCTGAACCAAGGTTTCCCATCCCTCCTCTCCTCCCAGTTCCTCCTCCTAATTCGTTTCCCCATACCCCATCCACTCCTCCTCCTCTGTTTCTCTTCAGAAATAGGTGGGTCTCACATGGATATCAGTCAGCCAGGGTATATCAAGTTGCAGTGAAACTAGGCACCTTCTCTTCTATTAAGATTGGATGAGGCAATCTAGTAGGAGGAAAGGGTCCGCAAAGCAGGCAGCTGAGTCAGAGACAGCCCCTGTTCCCACTGTTAGGAGTCCCACAAAAAGACCAGGTTATACAACTGGAATATATATGCAGAGGTCCTAGGTCAGTCCTAGGCAGCCTGGTTGTTGGTTCAGTCTCTGTGAGCACATGAAAGCTCAAGTTAGTTGATTTTGTGAGTTTTTCTTGGTGTCCTTCACCCCACTGACTCTATATGCCTTCCTCCCCTTCTTTCATAGGATTCCCTGAGCTTGACCTAATGTTTGGCTGTGAGTCTCTATATCTGTTCACATCATTAGTTGGGGGAAGCTTCTCTGATGACAGTTCGGTTGGACACCTAGTACAATGGAAACTCTCAGGAATCTTTGAGGGTGACCCTACCTAAGACCCCTAGCAATGGGGAATACTGAGCCCAATCCAGACATCTCCTGTAAGCAGGCAAGACTTCCAGTGGAAATATTGGGGTACCAAACCAGCCACAGACCTATTTATTTACAGTTTGTCCTGCCTACAATATGTGTCTGTGTAAACATGATGTAGAAATTATGGGAGTGACCAACCAATGACTGATCCAGCTTGAGACCCATACTATGAGATGGAGCTTACCCCTGAAGGCCAGAACCCAGATGCAGGATACCCCAAAGACCTAGGAAAGAAGTAAACATGCTGTCAAAAAAAAATCAATGAAATGATTCCTAATGATATTCTGTTATACTCATAGATTGGTTGGTAGAATTTTAATGACTATTTCTATTTCACACAGTTATCTATTTAAATTGTTTATCTGATCTTGATTTAATGTTAGTAAGTGGTACCTATGGAGAAAATAATCCATTTCTTTTAGATTTTCCAATTTTGTGTTTTATGAGATTTTTAAAGTATGTTCTTTATGATTTTCTGGATTTCCTTGGTGCTATTGTTACAGCCCACTTTTCATTTCTGAGTTTGACAATTTGAATATTCTCTCTCCGCCTCTTAGTTTGGGTAAGGTTTTATCTATCTTGTTGATTTTCTCAAAGAATCAGCTCTTTGTTTGACTGATTCTTTGTATTGTTCTCTGTTTCAGTTTTAATGATTTCAGCCTTCAGTTTGATTATTTCTACTCCTCCTGGGTGTGCTTACTTTTGTTGTTGTTCTAGAGCTTTCAGATGTACTGTTAAGTTGCTAGGATGTGAGGTCCACAGGAGGCATGACTGCGGTGGGGAAGGGAGACTGCAGCTGGTGTTCTGTTGAGTACTAGGATGATCCTGAGGGATTTGGTCTGGGAAAACAGAGTTGGAGAAGGTCTATATGCAGCCTACCTGGTCTAACAGCAGGCATGGCATGTGGTTGAGCAGTGGGTGTTCACCAGAGTTGGAGGCTAGGACACAACTACTATTTGGGAAGGAAGACCAGGAATGGAAGGTCTGTGGGATTCATAGGAGGCATAGACTGGGGGAAGGGAGGCTGTAGCTGGTGTTCTGTTATAGTGCTATGAACAATCCTGAGTATCAGGTCTAGAGGAGAAGAGGCTATAGAGAAGCTCTCTCAGTAGCTTACCTGAAAATTAGGGTTTTTTTTTTTTGTTTTTTCTTTTAAGGAATCTAAATATAAGCCTTTAGAATTTGCTAAGAGAAATGCAAGTCATAAGCCCAATTATTTTTAATCTAAAAGAAAAAATAAAAGCAAAGGACTAAGAGGTCATGGTATGGATATCTCATACAGCAGGGGCTCTCAAACTGTGGGTCACACCCCCTTCAGGGTTACATATCAGATATTTACATTATACTTCATAACAGTAGTAAAATTACAGCTATGAAGTAGCAATGAAACAATTTTATGGTTGGTGGTCATTATTACATGAGGAACTCTACTAAAGTGCCACAACATTAGCAAGGTTGAGAACCACTGTCTTAGAGATTCCTGACAGAGATGTGACTTTTGTCTCATTTTTATAGAACAGATTGCATTTATAAAACCATGGAAAGAAATAAAGAAATAGAAAGAAAAAAGTAATGAATCTCAGTCCCAGATGCTCTATACTTTCTCAATTGTACTGTTTCAATTGAGTAAATATTGAAATTAACTGAGATTCCTTAACTTTTTAAAAATATTTTAATATTTCACAAGCATGTAGTCTCATAGCTGTTTGTTTTTTTTTTGGTCAGATTGACATGAATCTACGAATACCTAGGAAAGAGGGCTCATATCTGAGGAACTGTCTCCATCAGATTGGCCTGTGGAGTTAGCATTTTCTTAAGTGTTAATTCATTCAGGAAGGCCCTGCACTGTGGGCAGTAAGTACCATCTCTAGGCAGAGGGGCTGGACTGGTAAAAGTATGCTGATGAGTTAGTAGGAGAATCAGCCAGTAAGTAGCATTCCTTTTAAGACTCTGCTTCAGTTCTTGCCTCCAGGTTTCCTCTTTAACATCCTGCCTTTGCTTTCCTAGATACAGCACCACAGATTGTAAACCAAAATAAGTCCTTTTCGCTCCACGTTTCTTTTTATCATGGTGTTTTTAGGAGCAGCAGAAAGCAAATGAGGACTTCCATTGTTTATACAGTAAATCTCTGTTGTGTGGATTTTGATACACAGAGGGGGAGAATCTCATTGGAGATTTTTGGTTGGCAGAAGTCAAATACTGGCAAATAATTTGGAAGCATGAGGACAGATCTCTACATCTAACCCTCATTATAAGATATAAGGACTAATGAGGAAACATATTAACAGCTGATCTAAAGCACACAACTTTTAGCTGCTCAAACCTTTTATTTGCTGTTTAACAATCTGTCTATACAAGTGTTATACAGTTGTTTGTTTAGTTTTTGATCTTTGAAATACTTGCTTTTATTTTGGTCATCACATGAAAAGAAATCTCTGTCAGAACATTTTGTACTGGAGTAACTCAGAAGTGGCCATTATGCCTCAGAATGAAAATATCAAATATAAAGAAAGTAAAAACCTGGGAGTGCATATTATATTCTTAAAATGTAATAGGCAGAGAGTTAAATGAAAGTATAAGGCTATCCCTAGTGCATATAGGAAACAGCATACAGCAATACATATTTTAGTTAGAATTATTAATAATCAAAGTATGAAATTAAGGATAGTTTGAGGCTCAGAGAATATAAGGACCTTATCATCAAATCTGTTTACCCAAGTTTGATCAGTAGAGAAATGATTACTAAGATATTGTTCTATAATATTCATATGTATGCAGGTGCACATATATATATATACATGCACATAAACACACAAACACACACATGTACATATATATATATATATATATATATATATATGTGAAAACACACATACTCACAGACACACAACAAATATTATCCTACCCAAAAATGTGTTGAAAAATAGGAACTCACACTCATATCAGCTTGGTAGTTTTTGATGTAACATGTTGTGTAGCATTGCAAGAAAGCCTGCACAGAGGGACAATATCCTTTGTAAATAAAAAATTAGCAATTGTCTTAGTTAGGGTTTCTATTGCTGTGAAAAGACACCATGACCACAGCAACTCTTATAAAGGAAAACATTTAATTCTGGTGGCTCAATTACAGTTGGGGGTTCAGTCCATTATCATCACAGTGGGACATGGTGGTGTGCAGGCAAACACAGTGCTGGCGAGGTAGATGAGTGGCCTATATCTTGCAGGCAAAAGGAAGTAAATTGTCACACTATGTGGTATCTTAAGCATATATGAGACCTCAAAGCTGCCTCTGCAGTGACACACTTCCTCCAACAAGGCCTTACCTTACCTCCAACAAAGCCACATCTCCTAATAGTACCACTCCCTTTGGGGGCCATTTTCTTTCAAACTACCACAAGAATTATATGTGAAATATATGTTGTATTCTATTTAACACACATAACTGTTAATTAGGCCCTTTAAGAAGGTTGTTTCTCAATAAAACTACAGATCATCATGTCTTTCAGGTCTAGACCCTTAATTGGTGCAACAAATGTAATTTCTTACCAGGACTTTGACATATAGTTTGTTTTTTCTAGTTATTCAAGCAACATGTGATACCAAAATACTAGATTAGAATTTCTCTTGTTCCACATAAGTTGTTAAACTTTGTTTATTTTATAATCACCAAGCATTTGTAACAGCTTGCTCTTTCTGGGGAAAGCTCTTTAATTGAGAAACAGTATTCTAGATGTCATGTCCATTCATTGTAACTGGACTATCCCCAAGGTATGCCAATGCTGATGAAAATTAGTGTCAATCTTCCCCATGTGTTGGGTATGTGGTAATCTGGTAGGAATATGAAATGACAGCTCCTGGTATGTATCCCTTCTCATGAGTTTCAGAGATTTCTACTTGTTTACCGTCTGGTGATATATGCAGTGGGTTTTCCATCCAATGATGAAGTCAAAGTTGCAGAAATAAGCAGTATAGGTGCAAACAGGTAACATGTCAAAAAACAGAAAATAAACAATAAAGCTTTGCTGACACCATCTCCAAAACAGCTCGTTATTTATTCCCCATGGCCATGAAGATACACACAGGTCATAGAATATGACAATTCTCTACCTGTGTAATAAAAAATTTCACCTCTTGCCTTCTAAATATTTCTCCCTTTCTACCTTGAATTTCTTATTTAGTTAACTTCTATGATCAAACTCTTTATTTTCAACATGGTTAATAAAATACACTCATATAATACAGATATCTTCATTACTGAAAAAATTTTAAAAACTTTGAAATTTTCAAATGCATTTGGACACTAGAAATTCTCATCTGCCCCTTGTTACAGAAAATCACACTCTTAAGTAAAAAATAAATGTGTTAAATGCTCTTATGTGTAAGCTGCATGCTGTTACAGAACAGACTATGGGACTTGATACAAAGAAGGTATAAAGAAAAGTGGACACTGTGCTGTACTTGTTAGTTTGAACTAACTGAACTTCACATAAAGTCTGACATCTGTGAACTTTAAAAGTTTTTCTTTTTATTTATTTTATCTAAAATACATATTCTTTTCTCACATAATAGATCCTGATTATGGTTTCTCCTAACTCAAATACTCCCCAGTTCTTCCCCACCTCTCCTCCCATCCAGATCCACTCCCTTTCTGTCTCTCCTTAGAAAGAGCAAGATTCTAAGGTATAATAACATATAACAGAATAAAAGTTAATAAGATTAAAAAAAATCTATCATGTCATAGTTGGATGAATCAAACCAACAGAAAGGAAAAGAGCACAGGAAAATTCACAAGAATCAGAGACCCACTCATATACCACTGTGACCACTTTTCTTGACATGCTTTCTTTGTATCAAGTCCTATAGTTTCATCCTCTGTCTAGGATGAAAACCTGATGCCTTCCATGTACCCTGGCTGGATGTGCTACTTGCATCTTAAGACTCTTGCAAATAATTATTAAACCATATTAAAAGTGAGCACAGAATTACATTGTTTACTCATAAACAGTGGCATTTTTTTAATAACAGAACAATTCCCAAAAAGTTCATTACCCGATGAGTTCTAGACTAAAATAAAGTAGATTATCTTCATTTTCCTCTGAATATGGTGGAATGGATGAAGAAAAATGTAGTACATTTCACTTTGGAGTAGTACTCAGTTGTTAAAAAATTATCATTTAATTTGCAGGCAAATGGTTGGAAATGGAAAATAACATGCTGAATGATGTATCCCAGACCCAGAAAGACAATAGGGTATGTATCACTTTAACATGGATATTAGCTGTTAAGTAGCTGACCTATTCAGATCTTTCTGTGAGACCTGGGATTTGAGGACCATAAAGAATGGGGCTGGCTATAATCTAATTCTGTAGACATGCTTACTTGAGTTTCAGTATACTTTTGAACATAATTGTAACAAAGAAAGCAATGATCCAAGGAAGGTTGCTTGAGTTCAGAAAACATGATCAGGAAAATATGTAAATAAATGCCAGGTATGCACATACTAAATATTAACAGAGCAGGCCTTTCCCAAAACTTTCTCAGGACAGACCAATTTAAAGACAATTGTCTGGCACCTACTATAGATCGTATCTGGGAATGCACAAAAGCAAGGCAGAGGCCATATCCAGATTCAGGGTACAGTGGGGACACCACTCAGCATATCATATCACCAGATTAGGTTCTATAGCTACATTCTGACATCCAACAAGGATAAACCTGGCTTATAAATTGAATGCTAATGTTTGTCACAGGAGGCATGAAATCACATCCAAGAACAATCCAGGCAACAAAATAAAGTTGAGGTAAAAAGGCCTTCAGCCTTTTTTCCTGGAGCCTCATAGTTGCCAAAGACATTGTTCACCATATGTCATTCATTTGGCCACGTCTAACAGTTAAGTAAATAATAACCAAGCTACCCTGAATCTATAATATGTTTTTTTCTAGAATAGAGAGAATTAGACTCTGCCAAAATAGAAATAAATTCTTAAGGACCAAATCTGCATAATCCCAAGCAAGGCCAAGCTTCTTAGTGAAAAGATTAGTAAATCTGGATAAAAAGAGGTTGTGTTAAAAGAGTTTGACCTCAACAGCTGTAGAGCCTGCATGGGACTGGACATAGCGAGAGACAGTTATGTAGCTTGATCTGCTTAAGGGGCCCCTAGCAGTAGGATCAGAATCCATTCGTGGTGCACAAGCAGGCTTTTTGGAGCTCACTACCTATGAGCTCACATTTGGATCTCACTACCTCGCACAGCCTTGAGGCAGGGTGAGGGGCTTGGACCTGCCTCTACTAAATGTACATCCCCATGGGAGGCCTTACCTTCTTGTAGGAGGGAATGGGAGGTGGGCAGGGAAATGGAGGATGGAGGGGCGAGCGGAGGGAAGAGGGCAACTTTGATTGATATGTAAAATGAATAAAAACAGTTTTTTCTTAATTATAAAAAATTTTGAAAAAAGGGTTTGACCTCTGAAAGGTAACCCAAGGCTCAATAGGAATAAAAATACAGAATTAAACAGAGCTCATCTTAAATTTAATTAAAAACACTGTTTCACTAAAGGCATGTTCAGTTGAGCTTCTGATACAAATTCAGATTAAAATAACTGGATCCAAAGATGTGAGAGCAGGAGAACTGGTCCTGCTCCTTTCTGTTTGCTACATTAGGTTGAATTAGCCCGGGCAGTGCTGGAGAGCTGGCCTAGTTGGTGACGATGAGGGAATGCTGGCAGGCTGACTAATACAAGTACCACCCGGTCCCAGAATCAGGCCTATGAGTTAGCTCACCTCAACATCCACCTCATCTGTGAACTGCTGGAGCATATGAAGAGGCCAGACCCGCAAATACACAGCCACAGGATGTCCATGACACAGGGCAACAACAGGATATCCAAGAGGATCCCCAGTGAAGGCCCGGTATCTAGGGTATAGCTGAAACCAGAGGTAGCTGAAACCAGAAGCCTCGAACCATACCAGTGACTCATTGCAATGAATACATACAAGTAAAGGTATACGGACTGAAGGGTATACTGTGTCAGTCACTGGGCCACACTACAGCGTCCACGCAAAGATTTTTGTTTGTTTGGTTTTGTTTTTTATTTATAAATTTAAATTTTGTTTCGTTTTTTGGGAAAAGTTGTAAGGGCAGACAGCAGAAGCTAGAGACGGGGAGATGAGTGGGATTGGGATATGAAATCCACAAAGAATCAATAAAAAGTTTAAAATTTTTTTAAAAATAAGAGAGTTAAACCATCACCTAAGTGTTTCTTTTTCCTTGACCTCATTATTATCGACACCAAACTCTAGAATGCATATAGACTCTACATATCCACTGGCTGTCATTTAAATGTGCTAGTCATGGCTGGATTATTTCATTTGTGAAACTTTATTTGTATATAACTAATATTTTTTTATTAAGTGAAGTTTCACTTAAACACATTAAATTGTCATTCATTTCAATATATTTTAAAATGTGTTATTCACCATATGCTGAGACCAAATGAATGTTAATATTTTTATATATTTTTTAATTTTTGTGTGAAAGTATGCCACATATGTGGGTGCATATGGAGACCTGTAGATGGAGTTACAACAGATGTGAGCCACCAAAATTCAGTGCTAGGGACCAATCTTAATTCTCTGGAAAAGCAGGGAATTCTGAGCCATGTCTTTAAAAAAAAAATGATTGTTAATCTTTGAACACAAATTACAAAAGATTAGAATTGTGTAAGTTTCTGAAAAGTATGTTGATCTTGTGTTTTGTTTTGTTTTACTGTATTTTATTTTGACAATCTTGACTGCACAACACCACAGAAAATGGGCTTTAAGTTCAAATATCTTGGGCTATTTAGTGAAACTAAAATAATTTATCAGAATTAATAATTAGATGTTCTTTCTTGCTCTGAATAAATTTTCATCCTTCATTGTGCCTCATAATAGTTGATAGTATCATTTATTTACCTAGTAATAAAAAATAGGTCAATAAATGAGAACCCTACAGTTACACTCAATCTAAAGAAATATATTTTTGATTTAAAACACTTTTTCATCTATAGTAAGATATGTTCCATTTGATAGTTTCTTTAGACTGGAAGGGAATTTTAACAAAATTTTACATAATAAATAACTTATACAAGCAAGCAAGAGATTTATTTATAAAGTCTATCAGTAGATTAATTGGAGTCTATGATTACAATCCTTCTTTCCTAAAGTCATTATTAAGCAGCAAGTAGATGGACTATATCTCTGTAACACTGAGTGTCATTGAAATTTTGGTGAACAATTAAGAGTTTACTCTATAACGTGGAAAAGATGATAAAGAATACTATTATAAACGTAATATACCTGCATCATAGCTTCTGTCCTTTTAAATCCAATTACTGTGATTAATATACTTAATAATTTATTGCAAAAGAACTTAAAAAAGATTTGTTATAGAAAAAGACAGCATATACTATTATATTATTTACCAGAGAAAAATGTTCATTTTTTATGATACAACTTTAAAAGGAAGAAATCTAAGAATTTGACAAATTATTCAAAATTCAAGTGACGCTTAGAAAATCATGGAGGCAGTTTACCTAGAAAAAAATGATGTTGTTTTTGAAAAGGTTAAAGTCACATACATATAGCCACTATATGTTTATCTGTCACCTACGTTAAATTTGTACCTGATTCTCCACCCAGTTTTTTCCTAGTGCCAATCTGTCACCATCTTGATATGCAGACTGATTCTCACCACCACACCAATTGTAACACATCCCTAATTATTTGAAAGTCAAGCAGGTGTCCTTCAGCAGTATACACTAACAGTTGTGACCTCTCTTAATACACAAATGAATATATAACAGTTTTTTTAAACCTTGTATCAATACAATCAATGATGATAACATTAAAGCCTATCCATAACTGTCTAAGGCATACTCTATACAACTGCCATTAGTTATCTATTGGTTTTCTGCAAGGCACTAACCTTTGTTTTAACCTGGAAACTCGTTGTTTAGTAGAAAGAGTGACCTACTTAAGATTAAAAGGCAACAAATCACTGTACAACAAGGCCTTAAAGGGCAGACACTATTGAATAGAAACATTTATTTGTGTTTTACATGTCCTCCTGTTTCCATTTTATTAACAATTTATACAAACTAGAAAACAAGGAGAAATGATCCAAACTAGAGATCTATAACGAAAGCCACATCCCTGTACAGTTTACTTCTCAACAAGAAAGCATCACTAACAAGAATACCTAATTTTGAGTTTGAAATGATATTTACCCCGAACCAATTTAAATAGTTTTTCATTGGAGTGCCTATTGTTTTAGGTACAATTTTTGAATAAATCATGTGAGACAATAAAATGTGGAATAAAGAAAATAACTTGCAAATCTAGAGATACGTTTATAAAAGTCTAAAATTTTGATTTCCAATATTATTTCACATCACAATATGGAAAAATATGGTTTCATATAAGAATGTACAGAACAATATATCCTATTATTTCAAATATATTTAAATTTTTCCAAAAGAGAAATGTCCTCATCTGTAATGTGATATACAGAGGGGGTTAAAATATATTCTTTCATGTTATAGAACCCATATTCTCAACATTTAATGGAAATGCAGATCATAAAAACATATGCAATAAATAAATTAAAAATACCAAGGAGTGACAAATTATTGTGCTTGAATATTGCACAGTGAAACATTGTAGGAGAAAGCACTCAGACTGGGTAGAGCAGGTTCCTCTAGAATACTAAAATGGATCTCAGTGCACAATGAGGCCCTGCCCATGTCATTGGAATGAGCATTCAGGAGAAAGGAAGGACATGGTGCTTGGGTAGCTGAGTGATGAAGCAGTTCCACCATGGACTTTGACTTCCAATTTAGAGTTTTATTGAGTTGGAGTTCTGTTCATCTTACACTAAACACAGGCTGAATGCAAGTTTTCTTTGAAAAGAGTAATCTTCAGAAACTGTCTTTCTTTAGCAGACAGATCAGAGTATAAGTAGAAAGTTGGTTGTAGAAAGCATCTGTTGTGAGTACTATAAATGCTGGGAACAATTTGTTGGTAGGTAGCAATGTAAATAGCATACAATGTAATAACATGTATTATAAACTAATGAAATAGAGAAAAAAACGCTGTCAGGGTTCTCCATCATCTGCCCCTTTTACATTAGCCAACAAACACTGCATCAATAGTTGCAAATTCATCTGTTACCATGTTTGAAAGGAACACATTGGCTTCCTGTACCACTGCCCTCACATTACTGCTTTTACCAGTTTTTCACCAGAGTCTAACAAAAATTAAATTAGATGCAATTTTTAAAGAGCATTTCTAGTTGGATTCTCTAAATCTATGACACAGCTATGTCATCAGGCCCATTTAGTTATAAACTGAGAATTTTATTGGTAGTCACAGAGTATTACCTTGTTTATCTGCCTTTCAATGATTCTTTTGTTAATGATATTCCATTATTTGTTAAAACATCTTCATTCACTTGGCCCATTTTGAGAGATGCATCCACATACTTTGATAAACCATTACCCCCTCTCTAAAAATGTCTTTCTAAATTCCCTATAATTTATCAAAATCATTAACCTGTAAGGGAAGTAAATATATATATTCATGCTTAGAACACATTTATTTTGCCAAACATAGTGTGCATGACTGGTTATAATCCCAGGAATGAAGAAAGGAGTGCAAGGTTATCTTCAATACCACAGCAAATTGAAAGCTACATTAAGCTCCATATGACCCTACTTCCATCGTTTGGTTCTTGTTCATTTGTTGGCATTCAGTTGGCTATAAATACATGTGTTTCTTTTGGACTTTCTGCCTGGATTGCCTTTACACCAAGAACATGCTGCTGTGGTTACTGTAGCTCCGTGGCTATTTTATGGAATCAAATTTTGTGACCACAAACTTATTGGTCTCTTTATTTGAGGTGGGTCGTTTTTATCACAGCCGCTATGCTTGTCGAGTTCCTTGCAATTCCATTTGAATTTTGCACTCTTCTCTCTCTCTCTCTCTCTCTCTCTCTCTCTCTCTCTCTCTCTCTCTCTCTCTTTCTCTCTCTCCCTCCCTCCCTCCCTCCCTCCCTCTCTCTCTCTCTCTCTCTCTCTCTCTCTCTCTCTCTCTCTCTCTCTGTGTGTGTGTGCGTGTGTGTGTGTGTGTGTGTACACGTGCGTGCACATGTGTGTATAACCAATTCTGTGATTTGTACTTGAAGATCACATTGAATCTAAATCAATTAAGCTGTATGGACATTTAATAATGTTATTTTTTCCAATCTATTAACATGCAAAGTGTCTCCATTTTCGGGGCTTCAAGTTCTTTCATCAATAAATTATAACTATCACTGTACAAATATTTTACTTCATTGGGTAAGTTTAATTCCAAATTTCACTTATTTCATTCTATATTTTCACTTTATATTCTGCAGCATTACTCAGTTCATTCATTTATGATAGTCTTTTTGGTAGAATCATTAAGTTTCTTGAAAGTTAGAATCATAACCCTGTAAACATGGACAAATAATTTTCTACCTTTCCATTTGTACTCTATTTATTTTTTCTCTAAATTAATTACTGTAGCTATAATTTCAGTATTAAACCACATAAGATTCACAAAAGTGTGTACCCTTGTTTTGTCATAATTTTGGAAAAAATGTTTTCAGCTTTTCTCTACACAGAACACTGGCTATGTCTTTGTCATATATAACCTTTATTATGTTGGTGTATGATCTTTCTATATGTGTTTGTAGGGTTTTACTATATTTTATTTTGTTTAGTTTTAAAAACACTTATTCATATTAATTTATTTTATTTGTGTGTGCTGTGAGGAGAAACAGAGAGAGAGAGAGAGAGAGAGTATTGCAGTATGTCTGTTTTTACCATATGAGCATGAAAACAGGTGATGGCACCAGATATCCCTGGACTAAAGTTACAGCACCCAATTTTTGTGCTGGAAAATATGCCTAGGTTATCTGGAAGAGCAATAAGTACTCCTACACACTGCATCATCACTCTAAGCTCCATATTTCATTTTATTGAAAGATTTTTTCCTGCATGTATATCCATATGATTTTCATTATTCATTTGTTGATGAGAAACATATGTTCATTTTTATCTACTGAACAATTCTTACAACTTTGGAACACAACCTATTTGATAGTGGGTAATGGTAATTTTTATATTTGCTTTTGATTTGATTTGCTAATATTTAGTTTATAATTTTTACATTGGTGTTCATCATAGGTATTGACTTATAGTTTCCAGGTTTTATGTTTTCTACTTTTTGTTTCAGAGTAATTTGGAAACATTTATCTCCCTTTCAAACCACAGGTTAATTATTAATAATAATTAGCTGATATACTGTTAATACGTTCTACAATGAAGATCTTAGCCAAAGAATCTACTTGGGGGAGTTCTGTAGAATGTGTTTGCCAGGTATTTTCTATTTAGATTCAGTTGAGGTCAGATATCTGAGTTGCACATTTGGGAAGGTGGATTGAAGAGGAAGTATTATAATGACAGCACTATGTTGAGTGATTTGGTGAGAGGAAAGTGAGGAAGACCCAGAGAATGCCAGTAGGTGATACAATCACTAGAATCAATGTAGCTAATTAAACACACAGAGCAATGTATGACATTCTCAGTGGAGAAGCCTATAGTGACAGGGCCGCATAATCTTAAGATATTTTGTTCTGGTCATTTCAAACAAAGTTTCAATGAAAGAAGAAAAGGGGAACCATTGTGAGTGTTTGCTTTATTTCACTTAATGTCTGATTATGTTTGGAGTATGGTTATTTAATGTTTCTGTAAACTCCACAGATTAAATTAAAATTTTCTAGGTTAAAGTGGTGAGAGGCTCAGATACTTAATTCAATAAATTCAATCAGTGGTTATATTAAAATAAATTTACTAACAAAATTATTGGCATTTATCTGTGTGAGCAATATTAATATTTAACTGTAGGAAAGTCACTATTAAGCTCATCTCTGTTGGAAACTACTTTTCACTTCTTCAGCAATCTTCTTTAAATCAGTAATGATATTAGTCCTACTTCATTTGTGTTTCTAAATTTTCCATTGAAAAACCCGATGTACAGAACAAATATGCCCCTAAGTGCATTTAATCAAGTAAGATATAACAGAAGGACACCTGGATTCTGTGACGGTTCACTTGAAATAGAAACACAAGATTTTATTACATACACAATGAGTATGAGCAGTATCACACAGTGAGTTCTCTTGGAGGCATATTCTTTAGAATTCAACTTTGTAATGGCTGAAGTATAACTTCTTACAACTTAATCCTATATCAAAAGATCTCAACCCAGCTACTCCACACTATATTCTCCAACTATAGACAGAATGAGGTAACACGCATTTTAATTTTCCATCCTATTTATAGTTGGAAGATGATAATTATATATAATTATGGAGTATGACATGATGCCTCAATTTATGCTTAAAATGTGGAATGATCAAATTAGGCTAACTAACAATTCCAGTTTGAGGGTATGAACGTGTGTGTGTGTGTGTGTGTGTGTGTGTGTGTGTGTGTGTGCGCTAAAAATATGCCAAATCTTGTGGTAGGAATGAAAGTGTGGAGAGTAAAAGGTACAGTGCTACAGTGTTTTGGTTAGATACAGAGGTTTAACACACGCACAAAAACACACACACACATATAATTTTAGATTATTCTATTCTCAATTACTTATATAACCTTAACTAGTAATAAGATCTCAACACAATAAGAGTAATATTTGCATATACTTCTACCTATGTTGTATTGATTGTTTGTTCAGTGTCACTTTGAAGTTGTCATAGTTTTCTCCCTGAATGATGTTATTCTCTGTGTCCAATCTCTAGCATAGGAATCAGCTAACAAGGTTTTTCTGAGAGATCAGATTTGGGCCACACATGACATCACACTGACTGCAGCTCATTGTATTTCTTTGAAAGGACACACAGAAGTGAGAAGAACATAAGCAGATTTGCTGTGAAGACTAAAAAGACTCTAACAATGAGTGGGAAGGTACAGCATCACTTGAACCAGAGTATTGCCTAGGTGATACTGCAGAAAATGTGTGTAGCATATCCAAGGACACTAAAAGGAAATTCAGAACAAATATGTTGGCTAACCTCACCCGAGATCTACAGGTAGCATCCAAATTCACAGTATTATTGGTCATGAGAGTTTTTCTGCCCACCTTTATCCTCCGGTCTTGCACTTGGAACAAATTGAAGTGTCAGAAGAGGAGATGAGGCAAGCTACTTTTCTTCCTTCATCGCAAACTTCAGTGTAGTGGGTCAAATGAGGAAATTATGGGAGCTTTGGCTTTGAATCAAGTACAAAGTAAAATTCTGACAAGACATTATACTTAAATAAATGCAACTTAAACCACAAAAATGTGAGAAAATAAGCCATAAGAAAAAAAATACTATATTTTATCCAGGAGCAGTGGAAAAAGTGAGCTCCACTCTGTCTATGAAATGGAATAGTTAGAATGCAAAATAAAATTGCTTTTATGAGCAAATCCCCAAAGTTGTATGTTTTGCTGTAAAAGTAGGATAGGAAATATGCAAAATTACAGACCCCCTGAATAGAAAGCAATTTGATTAATGCAACTAGTACCCTAAACCTGCAAGCTAAAATAACTTTTTCCTCTAAATGTAACTAAATTGAAGTAACTTACTTTATCAGACTAAATAGCTGTTTGTGTTCTTGCTTTATTTTGTAAGTTTGTGTACAACCCAAAGAAGGAATGTTTGCTTTTTTTTTCATGAATATAATTGGTGGAGTTTGATAACCAGACATAAAAAAGCTTTGTAAAAATTTCCCAGGCACATTTCACTTTGCTATATTTCTTTACAGTTTTCAGTCAAATTCCGAGGGGAATAAATAGATGTCTTACCTCATTTGCATAATGGAGCATGGAGTCAGCATAGCTTTTGCTCTAGCTATCCTGTCACTGAGAGGTTTAGAGCCACAACAGAGGTTTAAAACGAGATCCCATATGCATTCAAATCAGTTCACTGGAGAGACACTTTAAAATTTTTCAAATAACAACCTAATGTTTGAAGTAAATTGATTTCTAGCCCAAGCTGACTTGTTTAAATTGATTGAACCGAGGAAACATGTGACATGCATCATACTTATTTCAGCCTTTTTCTCAGTTTGAAAGGCAGTTTTATAATAAAAATTTTATGTTAATATGGAAAAATGCAACATCTCTGCATAAATTATACCTAGAGTCAGTAAACAGCTATGTTTTCCTAATTTTAAGAAAAGGGAAATAACTAACAGTGTGAATGTTTATGACTAAAATGCATTTGCTTAAGAGATCTTGAGAAAAATTTGAACAAACATGAACACCCAAAATTAAGGAGAATATGACTCTAAATTCCCATTAAAACCAAACTTTCACATGAACAGAAAGAAAATAAAATCTAAGTAGACTGGTTTACCTTTCTTTCTTTCTTTCTTTCTTTCTTTCTTTCTTTCTTTCTTTCTTCTTTCTTTCTTTCTTTTTCTTTCTTCCTTCCTTCATTCCTTCCTCCCTCCCTCCCTCCCTCCCTCCCTCTCTCTCTTTCTTTCTTTCTTTTTGAGACAGGATATGTTGTTGCCTAGGCTGCCCCATGCCTTGTTATGTAGCCTAGGTAGATTACCTGGAACTCCTGATCCCGCTACCTCAAACTCCTTCCTGCTGTGATTACAAGCATGCCTTAGGCTTCCTGAATGCTTACCAAGCAGTCTTTTTATTTAGCTTCCTATACAGCTATGAGGTTTTTTTTTGTTTTTGTTTTTGTTTTTGTTTTTTGTTTTGTTTTGTTTTTTTTTTTTTTTTTTTTTTGGTTTTTCGAGGCAGGGTTTCTCTGTGTAGCTTTGCGCCTTTCCTGGAACTCACTTGGTAGTCCAGGCTGGCCTCGAACTCACAGAGATCCGCCTGGCTCTGCCTCCCGAGTGCTGGGATTAAAGGCGTGCGCCACCACCGCCCGGCAGCTATGAGGTTTTTGTTTTTGTTTTACACATATGCACACGCACACGCACACGCACACACACACACACACACACACACACACTTGATTGAATGGATAGTATTTATTAAACAAAAGTACAATTCTCTCCAGCTGATAATTATATCAGTGAGAATGAAGAATCTTTTAAAATTATTTTTACCATGAAGAAAATTTCCATCTTTACAAGAAAACTGAAAAAAATAAAAAGTCTGCTCAAAATCCTTGCAAGTATCTCTGAGCAAATTCCCATTATTGTTTCTTTATGCAAAGCTGATTCATTTAGTTTAAGAAAACCTCTACCTTTAGCTTCTGTTAACCTCAGCACGGTCTTTGTTTTGCATTACATATGTCTTTAATTTTAAATTTTATGTAATATCAAACAATAAATTTAAGTCCGTAATAAATATGCTAACAAGTAGATGCAACTGTAACTTTTGTTACTCTGCTTGGATTTAAATATAACATACTCTATTCTTTGTTGGGACTGAGCTACAGGGTAAAACAATTTACATGATTAGAGACTTTTGCCCCATATTTCTGCTGAGTACCTAATCAATGATGTGGGGATTAGATCAGACAAGAGTGCAAAGTCATTGTATGTATCATTCACTTTCGGCATCACACACTATTTGATCGTCAGCTGAATCATGCTTCATGACGAGGGATAGGTAGTGACTCTTATATCATGAGTATGCTGGAGGAAAGGCAAGGCCTACAACATACATAGCTAACTTCCTGGTCATTCATAACTTATGTTTACTTAATAAGAAGTTGTCTTCAATTACATTTTGAAAGCATGAAAACTTTCTCTTCAGTGTCTTAAAATATTTTAAGTTAGTGTCCATGCATTTATATTTTTATTACATTTTCAACTCAAGTGTGCATGTACATATGAGCATGTAGAAATCTGTGGAAATTTGCAGGAGGGGTTCTCTCCTCCTACCATGTGTGTCCTAGGAATGGAACTCAGGTCTCTTATCTTGGCAGCAAGAACCATTTCAGGCTGAACCATCTCATTGGCTCTATGTTGGTGTCTATATATTTATATGTGATCATTTTCTCAAATAATTTCTTGAGGAAGTACCCTCTTTTCAGCTTATTTTTACATTGACAATTTTCACCAAATAGAAAAATGTAATAAGATTTGTAAACATTTGTTATTATGGGAAAGAATGACTTTAAGAAAGTAAATATTTCTAAACTTTAGAATTAAAATACTTGTATCATTATATGTTTGTTATTTACATTTGAATGTAATCTAAGGACTTGAAAATAGGAGCTAAGTATATTATGTTAAACTACAGTTGTCAACAATGACAGTGCCTTAGCTGGGCGGTGGTGGCGCACGCCTTTAATCCCAGCACTCAGGAGGCAGAGCCAGGCGGATCTCTGTGAGTTCGAGGCCAGCCTGGGCTACCAAGTGAGTCCCAGGAAAGGCGCAAAGCTACACAGAGAAACCCTGTCTCAAAAAAAAAAAAAAAATGACAGTGCCATTAATTCAAACAGAGAAAATACTACAGAAACCTTAAAGATTCAAATACTGAACTCTTATGAAGTAAGATTAATTTTATATGTCTGTTTTAAAACTTAATTATGCATAACATTTTAAATTAGTTAAAACCAGTGTAGCTGTATATATTGTAAACATAAACTGAAAGGGATAGATACTGGATTTGGGTGATGTGAGAGGATGTGTGTGTGTGTATGTTTTTGTGTGTGTGCGTGTGTGTGTATGTGTGTGTGTGTGTGCTTGTATATATTAATAAATAACCTGAGTTAAATAAAATAAAGGAAATGAATATCTTTGCTCATTAAAATAAAAACATTTTCTTATTTAAAGGCAATATTTTTCCACACAGACGTCATAGAAATATTAGATTTCTCAGGTTGTCGTTAAAGCAAACATACTTCATATACTGACAGTATAAAAAATACAAATGTGCAAACGTAAATTCAACTATTACAAACAAATGCAATTTGACAATTTAGTTTTCACTTATAGCTACATTTTTAATCCTGCCTATCATTTTCTTCTGTTCACCACTGGATAAAAATATAGCGTTGTGTAGCTCCATGTTCACCATGTCTTCTGCTTGGCAATAATTTAAACCACAGACAGATTTAGGTTCTGGCCCTGCCACCGGTAGAGTACCTTCCTGTCCACAACCCACTCCTGCTCTCAGGGAATCTTGTAGGAAGGCGCTGTTCTCCACTGGTGATCCTCACAATTTGTGTTTGTCCTCTGCTTCTGTACGTAGACAAGTTATGTACATCTTTTACCACCAGGTTCAGCGTCCTGCACTTCTACAGGTTGACCATATGCCTTCCATTTGCTTGGGCTTCATTGTTTTCACTCTCCTTTTTTGTGGAATACTGAAACTCTTCAATTTTTTTTCCTCTCCCACTCACTGTAGTTCACAATATTCAGTGATGGCTGACCTCCTATAGTTCTTTTTTCCGAAGTCAGACTTCTCTGTTCTTCTAAAATATCCATTCATCAATTGGTCCACTATGCATGTCTGAAAGTCTCAGCTCACACTTTAAAAAGTCAGGTCTTAGTCCTAGATAAACTGGCATCTCTATATGGCTCTGGGACTTTTACAGCTAAACATTGCTTTAGTTCCTCAGATCCACACAAGCAAACAAAAGCAGGACACAGTACTCCCTAAACAGTTACATATTACTGCTCTTTCTAAGTCTTCAGCAAGTTTTTTCATCCTTGTTTAGAGAATTCATTATATCTTTTTCTTGACCTGGTGTTTGGATCACAGGTTGCTAAATTTAATTTTGTTAGCTAGAAGTCAAAACTTACTGGAATTAATTGTTTTGAGAAATTCTTGTAAGTGTATGGTCTTGCAGTCAAATTTGAAATTGCATTTCAAGACAGTTTCTGCCCTAGTACTCAGCAATTTCACACAGTTTCTAATTAGATTCTTTTTGAATTCTTTGTTCCCCAGAGAGATGAAGCTTTTTCCCTTCTGGTCAGTTATTAGTCAAAGAAAGAATACATGAAGAAATTTAATTACAAAGCAGAAAAATAATACACATGAAGGTGTCAATTAGAATATGCAATTTTTCTAAGTAAAGTGGGTATATTTGATTAAGCAAACCAAAAATAGTACAAAAAATAGTACAAAAAAATAGTACAAGTGCACATTATTTTGCAATGTAGATATTTTTTCCTATCATCAAAAGTGACAAGGTAAAGTAGATTAAGAAAACCATATTCACAATGACTGTTGTATCAAGTGAAAACATAAGCAGTTTTGACTTGTAGGGACATGGCAGGGACTTGTATGGCTTGCTCAAATGAGAACTAACAATTTAGAGACTTGTCCTCTTTACTGTCAGCAGGTGGATGGTCTTAAGCATATAGGAGCTGAGCTACAATATGTTAGGTGCTATTTGTAGAGCAACTCAACAGGAACAATTAGTTCTAAATAAGCCTGAAAGACTCATTTCTTTTGGCCTTTCACCACTGTATTTATGTTTTGAGTTTTCAGGGCCTTCTGTGTTTTTGAACCATTAAGCATACTATTTACTATATAGAACTGAAGACAAATACAAATCAAGACTGTCAAAATATTCATGAACATTGACACTGAATGCTGTCATTATTAAAGCAACATTTCATTTCTCTTTTCCCATAATAATAAAACTGTTTTTTATCTTCTGTCCAGTTGTCTAATGTCTTCCAATTTCTGTCTAATTCCAAGCATGTCTCTGTTTCAAAGCAGGTTCTGTTGGTGAGAACGTGTTTCAAGTAAGCAGAAGGCCAGCTGTGTTTTACCAATAGCTTCTGAAACCAAGGCCAATAGGTTGGACCTTCCTTTTCTGCATTACAAACTGCTTCTACAAATATGATCAGAAAAATTAATTTCACAGTATTTTAAACCCAATATAATAATATAGTCTTGCAAAACCAATTTTAAAACCTGCATTGTAAACACGAATTTATTTTGTCTCTAAACACTCTAATTAGGTAGGAGGTTTCTTTATTTATTCAGAACTCATTCAAATCAGTACACCCTAGCTTAGGACTTACGATCATGTGGCCTTTCAAGCCTCTGTCGACATGTTGAAAACTGACATTTTGTGTGTGGTGAATCATAAATTCATGTTTCCTATTGAAATGGACTCTACCCTTAAGCCATTCAAAAGAAAACAGGACTTGACCTACTTAAGATCTTAAAAAGATACTGTAGATGATATTTTTAAAACATGATCTCACAGCTATCTGAGCATATAGATTGCTGTTAGCTGAACGCTCTGACCTTAGAAAACTGATAACCCTCTAACAAGAAAATAGCAAAAATATTTTTTATCCTTCTGGCATTAGCAGTCCTATGTGAATAAAATAAGATTAAATCTATTAAAGCACTTTAGAAATAAGTAGTCTTTGTACCTCTCAGGTATTATTAGATAAAGGAATCACAAGATAATCTTCTTATACAGTAACATCATCCATATTATCCTCTGCTCAGAAAGCTTTCAGTCTCTTGGATCTTCCAAATTCAGGAGAGACTCCTTTATCTGGCATTTAATAGCATCAACAATAGAGTTAAAAACTATATTCTGGACATATGTACCATTATTACCTAGACAGGTGTACTATTGCATTTGTTAAACAAACTTCAACTGCATGTCTCACAATTTGTCATCTCAGAAGCTCATTGTTTTTCCTTTATTCTGGAATGAGTCTTCCACCTTCAACCAAAAATAGCTATCCCCTAGCTCTAGTATTTAGTGAAACTGGTAACATGGGGGAATTTCAGTAAACAGAATAGAACGAACTTAAGCTATTAATAGTAGTCATTTTAACATTGCATCTACCTTTTGAATTATCGAGGTGCCCAGAGACTGTAGAGTTTTCAACACTAAATCAGACATTTCAATTCGAGCCCCTCTAAGCAAAGCCAGAGGCAGTGAACTCCTGTAGTGAAGCAGTATTTGCCAGACATATCTGGGCAATGTTCACATCCAAAATCCTAATGCCTGTAACTGTATGCATAAGATGTGGACAAGGGAGCAAAATTCACAGCCTGCACACAAAGGGGTCATAAACTCCCATCCATACCTGAGGAAAGGCACTTGATCTTCAAAGCTCTGTGTTCAGTAGGTTTAAAATCAGAAAACACAAGAAATTATAAAGAGAAAGTGGGGAGGGGCACAGGAAGAAAGAAAACCGGGGTGCGGATTTGATCAAAACAGATTATATTCATGTATGGAAATTTCAAACAATAAAGTATTTAGAGCTAACAAAAGAAAAAATGCAAAACAAAACAAAATGAAACCAAAAGCTCACTCCAAAAAAAAAAAAAAAATCCTAAAACCGCAGTTTATATTTTGTTTGGTCAACTAGGAAGATATAAGACCTGCTCTGAAGTGTAGTTTGTTTGTTTTGGTATTTGTGTGTGTGTGTGTGTGTGTGTGTGTGTGTGTGTGTGTGTGTGTGTTTTAAATGGTAAAAGGAACCTAAATTTGGGTGATTAGGGAAGTAGAGAGGATCTGGAAGGAGTTTCTGGAGGAAAATATGAACAAAATATACTTTATGATATAGAAAATTTTAAAAACTTACTTAAGAATGTTTAAAATTCATTTTACATACCAACAGCAAATCCTTCTCTCATTCTTTTTCTTGCTCCTTCCTAGGCCCTCCCCCCAAACCCGGACACAGCCCCCATCCCCTCCTACAAATTGGTAAGGGCTCCAATGGGGAGTCAGCAAAGCCTGGCACATTCAGTTGAGACTGGTCCAAGCCCCTTACCCCTTCATCAAGGCTGAGCAAATTGTCCCACCACCATAGGTAATGGCCTCTGAAAAGCTAGCTCATCCACCAGGGAAAGATCGTGATGATTGCATTACCAGGGGCCCCTCAAACAGATCAAGCTACATAACTGTCTTTGGTATATAGAGGGCCAAGGCCAGTCCCATGCAGTTTCAACAGCTGTTGGTCTAAAGTTTGTGAGTTCCTAAGAGCTTGATTCAGTTGCCTCTGTAGATTTCCCCATCATAATCTTGATCCTCCTTGTTTATATAACCCTTCTTCCCTTCTTTGACTGGACTATGGGAGCTCAGCCTGGTGCTTGGCTGTGAATCTGCATCTTCTTCCATCAGTTATAGAATGAAGGCTCTATGATGACAATTAGGGTAGTCACCAATCTGAATACAGGAGTAGGCCCATTCAAGCACCCTCTCCACTATTGCTAGTAGTCTAAGGTGGGGTCATCCTTGTGGATTCCTGGGAATTTCCCTAGCACCACGTTATTCCCTAATCTCATAATGTCTCCCTCTATCAAGATATCTTTTTGATTGCTCTATGATATGGAAAACTTTTAGATAAAAAGAAATCAAAACAAATTATATCCCAATTTTATATTGAATCCATTATATTATTCATTT
The DNA here is from genome assembly GCF_949786415.1 of Peromyscus eremicus. NCBI lineage: Eukaryota > Metazoa > Chordata > Mammalia > Rodentia > Cricetidae > Peromyscus > Peromyscus eremicus. The sequence continues at coordinate 24,965,863 of NC_081417.1, read as the reverse complement.
ACATTTATGTTTCACTTACATTTTTTTGCTTCCCACTTATCAATTATTTCTCATTATGTATGAAATCTGGGACAATGAACATTCTTCAACATAAATCATTCCTTAATGCTGCTATCTTGGCTAATTAAGTTTTTTATCATCTTTAATTAATTCATTTAGTCACTCTTTTATGTAATTATTTGGGGATGTATGTGTGTGTCAAGGCACATGTGTGGAGGTCAAAGGACAATTTGTCAGAGACAAAACCTAGTTTGCTGGCTTGGTGGAGGCTGTTCTTACCTGCTAAGCTATCTTATAAGGTCTTCCATGTTTTTGAATAATTTGTTACCTCTACATGGTTTGTTTGCTTCAATAAGCAACTGATTGAGACCTGCATATTGTTCTCAATCCTTTGAAAACATTCCACTCTCTTCAATTTAGCCCAATTATTGCCAAATATCTCCAGTTTAGTACTTGACATTTTCTCTACCTATGATTCCATCCTTCTTCCTCACCACACTTGAGCAAATAGACAAGGTGCCATGTAATTTGATTGGTTTGGAATTAGCTTATATTTAACCTGGAATTTGCCCTTGTTGTGAATCTACAAATTCATTGCTTTTAAGAGTATAATTATTGCAACATCATATTGTTCTTTTCACTGACTATGATTATAACATGTTAAATCACCCCACTGAGTTCTAAATATTTTCTAGTTGAAACTCAGCATTCCTTATCTCTGTCTCCTTCAGAGCTTCTGGATGATTTTTGGAATTTACTTTCTTACCCCACTTCACTTTAATTTGTTCTATATTTTGAAGTGTAGCCTTTGAATTAATTTTTCCATAATTAAAATTTAGAAATAATACAGAGTAAGCTGGGCAGTAGTGATATATGCCTTTAACCTCACCAGTCAGGAGGCAGAGGCAGGCAAATCTCTGTGAGTTGGAGACCAGCCTGTTGTACAAAGTGAGTTCCAAGAGAGAAGAAATGAACTTATAAAGAGTAAACAGATGGCTGACAGAATGGGGGAACATCATTGCCAGCTGTACATTTTATAGAAAGTTAATATCTGAAATATATAAAAACTAAAATAATAAATAAATAATAACTAAGAAAAATTTAAAATGGAGCCTCAAACTAAACAGAGAGGTCTCAAAAGGTGAAATACAAATGAGAGACATTTAAAAGAAATGTTAAACATCCTTAACCATTGGAGAAATGCAAATGAAGTCTACTTTGAGATTTTGTACCTGCTCAGAATGGCTAAGGTCAAAACTATCATTATTTTATACATAGAGATTCTGTAGTATTGGCCTTATTGCAGAATCTACAATCATAGGAGTTATCTACTTATTTTTCTGTAAAATCTCAATACCCTTAGTCACTCTCTCCTGTGTCTAATTACCATTTTTAAGAACTGTATGCTTTTTTCTGTATCTGAAGATGTCAACAGAAATTATATTGAGTCTTGGGTAGTTCTTTTCTTCATCATGGATAGTTCTACAGTGTGGGCGTTGACACTTGACAGGACACCAATTCCACAGTGGTCAGGACTCAACACTGAATCTCATCACTTGGTGGCTGTCCTTGTGATCCTCCTCTATGGTAACTTCTATATTTGACCTATGAGAAGCTCTTTTCTCTTGAAAACAGATTCCCATTTCATGTGCCTCTTTGGCTTCATTTCATAAATAAAGTGTGTATACGTTTGAGGTTTTATGAATATAAATGAATCACAAGAACATCTAGAGATAAGCCCATTTCAACCTGTGTAAGATCAGAGTAGTCTCTAGTGGCCCTTCCTTTCAGTGGTTTTATTTTATATATTTCCAGAATCCCTTGAAATAGCTATGAGGCAGTGATGTTAAAATTAGACTTTTGCTGCTTCTGTGGTCAATATCCTCTTATTTCCTTAATTACCTTATCCACATTATTTCATGAAAATAAACAGTATGTCAATGATGTTCAATTTTGTGCCCACAGCTTAACAACTTCTCTTAATTGTGAGGTCAGATGTCTAACTAACAGTCTGTCACCATTACTGCATATTTGATATAAATCTAAATTTATTTATATTTGTGTATGAATATTAAGAATAATCCTTCATATATTATCCTTTCCCTCTGAAAACAAACAAAATTTTAGCAAACTAACATCTTTCCCATATGTAACTGACACCTCCCTTCTTTGTTTTCTCTGGCTCTGGCTCAGCCCTTGGTGACTACATCTTTTCTGTCACATTACAGTCCATCCATTAGCCAGCATAGTTTATTTCACTTAACTCAAATCAAGTTTCATAGCTCATTTAATCAATTACATTCCTCTTCCTCTTGTTAATTGATAGAATTGCGTTGAAGCTCTTCTTTCTTTTCAGTCTATCCTGTGACTTTCTTATCTATACATAGTAAAAGTCAGCCCCTGAAATGTATTGATTAACTCAATCTTGTTTCTCCTCTTTAATCACTCCCCTCTAGTCACACTGCCACCTTTGTCAGTGTTCAACACCAACAGTACCAGTTTCCTTACTACACCCTTTTGGTAGACTGCTTTTCTCCTAGCTATCTTCAGAACTGATGCTCCAACTTCTTCCTTTGTGTCCTGGCTAAAACATTTTGTTTTAAATCATTGAAATGGTAAATGTTTATCACATTCAAATAAATACCATATTTACATACAGTGTTTATGAAAGCTATTGGTTTCTCTCAACAAATCTGTTGTGGCTAATTTAGAAGAACTTTGATTCTTATAACACATGATTATATGACTAATTGAATCATAGAAATAGTTGATTGCAAGTGAAACAGAAGCAGTTGTAAGTTCTATCCACTGCATAACAGATCCAGTTATTACGGACTTTCATCACATTCTAAATGCTATTAACTTTCACAATGGAAGATGAAGGAAAGCTCTGAAGCTATTTGTAGTTAGATACTTAAACATGAATTTTCAAAAGATGACAGCACCATTACAAATATTTTGTGAACTATAGCAATTACTCAAAAACAAGTCATGTGGACTTTATGATATACTTGTTTGATATCTTTTACAATCAGGGTTATTAATGAAAAACATACAATCATCTTAATTAGGAGACAAAATTTGTGGTAAGAAATTGTTAAATTTCACCTGTGAAATCATGTAAACAGTGGACTTCTTGTAGCATATGTTAGTGAAACAGAAATGATGACTCAGAAGCTTTGGCTTAAAGGTCAACATAGGATTTAAACAACCTTGTATGGTATTGTAAAAGGCAAATGAGATGAACACTAATCCACATGACTTAGTTAACAGATATATGATTTCATTTAATTTAAACTAGATTAATTCTCCCATGTTTTTTGTTAAAAGTATCACAATAGAGTTCAAAGTATATGGCTAATTATATATATTATATATATGCATAAAACTACAAATTGTGAATACATTTTGCTTGTGCACTTGAATTTCAAGGTTAGCAGTAAGCCTGTATCCAGGATACATTGATTCAAGAATCAAAGACTGAGATTTTCTTTGGTTTTCAAGGTTTTATTGTTGATCTTATAAAACATGGCGAATGATATGTCTTTTTAGTCTAATAATGCTCCTGGGAATTTGCTCTCTATTGCCATTTGTGTATGGAAATATAATAAAATATTAAAATTAATAAATTGAATGGCACATTGGCAAGGAAATAAAGCTTAGTAACATCACCCTCATTCCTTTAGGAGAACATTTTTATCACTCACCATGCTTTGAATATTCTTAGAATTGCATACTTAAAGTCAAAGCTACTGTTGACTGTCTAGGAAACCATGAACATGTAAATATAAGCCATAAATATGTAAGTATATAAAATAAATTGTCAAAGTATATATTTAGTTTAAAACACTTTTGAATAACCACCATTATAATATAGTAGCATATCCAATCAATGAAAATAGCAAGAGATAGTTCATATGTCAATTTTGCTTTAATTGGTGTTACAGGATATGTTTTTCTGTTTTCTTATATCACAATTTCAAACAAAGTTTTCTGTTTAATGTAAAGACCAGCAACACTTTACTATCTCTAGGTTCCATTTATTATACTAATTGAAATAAATGAATGTGGACTGGGCATGAATCTTAGTGGTAGAGTACTTGCCTGGTATTTTTTTTTCTTTATTTTATTTTACAATTTCCCCTGCCTCCTCTCCTCCCATTCCCTCCCCTCCCCTTCCTCCCCCGCCCTCTGCCATTCACTTCTTCTCCTTCTCCATTCAGATGGGGTAAAGTCGCCCTTGGGAATCTACAAAGCATCTTGTATGGTATCTTAGTGGTCCACGTTTGATTCAGAGCACTACACATACACAGGCACACACACCCCCACACCCCTGCACACACACACATACACACACACTCAGAGAGAGAGAGAAGGAGAGAGAGAGAGAGGGAGAGAGAGAGAGAGAGAGAGAGAGAGAGAGAGAGAGAGAGAGAGAGAATCACACAGAATGGCTACAAATCCATAAATTTATTAGAAATGACTCAAATCTTGGGATATCATTTAATGTGAGAATACATTTTTAATATGCAGAAATCAGTTGGACTGTATTAACTAAAAAAAAATACTATAAAGTGAACTTTAACAAATTGTATGAAACTTGCCTAGTGTTTTCATCATTCCATAAACTATCCTAATTATTGTTCTTTGACCAAAAGAAAAGATTATTACAGCTTAATTAAAGGAACCAAGCATTCAGCTATATTTCTCCCTTTTTATATAAACATGAAATATTAAACATAATGGCTTCATTCATATATGTGTGTGTGTGTGTGTGTGTGTGTGTGTATGTGTGTTTGACTTTACATATTAAGTAATTTCACCATACACTATTAGTCAACATGATGTATATATCATGTATGAGTCATGTTCTATGAGTTTGTTAATGGGTGTCACAGATGATTTCTTAAATGCCTTAATTCTGACTCTGATATATTTTCTTTAAGTAAACATGAGAATCAAGAACAAATTATTTGTTATGGTTTGGGTAAAAAGTTACATTGAAATGTAAATTGTTCTGTAAAAGTGGAGTGAACCATCCAGCACATGAGAAAATTAATGTAACAAAAAAATCAATTGTCCATGTTGAACAATTCTTGAATGTGTGCTTTTTTATATTTGGGCTACTCTTGTGACTCATAAACATAGAATCCTGATTTTTAATTATTTAACTGTGAACTTGAACCAGTGTCTATCCAGGGCACTTTTATGCTTGATCTTATCATTCTGGAGAGCCATGAGTAATACAGTGAGATTCCAGGGTAAAGCCCCATAACGTATACATTCAATTTCAACCTCCCACAAATCTAACTAATTTAGTAAAACAAAAAATATTATCTGAAATCCAGCATGCTTACCTTCTCCTAGAAAATACTCCAATTGGATAGATAATTTAATTATCTTACTCCATCCTCATTCCATTATTAGCTGATACTAATTTGTCATGTTTTCCCAAAATGTCTTCACATACAGAACTCAATTCACTATTATCATCCAACATTTCCTATTAAATAGATCTTTTAGTTATTCTTAAGGATATAAACAAATATGAATAGTCTATAAATTTTTCTTTGTGTTCTGCAGAACTGCACAAATTCACTATTAAGTATAGGTACCCAAAGAATGATGTCTCTGAGGAACAAAGATAGAGCGTCCTTTGGCTTCTGGTAGACTGGAAAGGGCTGAGGAAGAAAGGGCTTCCTGTACACATGGACACCCTGCTGAGAGTTACCACACATCACAGGCAAGCCCAAGTTTTTATAACAGATCCTGAAATAGCTGATAACATTCCATTCTTCAAAATATATAAGTAGGGCTCTTGTGCACATTATGGTTTTTCAAAATGTAAGCTTTTTGATCAATTATCAACAACTTTTTATAGCCCCATTGTATTTTCAATAACCTAGAGTAATATTATAGCCTAATTTGGAAAAAATCATTCCACTTAATTTCCAAGAACAGAGGATTGATTATTGTAATCACTAGTGATTTATTCTTCCAGGTTGAGATAGCTCTGAAGAGGTGTACTTTTGTTTAAAACAGAATTTTTTATAAAAATACCACAAACTTTGGAATATAAAGTTTTCTCATTATATTTGAATGTGTGCAATATACACAAATCTCACATTGTGTATAGAAACAATGGAATGAGAAAAGAATAAAATGTATTCTGCATACTAAATCTTTTATTGTTTTATTACTGTTAGAAACTCATGTTTATTCAGTGGTAATTTGCTTTAAAGCTTATAGAACAGAGAACTAAACTAATTCCCTTTGGGTTGTTTGTTTTCCAGTAATTAAATATTAGTATTTTAGCTCTGCAATAGTTACATATTATCAATTCACCTTTAAAATGAAATTGCTTCACTGTGTAATTTTTCAAAGAATGAAAAACATTACTAAGTGATTAAAATCTTATATAGAAATTGCTCCATCAGAATTAGCTATATTGACATTGACCTCTGTGTTTCCACAGGAATGCCAACATCATGGTTCTGCAAGCTTAGCTCTCTTTGCCGACTTATTTTAATCCTAAATCCATTCTATTAAAAACATCTACTAAAATATATTTCTCTCTCTGCTTCAGAATGAAAAGTGTTTTACACTTATTTGTGTTGCTAACATTACACTCAAATGCTTTCTGGTCTCATTCTGGGCATTTGAAAACTGACTGGTATAAGAATGAACAAATGAGTTGACAATCTGTCTTAAAATTGTGTTAACATACTTTATTAACCTTGCTTTTTGTTTACACTAAGCATAACCATCTCAGTAGACCAGTTAACTATGATAATGATAACTTTCTTTTTTTAGCTCTGTCTTTAACATTCTCCAACTGTTCCAAAGATCATGTGTAGCCAGAGCAATCATGAGGAAAAAGAATGTCACCAAAGCGATCACAACAATTGATTTAAAATTATGCATCAGATTATCCTTATATTGATGATATAATGTTGGCATTAAAACAAATACATAGAGGGCAATTTTAATACACAGAATGCAAGAGAATAGATAATCCAATAATAAGTTCACCCGGATACACTCTAACCCTCGACAAGTTGGCAAAATTTTTTATTAGAGAAAGGTCACCTCTTTAAGAAATGGTGCTGAGAAAACTAGATAAGCATATGTAAAGAATGACAAATATCAAATCATATATATATATATATATATATATGATTGGAAATCCCTAGAAGAAATGTAAAGCAAGCATTTCAAGGTATTAGCAATGATTGTTTTCTGAATATTACTAAAGAAATGATAAGAATATACAAGCAGAATGTGTATAAAATTAAAAAGATTCTATCCAACAAAGTAATCAATAATGGGTAGAATAGTGTAAATGTTTCAGAAAATGTTTGCCAGTTCTTTATCTGACAGAATATTAGCATCTAGAATACATAAACATCATGAAAAAGTTAACAACAAAAACAAAACAAGGAATACAATCAATTAATGGACAAAAGACCTAAGCAGACATTTCTCAAAAGAACAAAAAATGTCTGGTAAACACAGGAGATGATTCTCTATATCGTTATCTCTTAACAAAATGCAAATCAAAACCACACTGAGATTCCAGATCCTTCTGTCTGTAGTAGCTATCATCAAATTTAAAAAAAAAAACAAAGGATGGTGAGGGTACGGAGGAAAAGGACCTCTTCCTTACACAATGATAGTGGAAATACATGGAATCCCTTTTACAAAAGGGGACAGGTATATATTGAAAACTTAATAATATGTCTGCCATATGTAATATAGCAATACCTCCTTGGTATGTGTACCTGAAGGAAGTGAAGTGATTGAACAAATGAGGTACTATCACAGCCATGTATAAGGGGGATACCTCAGAATAACCAAGTAACAAACTCAAAACTGGTGTATATTAATTAATGAATTGATTTGAAAATTCATGCTATTATGTTAGACATAAAATATGATGTTATATCATTTACCAGAAAATGAATGAAATTACAGATTATAATACTTGGTACAATATTCTAGGAATAGAAAGATAAATGTCATAGTTGCTGAGATAAACACTGTGATCAAAGGCACCTTGAGGTGAATGGGATTTATTTACTTTACAAGTCTTGACCACACCCTCCTTGAGTGAAACTAAGTAAGGAACTAAAATGTGAAGGAACCGAAACACAGAACACAGAGGAATGCTGCTTACCGGCTTTCTTTTCACGGCTTGCCCCACCTGCCTTTTCACACAATCTAGGGCCACCACCTGTGCAGGGAATTTGCCACCCAGAGTAGATTGGGCCTTCCAATGGCAGTAACTAATAAAAACAAAACAAAACAAAACAAAACAAAACAAAACAAAAATGACACACAGATTTGCCTACAGGCTACTAGTCTGATAGGGGCATTGTTTTTAATTGAATTTTCCTCTTCTGAGGTAATCCTTCTGTGAGTAAAGCTGACAGCAAGAGAACAGACGAACACAATAGATTTCAGATAAATTATTTCATATGTTTTAATGAATAAACACCAGTGAGCGCTGAGACCAAGGGCTAACGCTGGGAAGTAGAAAAATGCAGACTACCAAAGCACTGCTTGTTTCTCCAGTTCTGATCCGTTCCAGTACCAGGGGTCTAATCAACCCTGTGTCTGCCTCTCTCTTGAGTGGACCAGAGGTCCCATCTAAATAGCTTTCCTGTATCAGCTCCCCTCTCCACGCAGCCAGGCAGAAATTCCAGACCAGTGTTGTTCCCATTGTTTTCTGGGCATTGACACAGCAGCTTCGTGTTGGTGCTGGGGCTGCCACAGTTGGTACGGATGCATCAGGGGCTGGCATTGGAATTGGCTGTTCCAGGAACCCCTCTCTCAAGCAATAGCTCTTCTTCTATGCCAATCTGGGCTTTGTCCTGTCTGAGGCCATGGGGCTCTTCTGATTGATGGTTGCCTTCCTCCTCCTCCTCTTTTCCATGTGAAGTTCTGTGGGGTCACCCAGCCATGCCTGATGCTTCAACTCTGTGCCAGTCTTGGTGCTGGAATGTGCTAAAGTTCATGATTAAACTACAATGCTTTTCTAAAAAACAAACAAACAAAAACCACCACAACAAAAATCTTTCATTTTGAAGTGAGATTTTTAAGGAAGACAGATGATATCCAGGCAGCTGGTGGAGGATGAGAGTCAATGGGTAGTGCAGAAGTTTAATATAATCTTAGCATCAGATGTGCATTTGTGTAAATGCTACAATGAAATCCCGAAATATGTACTATTAAAGTAACTTCATCATTAAGAAACTAAATCATTGGCCTGTTATAATTCTTATTTTAGTGCTTCAAGAAATTTTGTACTAATAAGAAGAAACTTCCCTGATGTGACATTTTAATGTATTTATTGCGGCAAAATCCATCAGAAACTATACTTTAAGATGTGGGAAATATGAGAAAATCATTATTTTATGCTTAACTTAATAAAGAATGTTTTATTATAGTTAATGCTATCAATTTGTAAACTAATATGCATGAATAATTATAAATAATTTTATTTGTAGAAAGGATAAAGAAAATATAACTAAACCATAATTGCTGTTAATGACATAATCATTATTAGTAGTATTAGGATTACCTCCTTTAATCCACAGGTAAGAAAAATATTTGCAATGACAAAACCAGAGATATATTCAACTGAAATTGTGACATTGTGTTTTAGATACACTTTCCACACATACCTCAGGTAAGATTAATCTGGGAAGCTTTTGTCTTATTTCACGGCTCATGAAATACAAAATACCTGCTACTTTGAAAATTATTGTTTAGTGTCAAGTTGATTATATTCAGACACAACTAGATTAGGGAAGCACACTTGAAGATCTGTCTGTGAAGCTATTTCCTAAGACTACTGACTAAGGATAGAACGTGAAACTGAGTGTGTGAGGTACCATTCCTACTTTACAGGCCAGAAGGGATAAAGTGGTAAAAGGAAAATGCCCTTGAACCTAAGTAGTGTCCCAATCTGCTTCTTCTCTGCTTCTTATCAGCCATGAAGTTAAGAAAATCATTTACCATGTGATCCTAACACCTTGATGTTTCTCCAAAATGCAAAGGCCCGAATGCCCACAGAATGAACTTTCTAAAAGTGTGATCTAGAATAAATATTTCTCCTATTACCTAATTTCAGGCATTTTATCAGAGCCAGGAGAAAACTAATACAAAAAATATGGTATAAAGAATGAAATTATTGCCTCAACTAACCTTAACCATAGCACTGATGCCTTTTGGAACTAGTTTGAGAGAAACTTTAAGGATTTGGAGAATGAGGCTAGACAAAACTTAGAATGCTCCAAGAGGAGCACAGTTGATGATTATGGTGGGAAAAATATCATCAGTAATGGAGATGATGTAGATCATGAAGTGTTAGAAGACAATGAGAGTTAACTTGGGAACTGGACTACATATTACCAACATTACAGCATGAGAAAGACATTGTCTATATTTTGCTCATGTCCTGAGGCTTTGGTTGAGGCTGAATTTAAAAGTAATGAACCAATTAGTTTATAAAGCAAATTGAAGACAGCAAAACGTTCAGGTTTGGTGTACCCTGCTGCTTGTTTTGATCCAGGTTTACAATCAGAATTGGTATACCCACCAAGGAACATTCCAGAATTGGTGTAAACACTGCAATACCTGTGTCACCACACTTGAAAATAATTCTGTTTGAAGAATTAGTGTTACATGTTGTAAAGTGTATTTCACTTTTGACAATATGTTTTGGTTTCCAGGCAATGAAATAAATGCAACAACAACAAAACCAATATATACTAATAATGTGTTACTAGTAATACCTGGATTAAATTTGTTTTCACTTTTTTTTATACTGCCATTTTTAAGTATCTGTATATCCTTCTTTTTTTTTCCTTTTTTTTTGAAGAAATTATCTACTCACTCTACATACCACACACAGATCCCCCCTCCTCCCTCCTCCTACCCTTCAGCTCTTCCTCCCAAACTATCTCACATCCCCACATCCCCCAAATCAAGGTCTCCCATGGGGAGTCAGCAGAGTCCGGCACACTGAGCCAAGGCAGGCCCAAGCCCCTCCCCACTGCACCAGGGCTGCACAAGGCTTTGCACCACAGGCACCAGGCTCCCAAAACCCTGCCCATGCACCAGGGACAGATCCCGATCCCCCTGCCTGGGTGCCCCCCCACCAACAGTTTGAGCCAAACAACCGTCTTCCATATCCAGAGGGCCTAGTCCAGTCACATGGGGGCTCCACAGACACTAGTCTACAGTTCATGAGCTAACTCGTATGGTCTGTCATCTCTGCACATCTTCCCATCATGATCTCAACATCTCCCCCACCTGCAGAATCTCTCTTCTCTCTCATCAATTGGATTCAAGGTGCTCAGCCTGGTACCTGGCCATGGATCTCTGTGTCTGCCTCCATCAGTCACTGGACAAAGGCTCTGTGATGACAGTTAGGGTATTCATTAGACTGGTCACCAGAGTAGACCAGTCCAGGCACCCTCTAGACCTCTGCCAGCACTCCAAGGTGGGGTCAACCTTGTGGATTCCTGAGATCCTCCCCGGCACCCTTCCTCTTCCTATTCCCATGATGTCTTCATCCATCATGGTATCTCACTCCCTGCCCTCCCACTCTGTCCCTGTTCCATCTCGACCCTCCCATTTCCCTATGTTCTCATGCCCCACTCTTTGCCCTTTACCCCCTCCACCACTCCCAGTTCGCTCATGTAGATCTCATCCACTTCTCCTTCACTGGGCCATTCATGTGCCCCTCTTAGAGTCTTTCCCTGTTAGCTAGCCTCTCTGGAGCTGTGGGTTGCAGTCTGGCTATCCCTTCCCTCAAATCTAGTATCCACTTATGATTGAGTGCATACTATGTTGTCCTTCTGAGTCTGGATTATCTCACTCAGGATGATATTTTCTAGTTCCATCCATTTGCCTGCAAATTTCATGATGTCATTGTTTTTTACTGCTGAGTAGTACTCCATTGTGTATATGTGCCACATTTTCTTTATCCATTCTTCAGTTGAGGGGCATTTAGGTTGTTTCCAGATTCTGGCTATTACGAATAATGCTGATATGAACATAGTTGAGCATGTGTCCTTGTGGTAAGATTGAGCATTCCTTGGGTATATGCCCAAGAGTGGTGTAGCTGGGTCTTGAGGAAAACTTATTCTCAATTTTCTGAGAAACTGCCATACTGATTTCTAGAGTGGCTGTACAAGTTTGCATTCCCACCAACAGTGGAGGAGTGTTCCCCAGAAGTAATATGGAAGTTATATTACTTTTATAAATACAAAAATTCTTAATAGTGTAGGGAAATTATTAGGATATCATAATCTATATCTTCCCAGTCATTGCTTCTGGTTCTTATGCCACCATGTCATGCTGTTTTCCACAGCAAAGTCTCTCATTTGAAGAGAAAAAGTTTATTTAAACCCTTCAGTCACTGACTCAAAATAATAAAATAAAATAATAAAATGTAATTCTGTTTGGTTAGGAGCCACACAGTCTATGCCATTTTTAATATAAATGGGAATTTTGGGCAAGTTTAGAAGCATTGTCACTTAAAATTAATCATATTGTTGAATCTTAGAGTAAATGAAACCATACTTAGTTTTATATGTGTTTACTCTACCTTTTTCTCCCCTTATTTGTTTTTATGTGTATGAGGACTTTGCCAGCATGAATGTGCACCACTTTTGTGCCTGGACCCATCAGATGTCAGAAGGATCCAGGCTCCTGGAATTGGAAGTATAGATGGCTGTACCCACTATGTGGGTTCTGGGGGCTGAACCAGGGCCCTCTGTAAGAACACCTGTTTTTGACTGCTGAGCTATCTCTCCAGGTCCTGAGTTCGCTATTTAAAATTCTGTATCAATTTTCTTTTCTTTTTCCTAGGGAAAAAAATTAATAGAATGATTTCATTAGGTCATAGCTGGATATTTTTATTCTGAGGAGCTTAACTTAAATATAAATTTCTTTAAATAAAATTTTCCACAGGACTTTATATAATAATTGTTTTGATTTTATTTATCCTTGTTTAGGAATGCTTTTATTTATATTTTCAATGACCTTTTCCTCTTAATTTCTCTCCAAGAATATAAATGTAATGAGAGTAAGGTATAATATTTGGTACATATTCCCAAAACCTATTTCTCTGATAAAAATTTAGGGGAATGATGCATCAAAGCAAATTTTGCCTTCCACATACTATCTCAAGAAAAGAAACTTCAGAGAGTTTCACTCTTTTTTTGTTTTTGTTTTTTTTTTTGTTTTTTTTTTTTTTCGAGACAGGGTTTCTCTGTGTAGCTTTGTGCCTTTCCTGGAACTCGCTTTGGAGACCAGGCTGGCTTCGAACTCACAGAGATCCGCCTGGCTCTGCCTCCCGAGTGCTGGGATTAAAGGCGTGCGCCACTATCGCCCGGCTAGAGAGTTTCACTCTTACTTATGAAAATTTTTCTTCACTATATTCTGCAGCCATTATTTGAACTAAAATTAATCTCCCTGCATTCCATTTGAACTAGCTTTATATTTCTCCTAGCATTAGTTACATTAGCTATTAGGTTTAATAATGGAATTTTTTTGAATATGAATTTTCTTCAGATCACTTTTTTTTAGAAAGCCACATATTATGACTCAGTGTTCTATAGAGTAGATGGATTTTCTTTTCTGTTCTTTTTATCACAGATACAAGATAAACAACTATGAAAAAAGATACTTGGCTTTATCTGAATTTTTAATAAAAATAAATATATGAACATAGTTTCTCAATAAAAAAGGTAAATCAGTTCACTTGAGATTTGGAGATTTTTACAAATTATCTAAAACAAAAGATATATGAAATGTGATGTCAATACTTTTAAGAAAAAATATCAGTGTATACAGATGAATTTCTTTTAAAATTTTAGTGTAATAAATGTACAACACAATGAAATCTGTGTCAGTACCTCAATTACTCCTTACTGTCTGTATACCATCTCAACAATCCAGAACCACATATTTTACATTTCATTTATATAACAAAGTCACAGTTTTAATAGTTCTTGTAAGTTCTAAATTTATCGCATTGGAGTCTAATCTCCAGATAATAAACATCATAATCTAAAAACCAACATAAACTTGAGACATCTGTGGTGGTTTGAAAAAGAATGGTCACCATAGGCTCATTTGAATGCTTGGCCACCAAGGAGTAGCACTATTTGAGAGAGATTAGGAGGTGTGGCCTTGTTGGAGTAGGTTTGGTCTTGTTGGAGGAAGTGTGTGACTGGGGGTGAGATTTGGAGTTTCAAAATCCAAGCTAGGCCATGGGGCTCTCTCTTCCTATTGTCTGAGGATCCAGATATAGAATTCTAAGATACTTCTCAAGAACTATGTCTTCCTGCACGCTACCATGTTCCACACCATGATAATGTGCTAAACCTCTGAAACTGTATGCAATCCCCTATAAAATGCTTTCTTTTTATAAGGGTTACCATGGTCTTTGTGTCTCTTCACAGCAATAGAGCACTGGCTAATACAACCTCTATGTGAAAATTTTAGTAACTTGGTTTAAAAATTATAGTACATTGCAAATATTTATGAACACTCTGTAAAACTCAAGGTAATTTGATTATTATTTACCTTGCTACCTCAATTCTCACTAATTCCCCCTACTCATTTAATATACTTTAGCCGTGTGTGTATACTCTGTATTCTGGGGCAATAATTACCTTTCTACTTACTTTTGTGTTCTGTGGAAGTTGTTCCTTTACCATACTTGTTTGTTTTCTTTCCAGTTTTGTATAGCTCTAACCACATTTTAAAAATCTCTTCTGCAAGGTAATTTTATGAGACCACAGTAATACTAAATCTCACATCACCACCATATACTCATTTTATGAAGCTATTAGTATGTATTTCTTTAATTTTACCTTTATTCTTTACCTCACTAGGATTGTCTTCTTAAGGAAAGACACACACAGGGTTTATAATTTTTAAAAACTGCTTTAACCGTTCAATAGCTGTCTGTGAAATGACTATTTATAAACAGAAATAGCTTTTAGAATATTGATAATATTGTTATCATTAGGACAGTGCTTTAAATGTATCTCTCCAGATTCTTATTTTGGAGCATTCATGTCTAGTGCAGCAATGGTAAGAGGTAAAAGTTTGTTGAGATAAGAGGTTCAACAGTTTACCTCCATGCTTGAGAACTTGAGTTTGATATCTGAGACCCACATGGTAGAAGCAATAACAGACTCCAAAATATCTCCTTACTGCCACACTTATTCTTCGGCAAATGAGTACACAAGCAGCGTATGTACACATGCACACGCACACACTTATATCAAATAAAAATAAAGTGTTTAAAATTAATGTGGAGGGAAACACAATAAAATCTGTTTAAGTCATGAGGCCTGCCCTGATAACTGGGCTAATTCTATCATCCTGGGAATACCTTCAGCATGGGAATAGAATCCTTTAAAAACTATTTTGAGAACCTACCTTATTATTCCTACTATCCCATGTGTTTTTCTGTATTAATGAGGTGACAAAAATGTTTGCGAGTTGGGGCTCACAACCTCTAAGGCTGTGAAGAAACAATTTCTGTTGTTTACATATTATCTAGCCTAACATGTCTTATTATAGCAGCATAAAGTGAAATGAAATATCTCTAAGACATAACTGAAAACTATTTTTGTAAATATATTCATGTGGAGATACAATATTTTGTTTCAATTTAAGAATACCTGTATACAAATCCACTCAGCATTTAGGAATCACACTGAGTATATAATTAGCTTGTACAGGATTGCCTTTAACTTGATGATTGTCTTGGTATGCATAAAGATTTTTTTGTTATGTCTTTGTTGTATTGTATTATCCTAGTTCATGTCTTCATCACCAGTCTAAATAATGTCAAATCCAGCTACAGGATATTAATAATCACTAGCACACTTACTTACATCTGACATTTTTATTTTAATAAACAGATCTTTTGTTTTTTACTACATTCAGGAGGAACTACTGATAAAAATAGGGCATATCTTAGAAGCTGAAGGCTGAGAGTATTAATATTTCATGGAGGGATATTCATTTCCTGAGTGGAAGATTAAGGGAACAGTAGCGTATAGTCTATGCTGATGCACAGTTCTGGTCAACAATAAAGAGAGTCATTAAACTGGATGCAATGTGTAAGCTGATACTCTCAAAGACTTATCTTCATAATAAGCAATAATAAAAGCTCCAAGCAGATACTCCCCAAAACCCAATATCATCATTTGCATCTCTAGTGTCTACTCATATGGAGGAACATTAATATCTGACCTTGAACTACTGAGTTTGCTATTTTAATTTCCTCTTTTGCAAAGTCCACTAAATGTTAGACATTAGAAATGAGAATAAATATTATGACCTAGACTCAGAAAATTCTCTATTTGTAAAGAAATAAAAGAAATGAAAAGAAGCTATGAGGAAAGTAAGCAAGGGAATAAGGCACAAAGGAAGGGAAAAATGTATACACAAAAGAAAAATGATGATGCATTGGTATAATTGGTATACAATTGCCTCATGATAAAACTAGACTATGAAATATAACTATATTCTCCTCATTTATTTTAACATATACTGATGTAAACTGGCTTCAGGTGTTTCAAAATTATGCTTTTCTGAAGAAATTCTACCTTTATATCTGGAACAATCTGTTGAGCAATCTGTTCATTGTTCTAGATACTAGGGATAAAATTTATGCTCTACTGAAAGGAGAAATAGAAACAAACATGCAACAGAAGAAAGTATTTTCTGATATGCATAAATGTTATGAAAAGTAAGAGAGAGTTGCAAATAGAATTCTTAGTAGAATACTGGAGAAGTAAGTTTTACATTGGATGCTCAGGAACCTTTTGTAAAAAGTGATTTTCAACAAATGCCAGAATTGTAAGACATCATCAGGGAAGGAAATACCAGAGAAGGGGTGAATTTAACAGCGATGATCACAAAATGCCTGCAGTACTACACAGTTGATTTTAAAACAAAGTAAATACCTGTATTTCTATTTGATAGTTTTTCATATGCCGACAGGAGCAACACCCCTGCCTACAAATACATGAAGTAAACAAGACACCCTCAAAGAAATGGTCACAGTGTAGATCATTTGGTAATCATGTAAAGGTCTGCATTATTTTCTTTTATCATTGATTTTTAAAATAAACCTAAGTTTTTGTAATATGTTTTAAATAAATAGATATATTTCATTTTGTATCTTCATTTCCTCCCTCCAGTCCCTTCCAGCTACCCTCCCTCAAATGCTTCATATGCCTGCCATTCTCAAGTTTATAAACTCTTTTTCTTATGTCATTATTGTTACATATATGTGTGTGTGCTTGTGCACACACACATACATATAATGTAATGTCACACACAACCTTTGAAGTATCTTTTTGTTGTTTTTGTCTATATGATTTCAGAGCTGAGTACTCTGCATTTAGCAGCCAATAACGAAGCATATCCTTGGGAGAAGCTAATTTTCTTTCTCTCAGAAGTCATTAATTTCCTGTTGTTCTTTGTCTAAGGGTGGGACCCTACAGATTTTTCCCCTTCCACATTAATATAACCCATTCTTTAATATTGCCTTTTCTCTGGTATTGTTTATGCAGTGATTTCTAGGGAAGATGTCCCAAAGCTGACTTCCTCATACTATGGTCCTTACAATCTTTCCACACCTCTGGTCATGTTCCCTGCAGCATAGATGCAGGATCTGGAATGTAGATGTATCTGTTGGGGCTGGGCTCCCCATAATCTGGTGCTCACTGCACTGTATTCAATTGTAGTTTTATATGCTGCATTCTTGTTTGCTGTAAAGAAAGCCTGCTTTTATGAGAGGTGGTAGTTATACTTAACTGTGGGTATAAGGATGAGATTTAAAGGGTAATAAGGAATTAAGCTTGTCTAGAAAATTAGCACTAGTAGATTTTTTTTCTTAATGTCTATGAAGTCACAAGCTCTAGGAAGCCAACTAGGTTTATAGTACCTGCATTATTTCCATCCTACTGAGTCAGCTTTAAGTCCAATTAGACAACTATTCTTTGCTGCTAATGTGTCAGTGGAGTTCTTACACCTTTTCATGTTTTTCCATACTGGTAATTGTCATGGCTATAATATTAAGTTTTAATCATTCAAATAACCGAATACCTTGAATAAGCTCTTTGAAACTTCTAGTCCAGTATTATTGCAATAATTCTACTTTTTAAAATGTTTTTCCACATGAATCACCATAATAAATTTTGCTGCATTTTAAGAAAACATTTTCTCATCGTTAAAACATAAAGAATATAACTATATTACAAGAGTACAAATTATAAACAAAGCCCGCAGTTAAAATTAATTCAAGCCTCTCTCCTTAAAATGTAAGTATACAAATAAAATTTGTATGTATACCAATAGTTAAAGCTTATGAAAATATTATATGCAGAAAAAAATGAATATATAAATAAAAATAAATTTCATCTGGTTCTCTCTAGTTAGTTTATCATTAGCTAGGGACACTTGTTTTATTCATTTTATTTTCTGAAGCATGGTATCGGCATTTCACAGAAATAGACATGTTTGATAAGTAGGGTTTTGTTTATTAAATAAGATGGTATAAGTAGCATAGCTTGTCTACTTTATATTATGTTTACAACTAAGAACTCCAAGGACTCTTTATAAAATTAAGAATCACTTGCTCTGTCAAGTTCTGGAGGGTAACCGAGAACAATGTTAAAGTTTATAAATATTGGAGATGTCTATATGATCCTATTGACCAACAATATTTAGAAAGGCAAGTCTGGAACCTGGTGCCTGTGGTGTGACACCTTACACAGCCTTGGTGCAGTGGGAAGGGGCTTGGACCTGCCTAGGCTCAGTGTGCTGGGCTCTGCTGACTCCCCATGGGAGACCTCGATTTGGAGGATGTGGGGTGGCTTGGGAAGAGGGCTGGGAGTGGGAAGAGGAATGAGGGGTATCTGTGGAGTGAGTAGAAAATTTCTTAATAAAGAAAAATGAAAGAAAAAAAAGGCAAGTCATTTCTGTCACTGGGATTTTTGTCTGATAACTATAGTGGTTGACTGAGGCATTTTCCCTGTTTTTAAGTTCACTTAATCCATTTAAAGTCTTACACATGTGCGCACAGATGTGTGTGTGTGTGTGTGTGTGTGTGTGTGTGTGTATGTGCGCGCGCGCGCACGCACATGCATGCTTTTGCAGTAGTAAGTTGCTATACGTCATTTTCAAAGACTTCCATGACATTTATCCCTCTCCATACTTTCTCCTCTACTCTGCTTCCCATCTCCTATCAAATTAGCCTTCTCTCCTCCATTCTTCCCCTTTCCCCATCATATCACCTTCCACTCTACTCTACTCTTTAAAATCCCCTTGTGGACCCTCACTAGTTTACTGCCCTCTGTGGCATGTAAACTTCTATATTCTTTTGGCCCCTCTTTTCTCATGTTCCCTGAAATATAACGGTGGTATAATTGCCTTGTTTAGGGTGATCCCTCCCTCAACCATCATTTATTGTCAGAACCTTGATGTGCCTTAAGTCCCTTCATTCACTGCTGCTCACTGTAAAGAAGCTTATCTCACTAAGGCTAGAGTAACCTTTGCCTATTGATGCAATTACAGACGTTTATAAAACAGTTTGAGGATATGTCAATTTATCTAAACAATAGTGAATTTCTTTCTAAGACCTATGACTTTATTATCCATGGGATTTTTATTTAAGTTTTTTCAGTTCCATGTATGACTTCACTCCTGTGGAGAAAACCTTAAATCCAATCATAGAATGGGTGCTTATACCCATTAACAGTCATGTCACCATTGTTCACGGGGACACATCTTGACTAGCAAGGTAATATTGAATTTACAATTGGTTGAGACCACTGACACCTTTTATCCCCAAACCTGCAAAGTACCCCCTCCCCCAGAGCGGTGAAAGCTACCCGCTACCCAGTAGGCAAGGAGCTTTCATGCCAGTTCAATCTTGTCTTTTCTATATCTTGCATCCAATGTTTGTTTTGTCTCCAGCACTAAGATCTTATCATAACTTCTATAATCCACTTCAATTTGCCTTTAAGTTTTGATGGCTAGTTTGAGGAATTTGTAGCTATTAAAGACTGAACATACACATCTAACAATGTTCTTTTCTTTCTCTTCCTGTGAAGCATGGTGGCTACCATGCCAGGCAGATTGAAAACAACTTATATGTTGGATACAGTTGCTGCTCTGTTTCTTAGATATTCTGTTGAATATCCTGAGTTGTATAAGCCCCTTGATGATTCAACTAAGGATAACACAGAATTTTTCATAAATATTCATAGTAGTCTTTCCTTGATTCCTGATCTTCTCTATTTCCCACTGACTTCCTCACCTTCCCAGTCACAAAATTTACATGGAAAATTACATATGGGAAGGAATAGAATTGTTCACATTTTTCAAGCTGTATAGAATTTATATGTGCTAAATCCTTGGTGCATTGCCATTCAATAATGCTGTTTACTTCAGGATGCTTCCTTTAAAAAAAAACTGCTAAGGATCTCTGGACATTCATTGATCATATGCTTGTCTACATGGGAATATGATAAAGTTCCCTGGAATTTTGTTTAGAGAATATGCATAATTTAGGTGAGTATTGGGTAATGAAAAACTTACAGTCATCTCAAGACAACTAAGGTACTTTCTTTCATCAGTTATAAAGAGACTGTGTTTTTGGGATAGTGAGACCGGTGAGAGCCATTAAAGATAATTACTTCCATCAAATTTTGCATTAAAAAATCCTTGCAGTGAAACTTCTTCCAAACTTTAAAAAAATCACCAACTGTAAACACATTAGTAGCACACACTGAAAGCTAGAGAAAGTACAAGAGAAATATTTAGAAGTGAAATACTTGTCTGAGGCCAGGTAGAGTGGTGGAACTCTTTGACTTCAGGACTTCATAAGCAAAGGTAGGTGGATTTCTATGCACTCAATAATGCTTGATCTGTAGAGATAGTTATAGGACAGCAAGAGCTATAGAGTAACACTCTGTCTTTAAAAATGTTGCAATTTGTACAAAGTATTTAAGCTACTGAATTAGCATTATAAATTAAATTTATTTGGTCAGCCTGTTAGCCAGCAATGGAAAGAAATCACCTTTTCAGGAAGAAACACAGAGCATTAACTAACTAATATGGTTATTGTTAGAAATGAGGAAAGAAGAGTAAATGTCTATCATCTTTAACATCACAGGCTTTTATACATATACATGGGACATTTAAAGTGTAATCCATCTTCTAGGATAAAAATGTTAATATATAACATAATTACATTGAGAGAATCCTGAGAAATAAAATATTTGTTGATGTTCATACTAAGGTAAAGAGGTTAATAAAACATTGTTTGCCTATTTTATATATGTGCATATACATACATATAAGAGTGATCAAATGATAAAAACGTGAAACAAGAGCATTGGTTATTTACACAAAATTACAATTATATTTGTTTCTGTAAAAGAAGGGATCAAACTGAGAATGAGGCTGGTGGTGGTGCATGCCTTTAACCCCAGCAATCAGAAGGCAGAGACAGGTGAATCTCTGTGAGTTCCAGGCCAGCCTGGTCTACAGAGTGAGTTCCAAAAGCTACACAGAGAAACCCTGTCTCGAAAAACCAACCAACCAACCAAACAATCAAACAAACCTGAGAACGAATCTATAATCATGACCCAATCACTACAATATGGAATATTTAAAAAATAATGTTTAAAGTTCATTACTTAGCTATTCTTAAACTCATTTAGAGTATAGGGTACCTACTATTTCCAGCTTCCATTCAGGAGCAAAATTAAAACAGGAACTTAGAAGTAACTGTCTTAGTAAATGCAAGAAGTGCTTGCAGTATTTTTTATGTGAATTTATATTAAAATTTAAAACAACTGCATAGGTATAAATATCATCTCCATTTTATGAAAGTAAAAGTTGAAATTTAGAACTTTTAAATAAATTATTTAGTCTCTCATGGTGGAAAAGCTGGAAGTGGACACTTTTCCTAATTCTAATGTGTTATTCTAATAGCTTAGGTTTTAGAAGAGTAAACATCTTTGGTATGTTACAGTAATGGTTATGACATAAACCCAGCTTCTTTACATGAGACAAATTCTCTTTCTGAATGTACCCTCTTAATTGCATTTCCATGGTAATTCTTAAGTTATTTTGTCCTGATCCATGGCTGCTTCCTAAGATTGCATTTGTTGTCCAAACATTCCTTCTGAAATGGAAAAGCATATGCAACTACTTGCTGTCAGTGCTTGGATGTAAGGATAATTGTGCTCAACATTTTAAAGAATGCAAATAAAAGCACCTATCTATCTGTTTATATCTATATGCTAGAAGAAAATACTTTGTTTTTATCAGAAAGAAAGGCTAAGGGAGATGATGCATTAATCCTAAAAAGTATGTATATGTATCAATATAAACAAGTATCAAATCATGGGCATTTCCATAGTACTTCTCATTAAATCTTTGGATTTTTAAAAATATTATTATTAATTCTTTGAGATTTTTATTTTGACTGTATTCACTCTTCAGGTCTCCCAATTACCACTCTCTTCCACCCTCCTATTCCTTCTCAACCCAACTCTGAGATTACTTCCTTTGTTTTCCCCCATGGAGTCGAATTTGTATTGCCTGGCTAGTTTGGGAATGGGTACTACTCTGGTGTATGTTCAACCTACCCCTACAGGAAATCAACTCTTCTCCCAGTAGCTATCAAATGACAATAACTCCACTCTTAGTTTGTTTTCTACTGTGATGATAAAACATTATAACCAAAGCATTTTGAGGAGGAAAAAGTTTGTTTGACTTTTTGTCACAATTTTAGTCCATTGTGAATATAAGTCATGACAGGAGTTCAAAGCAGAGACCAGGAGGAAGAAACTGAACCAGAGTATGTGGAGGAACACATTTATTGACTTGCTAACCATGGCTTGTTCCATTGCTTATACAATTCAGGGCCACTTGCCCCTGGATGGCACCAACCCACTGGACTGTGGCCTTCCACATCAATCATTAGTCAAGAAAAGGTCCTACAAACTTGATGGAAGCATTATTTCAATTAAGATGCCTCTTCCAGGATAACTAGCTTGTGTTCAGTTGACACAAATTAAAAATTAATAAAAATTAAATCAACTAAGACAACTCCTTGGCTAGTAGTAGGATTACATCTCCCCTCTATTCTAAGATTTTATGTGGCTGGAGCTTGCAAAGGTCTTGTGCACACTATTAAAATTGCTGTGGATTTATATGTGTGTCTACCCCATTGTGTCTGAAAAACACTGTTTCCTTGACATTATCCTACAATAATGAGTGACCTGACAAAATATCCCATTAATACAATGTGTGAGAGTAGCCAACAACTTTCTTATGAAATCAGACTTCCACTCATGAAACAGAGCTCATACATTATTATAAGTGACAAGAACCTGTGGCAAGACAAGGCATAGGCTCTGGGGGAAAACGTAGGCATAGCATTAAATGGACATAGCATTAATATAATTCCTCATGGCTTATTGATGTACCCATAAGCCAGACTATTGCTCAACACTTATCAGAAAAGTTTCCTCTTGCAATAATTTGCAATTAACACACAGACTTCCACAGAAGCAAGCACCAGAGCTGATCAACAAAGAGAGAACAAACGATTGTAAATTGTTCATCACTAAATTAGTCACTCATGTCAAAACTCTCCCTGCAAGGGTCAGGAATATTTGTGGTAAGGGGTGCAGAAAGTTCATAAGAAGTACAACATGCTTTTATGTATCAGCTAAAAATAATATTTTCATACAGATTCTCACATATCCAAGGTTGACCCTGAAGTCTCCTTGTAGATAAGGATGATATAGAATGTATGCTCTTGTGTTCATATCTCAAGTGAAGAAATTACAGATAGGTGTTACCATGCATGGTTAGTGATAGGCATCAAACCCAGGAATCTGTGCATGCTGAGCAAGTATTCTTCCAATTGATCCAGACCAGTGTTTGTCAACCTTACCAATGTTATGACCCTTTAATACAGTTCACCATGTTGGAATGACCCACAAACATAAAATTTTTGTTGCTACTTCATAATTGTAATTTTGTTATAACAAAATGACTGACTGTTATAAATTGTAATGTAAATATCTGATATACAGGATACATGATATATGAACCCCCAAAAGGGTCATGACCCACAGGTCTCATCTATACCCTCATCTCAAATTTAAAAAAATAGAACACGAAGAAAAAATTTATGAAAATATAAATAATGACAATCCCAGTTGAAAGGTTTAGAATTATGTAGAACATATTTAAACTTATCAATCATTAGTTTCTCACGTGTAAAATTAGATCAATCAGCATCAATTAAAGAATGTCATGTGGGCTAAATAAAGTATTACATGAAAACTAGAAGAATTCATTTCAAACTTTGGAGTGAGTGAGATGAAGCTCGTAAAAAGAGAATGGGGTTAGGGTTGGCGAGTTAAAACTGAATGAAGGGAAGATTCACAGAAGGAACAAAGGGTCGATGCTCAAAGTTAAACCCAGGCTTTTGGCATGAAACAGAAGATCGTATGGTTTATAAGATGATGTAAAATGTTGAGCAAAATGTGTCATAGTTGGGGTGCTATGACCTGAACTGTACTTTGGGAGCTTACTGTGGAACCCCTATAAAGATGAAGAAAGGAACTACAGTTACCGAGCAGGTGCTTACCCCAGTGTCGGATACAGAAAAGACATTCCGAAGGGAAAAAACATTTGCAAGGATCAGTATGGAACTAGGGAGATGGCTCTTTTCAGTACAGTGCCAGATGTGAGTTGAGATCTTTAAAATGCATACTGGAAGCCACCCCGGAATAGGTGTGCCTGTAACCCCTGCTTTGGGGACAGGGAGAACAGCTCATTGGCACCATCCCTAACTGAAGCTGTAACTTTCAGGTTCAAGGTCTCAAGATATAAAGGTGGAAAATCTCTTGGGTCTCCAACCTTCACACACATGCATATCTCCCACCTGCATACACACACACACATACACACATACACACACACACACACACACACACACACACACACACACACACACACAACTTAAAAATTACTGTAAAATACTAAAAGGAAAAAGTTGGATTTTGTGATGTGCAGAGAGAGGGGCAATTATGGTTTGATTTAGTGTTCATTTCATGGTAGCTTAGTTGGTTAGAAGGATGGGATCTCTTTATATAATCTGTTTCTACTCTGTCCCAAGTCCACCTGCTAACCATCTCTGCCTTTCTGCTCTCCTTTACATACAGATCTCCCTGGTCTTTACATTCCCATCTCCAGAACTTCATCAGAGACAAAGTAGGGATTTTCCATTTTCCTAAGAGGGGTTTTTGTTTTGTTTTATTTTTTCTTCCTAGTTAATAACCTTGGGTCTTACTTGAAAATAAAAAAGAAATCTTGGAGTGAGAGGAAATTGAGCCATAAGAGGCTGTCAGCAAATAAATTACAAAAAGTGCATGAAGCAAACACTATCTGTGGCATCAAAAATCTCAGCTGTTTTTCCTTCTACTTACATATATGTGGAGGGAGTTTTGCCAGATACAATAAATTTGCAAAGACGGGAGTTTCTAAATTTGCTGCTGAGGTGAGGTAAGTACAGTCTGTAATTCATCAATGGTCTCCTGTGTTCTCCTGATACCCAGTTCACTTACCCTCTGAGCAGCCTTAATCTTAGATCTTTTGGAGAGCTGCCTCATCCTAGGGCACATAATCAGAAGAGCAGCAGGTGAAAAGTCTATCCTGCAGGTGGTCACAGCTTTTCTGTTCCTCCAAACACGTTCCTCATTCACAACACAGCCTGAACAAAGATGTGAGTTTCTGACCAGGGGTGCGGGGAGGTAAAGAAACTTTTATACAAGAAATCACAGGAGGAAAGCAAAGAGTTTCTACCCGAGGAAACGGGTTTAAGTGCCAGTGTGTTTAAAATGGCTTGGGCGAGCGAGGGAAGGGTCAAGGCAGGCATGACAATAAAAAGTTCCAATGCCAAGTTTTCAAGTTTCATCCCAATGGAAAGGTGAAGAATAGCATCCAAACATGTCTAATTGCTGTTATGGTAACTAAGAGGTAAATTGATCACAGTGCTCAGGGCATCGTGAAGGCTTCAAATACTGACAGCATGCTCACTCTGAGAAGCAGAAGGAAATTAAAAAAAAAAAATGCATAGACCAGATCTGTTGAACCCATTGACAAACAAATTACACACTCACATAAAATACATGCATGCATATTTAACAATAATTAAGGGAAAAAAGAATCATGAATTTGAAAGAGAGCAAGAGTACAGAATACAAGAGGATTTGGATGGAAGAATGAGAAGGTGAAAGGATGTAATCATACCATAATCTCATTTTTTAATAAACCCTTAAGCCACAGGTAGAAGAGAGTTTCAGCTCTGTGTAACATTTCCCACATTAAAAGATACTTTTATTGTTACATTAATCAATTAGTTGAAGATGCTCAGATAATGATGTGTTCTGATCTTTCTTGGCACTAAATCTGAATTTGTCTGAGTTTCACAAAGTAGTCTAGAGTCTAGGGAACTCACAAACTGATTAGGAGATATACAACAGAGATTGGGAGGTGGAACTTTGAGTCACAGAGGTCCAGCGCCAGAGCAGTGGGTGGGAATGTTGTGTGCAAAATGGGATGTTGGAACCAAGCTACCTTCCATATATTCCCATCCCACCTCCAGCATCTTTTCTCCCTTTATTGGTCATACACTTTCTTGAAAATTTCTTTTTAAATTTTCTTCTTTGACTTTGCTGTTTGATTTCTTTGTCACAATAAAATCCCATGTACCAAATTACATTTCTGTTGTGTGAAGATGAGAAGAAATAGATAAAGAAAATGTCTAAAATAAAGTGCTAAGTCTTAGAAACTGAAATATCATTAATAGTATAAATAATGATAGTAATTAGTATTGGTTGGTACTCTCAATGACATAGATTCTATGTATTAGATCTTAGGGCTAATCATTCTGTGAACTACAGTACTTGGTGTTGGAGCACATAGGTCACCAAAGAGCTGTTATTATCTCCATTACAAAAACAAGGACACCACTGGCTTTCAGGGATAATCATAGGGTACTTTAAGTGGTGAAACCACCATTCAAACCAAAGTATTTGGACTCTTATAGTTTAAACCACTATGCTCTTCTGAGCATGTGAGTACAGACCCTCTCCATTATCACCTTAATACTGACCCACAAGACAGAAAACACATGAAGAATTAGGCTAGAAAAGACTTGCATACAATTTTAACAGTTTTCATTAATATCTTTCAATCTAAAGCATTAAATTTAATAAAAATATGACTAAATTTTGTAGCAACATTAATGGACTCACAGTGTTTTCACTACTTTGAACATTTTAGTGTTCTTGCTGTTTTGTATTTTTTTTCCAGTTGTAGTGTTTGTTCAGATGATCTGAAAACTTTAGCACATTCCTTTAAAGGTATTTTGTCTCCTGTAGGAAATCTCCGTGGAAAAAATTACAGCTCCTCTTAACGGTGTCTTCCCCTGCACACTTCTCTAAGTGACAGGATTAAAGAGGAAAATGGTTGGATTATTCCTATTTTGGCTTTGTGGTCATGAGACATGGAATGAGAAAACCCAAGACATCTTTAGAATAACAGAACACAAAATATGTGTACATATAGATTCTCAGATATTACAGTGAACTTTAGAAACAGATCAACATGATCCAAATCATTTTGAGAACACCATTATGGTGGATAAGTCAGCACTTAGTGGTTTTACAATTTTTTTCTCTTCAACTTCCTCTTCTTCATATCACAAAAGTTAGGTGACATTATTAAAATTTTGCTGATAAAAAATAAGCATTCAACATTAGACTATTAAAAGTATTTTTAAGAAAATAGTATCATTATTTTGAAACCTGTAAATCACATACTCTTCTCTGTTCATTATTTTCTATAAATTGAGGCAACTCTAATCAATACTATTCAAAAGATTACAATTGATTCATTCTTCCATTAATAGCAGAAATGAATGACATCTCTGCTCCTTCCTGTGGTGGAGGGGCTCTGATTTTACTAATTATGGTCTGCTATTATATCACTTTCTCCAATTTTCTTCCTATGTCTGACAAAACATCTTTTACCATTGGCATCTTAGACGTTATTCTTTAATTGCAATTTAATTTGATACATAGACTGAGACTAGAGAATACATTGTGTTCAATTTTGAAAGGAAATTCTCCAGCGGCATAGCCCCTCCTGTGGGTTCTTTGGCAGCTAGCCCAGGTCAGATCCCAAATGTCCTTGTCTCCTGGCTTCCACTTGCTCAGTTAATTCTCCTACAAACTATAACCCTATGAGGAGATGCTTATCTGTTTTTGATATTATGGGGTTCATCACACTATTAACTCATCTCTGCTCTTATTCATGGATTAAGTCAACATTTGAGGAGTTCCACAAAAGAAGAAAACACAAGCCCACCTCAAGCCTATGTACATTGAGACCTCCATTGTAACAGAACAAAATGTGCCCTAAGTGATCCATAAGGAACTATTGTGCTATCCACAACTATGTGAAATGGGTGGAGATTTTTCCTTGGTTGGGCATTCACAGATCGTAATTCTGTCTAAACTATGATTCAGTCATTAGTGAGAACTCATGAAGATATAGAGATATAGATCCACCCAAATTGTTTATTATTCTGTTTTGGTTTTGTTTAGTTTTGTTTGTTTTTAAAATAGACTATGTACAAATATATGTAAGTGTGTGTGTGTATGTGTGTGTGTGTGTGTGTGTGTGTGTGTGTGTGAGAGAGAGAGAGAGAGAGAGAGAGAGAGAGAGAGAGAGAGAGAGAATAGCCTCTAAGTCATCATGATCTTCCTTTCTCAGCATCACGAGTGCTGGGATTTTTACAGGTATATGTCATCACATGTGCTCTAAATGACTTCTAACTATGGAAGCCATGATAGGCCATTTTAAGCCACTATGTATGTGGTAATCTGGGGCTCAACAATAGATAACAAATACATGTATAGTTCAGGAGTTCAGGATAGCCCATTCTGATTTTTCTGGCAAGCTTAAACTTGAAATTACTGTAAGACATTAAGATCAATATGCCTGAGTAAATAAGTACTAGTGTAAAAAAAACAAAACAAAACAAACAAACAAAAAAGTTGTTCTACAAGACAAAACAATGATCCAGTATGATTTTTATAAGCCTGACAGTTCTCCTGATTTGTATATGTGTAAAAGAAAATATATGATCCAATTGTGGGGTAAAGGAAATTATTTGGTTCAGATACAGGACTTATTCTGTATCCTACAATTTTCAGTGAAACAGGCCTTTCCCTTTAAAGGATTTTGACCATAACATGGTCTGAGACTTTAAATAGTCACTTCAAGGTTCTACTTCAGTAGGTCTCTCCATTGTAGCATGAGTCTTTAAAGTTCTTATTAATAAAATCAAGCCTGAGGCCAGTTATTGGGGTCAATGCTGGTAGATCAGAGAGACAGAACAAGCCACAGCTATATCACCTTGCCAATTCCTCAGTTGGTCCTGTTTCCTCAGACTGGAAGCTTTTGTGTCCTCATCCCAATGGCTCTCAGCTGAACTGCTGCTAGAAGCCTGAATGCTTAACCAGCCAAATGCTTAACCAGGCAAATACCTCTAGTTTCTGATCCTCACGCCTTATACACCTTTCTGCTTTCTACCACCACTCCCTAGGATTAAAGGCTTGCTTTCTGGGATTAAAGGCGTGATGAGTCACCATGCCTCTCTGTATCCTTGAACTCATGGATTTCTGCCTCTGGAATGCTAGGATTAAAGGCGTGTGCTATGGCTGCCTAACTAGTGGCTTTTCTGTTCTCTGACCCCAGATAAGTTTATTAAGGTACACAATATTTTGGAAAACACGATACCACATTTTCTCTCTTTTTGTCTAAAATTTAAAAAGGCTTATAACTAACACAAGAAAAATTATGTCCAATAAGTATATACAATATACACAGTCAAGATTACATTAACGATGTCTAGTCCATTAACATTTGATAGATTCAGATAAAAACTCCATTAATATATAACAATGTCCAGTCCAGTAACATTTGATAAACTCACACAAAATTTTTTCATTACTTATCTTATTTAAAACAAGTAATTCCTTTTCAAAAGTAGATTCCATAATCTCCCTTTTTATCTTATCATATCCATATTCTCTCTTTTTTCTTTTCATAATACATTCAGTAGTCTACCTTTTGTCATTTTTATGTCTTTCCCCTTTTCTTCAGTGTAGATTCAGTGATCTACCTATTTATCCTATTATTTCTTTATCATTTTTCTCAGAGTAGATTCAATGATCTATCTCATATCTTATTCTCTTTTTCTTTTTGCTTTCTAGGGGTTAAGATATCTTTAGGGAATCTTGAAAAGAAAATTTTGGGGTTAATTGTCAAGTCCTGTATCATCTCTGCATAAAAAGAAAGTTCAGGGCTTGTCATAAGTCCTTGCTCGAGTAGTCTGTCAGGCTGGATCATCTCAGCTAGTCATCTCGAAATTGTCCTGACCAGTTTGTAGTCCAAAGTAGATCTTTCCTTGGTGTTAACCAGCTTAATGGCTTTAATCATAGTCCCTGTGGAATCATCTTTGTGGAGTCCTGTCGTCTTTTTGAAGATTTCAAATTCGCTGTTAGGTGTGGGGTGTGGTCATGTTTCCCTGCAGACTCTTTTTTTTTTTTTTTCCTCCTCTATGGTTTGGAGCAATCACAGTCTGATAAATGTCTGTCTCTCGGAACCAAGAACATTGTTCCCTAGAAGAGAATATCGTCACAGCAATATCTCCCCACCATTTGTCTTGTCAAACTTTTCCAAACTGACCTTTGCTGATGCTTTCTTGTAACACGATGGTCCTGGCAATTTTTCTCTGAACAAGCAGTAGTAAACCCTTCGTCCCAGGTAGCAGCATCACTGCTTTCACCAACACGATGAGAAGGAGCTGGCAACATGGAGCAGTAGCCACTGCTTCCATGGTCCCACCACTGTTTGTGGCTCAGTCCGGGCCAAAGCTTCTCCCAAGCCTCCTAGGCCGGCCTCAAACTCGGGATCCTCCTGCCTCTGCCTCTTTCAGCAAATCCTACCAGTGTGAGCCACCACAACCAGCCGAGTGTAGCTCGGGTCTTTTCAAGAATTCTTACCACTAACGTTGGGCGCCAGATGTAGCATGAATCTTAACTGTTCTTATTAATAAGATCAAACCCGAGGCCAGTTATTGGGGTAAATGCTGGAAGGTCAGAGTACCAGAACAAGCCACAGCTATATCACCTTGCCGATTCCTCAGCTGGTTCTGTTTCCTCAGACTGGAAGCTTCTGTGTCCTCATCCCAATGGCTCTCAGCTGAACTGCTTCTAGAAGCCTGAATGCTTAACCAGCCAAATGCTTAACCAGCCAAATGCCTAATCAGCTAAATGCTTCTAGTTTCTGGTCCTCACGCCTTATAAACCTTTCTGCTTTCTACCACCACTCCCTGGGATTAAAGACTGCTTTCTGGGATTAAAGGCTGCTTTCTGGGATTAAAGGCATGAGTCACCATGCCTGGCTGTTACCAATGCAGCCTTGAACTCACAGAGATCCAGAGGGATTTCTGTCTCTGGAATGCTAGGATTAAAGGTGTGTGCTAACATTTTCTAGCCTAAGTATCTTGTGACTTTTCTGTTCTCTGACCCCAGATAAGTTTATTAAGGTACACAATATTTTGGGGAACACAGTATCACCACACTCCATGTTTCTTTCCATAAAATTATTCTTTAGTGATGTGGTATCTGTTCATGGAAAAACCTCCTACAGCACTATCCTTGAAGATTCATAGACTAAAAGTCCTTTGAATTCCTGCATACAGAACCCAAATTCCAAGCAAACCTTTGTCAGTAGGAAAGAAGGGTTCTGTGCTATCTAAACAGCCTTACTGATGTAAAATTGAGTGTATTCCTTTGTTTCTTATAAGAAATTACTTTATAATTTGGACAAGTTGGGTTATCCATTTCCATGGAGTCTGAAGACTGCCATCCTTAAGGATTACTTTTTAAATACATGATGCTCTGGTCCTTAGTAAAGACACTCCTGACTTTTAAGTATGGTAAAATATTTTATACTTCCTTTTTTCACGTAAATGCTCTAAGGAGATGGGCTATCTACAGAGTAAGGAAGAAGCTTATCTAAAATTTATTCAAGTTGATGAGAAATAATAAGTCTTCTGGCTCTGGAGCTGGGTCTACATGACTTGGAAAAATGGCTCTCCAAACTCCTTGCTCTTGCTAGACACATTAGAATGAAAATCACTCACAGCTTTTCCTCAGTGTGAAGGAAATGCAGAAGGAAGAGCCCCTTTTCCAACTCCAACAATCTGAGAACACTGACACTGGGCACTCTGTGTCCTCTCTGGTGATTCCCCAAATTCAGCTCTAGATTAAGTCATGTGGACAATTTGTGTTCTTATGGAGGAATACTATGATTTTCATATCTGCTAACTATATTTGGACCATCACTTGACTGTGAAAAGGAAAGGCTCCTTTAAAGAATGTGCTGATTTTAGTCAAAGATTCCTTGTAATACTTTAGATGGATGGGCTGTAGCCATTCAAACCTTTCAGCCTTTTTTTCTCCACTCTTCAGATTAGTCTTTACCAGGGATGTCTTTAGTACAAAACTCCAACCTATTTCATCATCCTCCACCACCTTTACTTTCATATTTGTATTTGGGACAAGATTAGTCAGCTGATGCTCATTTGGCCTGCTTTCTGATGAACCTTTCTTTTTTTTTTTTTTTTTTTTTGGTTTTTCGAGACAGGGTTTCTCTGTGTAGCTTTGTGCCTTTCCTGGGACTCACTTGGTAGTCCAGGCTGGCCTCGAACTCACAGAGATCCGCCTGGCTCTGCCTCCCAAGTGCTGGGATTAAAGGCGTGCGCCACCATCGCCCGGCCTGATGAACCTTTCTGTCTTGTGCTGTGTAGCAGCTCCACTCAGATCAAAACATTCCATTCTGAAGGAGAACTATTAAGACAGAAAGTTAACAATGCAAAATAGTGTCAGAAAGTTCCTGAAACTGACCAGATTCATTAGCTTCCCCCATCCCCAAAAGTTATACAAAGTAAAGACTGCTGAAAGTCACTTTCAGACAAGCCCAGGGCTTGGAAGAAACACAAACAAGCAAAGATACAAAGAAGTCTCCCAGTCAAGACCAGCAGTCTCTCAGAAGACACCAGCTAAACTTCCTGGAAGCATCATAGATCAACTGAACTGACTGGAGAGACTCAGACCAACTGACCCATCTGGAAAGGATACTCTCTAAACAGTTGAGTAGCCACAAGCTGTGCACTGTGCTCCAGATTCCAAGCTTTCACAAGCTGTCACTCATGCTGGGATAGGCTATGCTGATGTAGCTGTTTTTAAGGCATTTCTGCTCATGTACGTAACCCCTCACTAATATTCCTGGAAGCAACTCCAATAAAACTCATTGATTAGCAAGTTGGACTTTGATGTACCTGTACTTTGGTCTGCTCTGAGCATCAGGCCTAGGGACAGTAGATACGTGTTTTGTCTCTGAATGCAAAATCTATCACACATCTTGTCTAATTTTAGGAAAGGACATTGCCTACTATTGTAGTCTTTGTTATATTTCAATCACATTGCATCTTAGAAAGGAAGACTTTCTACTTCTCTACAAGAAGTGCTTCTTCTAAATAAATATATAAAGCAGATGTTTAAAGCTAACCAGCAATGCTTGGATTTTGTGTGGGGAAGGTGTGGCAGGACTCTAAATGTGCAAAAGAGCAAAGCCTAGGCAAAGATTAATAACAAGGTAGGAAACACACCATGTCTACTATGTTAAATATGCCTACACACTCTACAAATATGAAAAACTTAATACTTTATTCTACATATTATTTAAAAGTTTTATTTCACATACTAAAATAAGCTAAAAAAACAAAACCTTACCCATGTTAGTAACTGCTGTTGTGTTTTTAAATAACATAGAAGTTCTTTGTGTCAGCTGCAGGCAAGCCCTGGAAATTCACCTGCCATAACATCCAATAATTCAGCTAGGTTATCTTCATTCTTCCTCCTTTCCTCTAATTCTTATTTCCAGTTTTACCCAAAGTTTTTCAGACTGCCAATTGTGGCCTCTGCTTTCTCTCATTGTGCTTTTATTACTCCTGTAGACTCCCTCAGCTGGCCCCTTCTAACCCATCTCAATTTCTAAGTATTAGATGCCAATACCTAGAAACACCTTCCACTATTAACCCATAATGGGGAAAAATGTGAGGCTCTCTGAACTATTTCCCACCAGGCAAAACTCAACCATACTCTCCTATGAAGAGAGGGAAACAGAAACTAAGGATTGGAAGAGGCACTCAACAAACAAAAGACCAGATATCAGCACATAGACCAAGAATCATCTCAATACCTAGATCCCTAGATGCTAGCTTAAACACACACACACAATAACATCTAGGACAATATGTCTCCACTAGAGCCCAGAAATCCTACTACAGGCCCTGAGACATACAATATAGTTGAAGCACAAGAACAGGACTTGAAAATAGTTATGGATATGCTCTAGTAACTTAAATATTATAAATATTTATAAATATTATAAATATTAATAAATCCATTAATGAAACCTATAAAAATACAAACGAAAATGTAATGAAATGATGAAAACAATTCAAAACATGAAAGATAAAATAAAATCACTGAAGAAAACCCAAACTGTAGAAAAACTGGAAATGAAATATTTAGGAGCTTGAACAGGAACCTGGGAGACAAACCTCACCATTAGAGTACAAGAGATAGAAGAGAGAATTTCAAACATTGACAACACAATAGCTGAAATTAATACTCTGGTCAAAGAAAATGTTCAACATAACAAAATCTGCCAGGTGGGGGGGGGGCGGCTCATACCTTTAATCCCAGCACTCGGGAGGCAGAGACAGGTGGGTCTCTGTAAGTTCGAGGCCAGCCTGGGCTACAGAGTGAGTTCCAGGACAGGCGCAAAGCTACACAGAGAAACCTTGTCTCAAAAACAAAAACAAAAACAAAACAAACAAAAAACAAAACAAAACAAAAAACGAAAACAAAACCTAAGAAAATCCAGACACAGACATCCAGGAAATCTGGGACACTACTAAAAGACATAATCTAAGAGTGATGAGAATAGAGGTAAGAGAAGAAATCCAAGTCAAAGGCACAGAAAATATTTTCTAAAATATCATAGAAGAAAATTTCCCTAACCTAAAGAAGTAAGTGCTTATCAATGTAAAAGACATATACACAACACCAAATTGACTGGACCAGAAAAACTCAAAGGGAAAAGACCAAGTAAAAAATAAGCAGACCTACTAGAATTATACATGGCTTCTCAACAGAAACTCTAAAATCCAAATGGGCCTGGCAAACTCTAAGTGAACATAAATACCAGCCCAGACTACTATACCCAGCAAAATGTTCAATCTCAGTTGAATATGGGGTACAAATTTAAGCATAATCTGTATCTACAAATTCAACTATATTGAAGCCACTAGAAGAAAAACTTCACACTGAAGAGATTAGCTACACCCAATAAAACACAAGGGAAAAAATATCTTGGACAAGAAGAAAAAGAGAAGGAAAAATATATATCACAAAAAATAATAAAATTAACAAATACCATTCATTAATTACTCTCAACATTAATGTCCTCAATTCCCCAGTAAAAAGACACAGACTAGCAGATTGGATACAAAAAAAAAGATCTATCCTTCTGTTGCATCTTAGAATCATCACTAAGAATCAAGGAAAAACATATCTTGACTTAAAGGTTTGAAAAAAAGATATACCAAAGTGGCTGTATAAGCTTGCATTCCTACCAACAGTGAAGGAGAGTTCACTTGCTCCACATCCTCTCTAACATAAGCTGTCTTCAGTGTTTTTGATCTTAGCTATTCTGACAGGTGTAAGATGGTATCTCAGAGTCATTTTGATTTGCATTTCCCTAATGATTAAGGATGTTGAGCAATTCCTTAAATGTCTTTCAGCCATTTGAGTTTCTTCTGTTGAGAATTCTCTGTTTAACTCTATAGCCCATTTTTTAATTGGACTGTTGGGTATTTTGATGTCTAATTTATTGAGTTCTTAGATCTATATGAGCAAACTGGGGGTGGGGGTAATGGAGGGCAAGGGTTGGGGGGAAAGAGAGCTTAGGGTAGCAGGAGGTGCCAGCTGGATCAGGAGCAGAGTGGGAGAATGGAAAGGGAGATACCATGATGAATGAAGACCCCAGGGGAATAGGAAGAAGCAGAATTCTAGAGAGGTCCCCAGAAATCCATAAAGATACCGTTGCCAGTAGACTACTGGCAATGGTCGAGAGAGTGCCTGAGCTGATCTGCTCTGGTGATCGAATGGCCAAACACCCTGGCTATCATGAGAGAACTCTCATCCAGTGTCTGATGGAAGCAGATGCAGAGATCCTCAACTAAGCCCCAGGTGGAGTTCCGGGAGCCCAATCAGCAAGAGAGAGGAGGGATTGTATGAGCGAGAGATATTGAGACCATGATTGGAAAAAGCACAGAGACAAATAACCAAACTAGTGGAAACATATGAACTGTGAACCAACGGCTGAGGAGCCCCCATGGAACTAGACCGGTCCCTCTGGATAAATGGGACAGCTGGTTAGCTTGAACTGTTTGGGAGGCCCCCAGGCAGTGGAGCCAGAACCTGTCCTTGGTGCATGGACTAGCTTTTTGGAGCCTGGGACCTATGCTGGGACACTTTGCTCAGCCTTGGTATAGGGAGGAGGGGACTGGACCTGCCTTGGCTGAGTCTATCAGGCTGGGCTGACTCCCCACGGGAGACCTTGCCTTGGAGGAGGTGGAAATGAGGGATGGACTGGCAGGGAGGGCTGGGGGGTGGGAGGAGGGGGACGGGGGAATCTGTGGCTATGTGAAATAAAGTTAATTATAAAATAAAAATATATATTAAAAAAAGATATTCCAAGCAAATAGACTCAAGAAGGAAGCCAGTGTAGCCATTTTAATATCTGACAAAATAGACTTCAAGCCAAAAATAATAAGTGATAAAGAAAAAGTTACTACATACTTATTGAAGGAAAAATCTCCAAAAGGACATTACAATTCTTAACATTTATGCTCCCAAACACAAGAGTACCCAAGATTATCAAAGAAACAGCACTACAACTTAAATCAAACATTGACCCTCATGCAGTGATATTGGGTGATTTCAATATCACACTCTCTCCAATAGGTAAGACATCCAGACAAAAACTAAACAGATAAATGCTAGAGGTAAATGACATCATAAATCTAATGGAATTAACATATTTATAGAGCATTTCACTCCAATGCAAAAGAATATACCTTCTTTTCAGCACCTCATGGAACTTTCTACAAACTCAACCACATACTTGGACACAAATTAAGATTTTAAAGGACACAAGAAAATTGAAATAACACTCTGCATCCTATCTGACCACAATGGATTAAAGCTAGATAACAATAACAAAACAAAGAGCCAAAGGCTTACAAACTCACAGAAACTAAACAATTCACTGACTAAAGAATCTATCATGACAAAAAATAAGAAAAATCTAAAACGTTTTAGTATTATGTGAAAATAAAACACAAAATATCCAAAATTATGGGACATAATGAAGTTGGTTGTAAGATCTAAGTTCACAGCACTAAGTTCCTACAATTTAAAAAAAAAGGAGAGATCCCATGTTAAAAACTTAATGTCGGGGTGTGGGAAAAAAAACTTTAATGTCATAACTTAAAGGCCTAGAATTAAAAAAAGAAATCACACTCCACAGAATTTATAGCAAAATAATAAAACTCAAGACTGAAAACAATGAAATAAAATCAAGCAAATAACAACCAAAACAAAACAAATAATCAATGAAACAAAGAGTTGGGCCTTTGAAAAAAATCAATAAAATTGAAAAATTCTTAGCTAAATTAATTAAAGGGTAGTAAGAAAAGACATAATTAATAACATTAGACACAAAAGAAGACAAAGTAACAGATACCATGGTAATTCAGAGAATCATAAGAGCAAACTTTAAAATTATGCCATTTTGAAAATCTAAAGGAATAGATAATTTTCTTGATATATACCCCTTATCAAAGTTAAATAAAGAACAGAAAAACAATACAAAATAGTCCTACCTTCCTAGTGAAATAGAAACAATCATTAAAACTCTCCTATCACTTCCCTCCCCAAAAAGCCCAGAGACAGATGATTTTAATGCAGAATTCTAGCAGACCTAATATTATTCCACAAAATAGGAAGAGGAGGACTATTGTGTAGTTATTTTCTACAAGGCCACAGTTACCCAAAGACCTAAGCCCCATAAAGGCCCAACAATGAAAAGAATTCCAGAGCAGTTTCTCTTATAAACACAGATGTAAATATTCTCAATAAAGTACTTGCAAACCAAATAAGATGACATCAAAAAGTTCATCCACTATGATGAAATAGGCTTCATCTCAGAGATGCAGGGATTGTTCAACATATGTAAACTGATAAATGTAATCCACCATGTAAATAGACTGAAACACAAAAAACACAAGATCATACCATTGGATTTTGAAAAGGCCTTTGACAAAATGTAACGGTACTTCATGATAAAAGTGCTGGAGAGATTAGGGATACAAGGAACTTGCCTCAACATAATAAAGGCAGCTTATAACAAGCCCATAGCCAACATCAACCTGAAAGAAACTAAAAGCATGTCCACTAAAATCAGAAAGAAGACAAGGTTGTACACTTTCTCCATATATACTCAATATAGACATTGAAGTCCTAAAGCTAAATAAGACACCTGGAGGATATCAAGGGCATACAAATAGAAAGGAAGAAGTCAATGCATCATTTTCAGATGATATGATTGTATATATGGTAACCATAAAAATTCCACCAGGAAATTCCTATAGCTGATAAGCACTTTAAGTAAAGTAACAGGATACAAAATTAATGCACAAAATCAGTGAACCTCCTATATACAAACAATAAATGGACTGCGATAGAAATCAGGAAACAAAAAATAAATATATCTTGGGGTAACTCTAACCAAGCAAGTGAAAGACTTGTGTCTTGAAAAAACTTTAAGAAATGCAATAAAGAACTTGAAGAAGACATCAGAAAATGAGATCATCCATGTTCATGAATCATTAGGATTAATGTAGGAAAAATTGCCCTCCTACAACCAATCTATAGATTCAATGTTGTCTCCTTCAAAATTCCAACACAAATCTTCACAGATCATGAAATAAAAATTTGCAGCTTCAGATGGTAATATATAAACTTATGACAAATGGTTCAGCCTAAACAAACCTAGATAAAAGAACTGCTGAAGGTATCACTATCCACTGTCTCAAATTGTGTTACAGAGCTAGAGTAACAAAAAAAGCAGTGTGTTATTGGCACAAAAACTGACCCGTTTATCAATGAAATAGAGTTGAAGTCCCAGAAATAATTCCATATACCTAATAACAACTGATTTTTGTAAAAAAAAAATCAGAAATACACACTGGAAAAAAGACATAATCTTTTATATGAAGCTGAAAATATAATTTAAGATAGCATCTTTAACAAGTGGTCCTTTCATAACTGCATGGCTTTGTGTAAAAGAATGCAAATAAGTCCATAGTTACCAAGCTGCACAAAACTTAACTCTCAGTGGATCAAGGACTTCTATATAAGGAGAGGTACACTGAACCTAGCAGAAGAGAAAGTGGACAACAGTCTTGAACTCGTTGGCACAAGAAAAGACTTTCTGTACACAACGCTGATAACATAAGCACTAAGAAAAACAGTTAATAAATGGAACATCATGGAACCAAATATTGTTGGTATAGTAAAGAATACCATCATTCAAGCAACATTATAGGCTACAAAATGATAAAGGACTTCTACCAACTACATATCCTATAGAGGTCTAATTTCTAAAATATGTAAAGAACTAAAGAAAACGGGCATTAAGAAAACAAACAACCCAATAGAAAATGGGGTGCAGGTCTAAACAGAGAGCTCTCAGAAGAGGAACCTCAAATTCTGAGAAGTACTTCAAGAAATGTTCAACATTCTCAGTTACCAGAGAAATGAAATCTCAACTACTTAGAGACTTTATCTGACCAGTCCAAAATGACGAGATCAATAAAACAAATGACAGCTCATATTGGAGAGGATGTAGAGTAAGAGGAGCACTCATTCATTGCTAAATGGGACTGCAGACTTGTCCAGTCACTATTTCTGTAGTGGAAGAATCATTGTGGGGATTCTTCAGGTACTTGGAAATAGATCTACCTCAGGAGCCTGTTATAACCAATTTTTGAGCACATAACCAAAGAATCTTTCATTCTACCACAGAGAGATTTGCTCAGCCATGTCCATTGGTGCTCTATTAATAAGATACAGAATTTGGAAACAGCCTAGATGTCCATCAAGGAATGGGTGCATAAAGAAAATGTGGTACATTTACAAAATAGATTATTATTCAGCCATTAAAAATGGATGATGAAATTTATGAGCAAATTGATGGAGCTATAAAAAAGTCATCCTGAGTAAAGTAATTTAGATTCAAAAATACAAATATATAAAATCACTCAAATTTGAATGTTTGCTGTTAAGTTTTCTGTAAGCAAGCTATAATCCATGTAACAACAGGTGTTAGGTATAGAGTAACAGGCTGTGGATAGGATGTATCTCCTTAGGAAGGGGAAATTTAATAGATAATTTTGAATGGGCCTGGGGGGGCATGATTGGGGAATTATTAAGTATATGTGTGTGAGGCATAGGGGACAAAAGAGGGAATACATAGGGAGAGCTAAAACTAAAGGCTTATATGAGGGGCCTTGGGGAAACCTAATACAGTGGAAGCTTCCTAACATATACAAATATTTTCAGTTGATCTAAATCAAGGAAAGAAATATTGGGGGATGTGGAGCCCCAACTAGACATTTTTCATCTTCTAGCACCAGGAATAGGTTACATCTCAACCACTTGTTGTCCAAAGAACCCCCAAAGAATATAGGCTATTTCAAAGCCTATCAGTTGCTCTTCACAAACTGACTGTAAGGCTCTATTGTTAAAGACAACACCTACAGAACTCATTGAAAACAGAGAAGTCAAGCTGGTGCCTACATAGAGCCTTTACCCCTACAAATTACTCTTCATGATACTGGGAGTTCCTGTGCATACTACCAAAGGAGAAATATAAATACCAAGGCAGTTACAAAACACTTGATGTACAGTAACGATCTTCCTGCAAGATGCACTAGTTAGGGCTATAGAAGCACAAAGCTTATGCACTAGTGCAATGGAGGCACAAAACTAATATCTGGATTTAAGGCCTGGTCCAGGAGAAGGAATCCATCCTTGACACTGCTCAGTGGGCAAGAACCTGAGACTAAATAGGACATGGACCTCTGGGAAACAAAATGCTACTGTTTTGCTAAAGGAATGTAGCCATAAAGTGACTCCCAAGAACATTCTTTGTATTCTTTAACCAGTACCTTGCTCAGCCATTATCAGAGAAGCCTCTCCTTATAGTTGGTATGAACACATACAGTGACCCACAGCCGGACTTTTTCAAAAAACAAAAGACTTTGGAACACTCAGTCCTAAAGAGGTTATCTCCATTAAAACCCTCCTCTCAGGGTTCATGTATCTCTGTGGAACAGGAAGTGGAAAAATTTTAAGAATCAGTGAAGTTAGAGGAAACTCAAGAAACAGGGTGTTCTAATCACAGCAGTACCCATGCAATATGAACTCACAGAAACCATGGCAGCATGTACAGGGAGGGGTTTTATTGTTCCAATAGATATGGTCCCTTCTCTGACAGATACAGGTGCAAGTCCCCATCTCACACTCAATATATATCTCCAATTGATAACTACTCATAAATGAACAATTAATTTTCTCCTACAGAGTCTCACTGGGAATACAAACTACTCTTAAGGGCAGAGTCCATGTCCAGAAGTAGATGGTCAACACAAAATGAAACTAATAGCATCTTAATAACTGATCTAGTAACTCATATGTTTGGCCAGGGTATTTTTTAATCTTACACGTTCTTTGTGTATAAATTACCACTTCTAATTTCTATTTTTATGGGGTCCTTGTGTGAATGAATATGTATGTGTGTGCTTATGTGTATCTGTGTGTGTGTCTGTGTGTCTATGTCTACATGTGTTTCTTATGCTTTTTTTTTAGCTAGTTTCCTGTTTGTTTTGTCCTATACCAATTTGTTTGTTTTATATTATTATTATTATTATTATTATTATTATTATTATTATTATGCCTGTTTTCTAATGAAAGACAGAAAGGAGGTGGATTGGGATGGGAAGGGAGTTGGGAGAAGATCTTGGAAGAGTTGGGGCATGGGAAAACATAATTAGAATATATTAGATGAAAAAAACTATTTTAAATAAGAGAAAAATAGAGGAATAAAAATAACATAAATAAGGATATACTATCAGAGCTATTGGCATAAATTTTATTTTGTCATTAGGTCTGACTTTTATGTAAAATGAAAGAGAGCAAGAATCTGGCAAGTCAAAACATAAACAAAGGAAAAGAAGATCACAACAGTATAACCTTATAAAGATGACCATGTTCTAGGGTATTCCCCCAAGGTGAAACAGTCTATTTTGAAGAAAGCTGATTAAGACTCAGGAAGTTCTAGAATTATTCTCTTTAAGATTCAGGTAGTAAACAACTCAAAAGTCTCAGGAAATCCCATCCTTAAATTTCAGAGGTATGTAAGACCCTTTCTTTTTCAAGGTTACAAAACCAGTAAGAACTGCTGGGAACAGACATTCTGAACTGTCATGCTGTCTGAAGATGGTGCTATCTCCAGCATAGGTAAAACAAAGTCAAACCTATTCTGTCTTAAATATCCTTTTGCATATGTGTAAAATATATTTACTTTCAACTTTGAAACAAATATTTCATTTTGACAATGAATTGAAGCAAAATAAAATTTGAAGTTTCTTAATGTTTGTCAGAATAATGAACTATTTATTTTAAAATTTAAATATTGAATAATAAATGTTAAAAAATATACTCAGCTTAAAATATAGAGAAATCTACTTAGCTAGAAAAAAGTAAATTTAAAATAGCTACATGAAAATATTCTGAGGTTGGTACTGGTTCTTAGATTTTTTTTTTTTACATTGTGGGAGGAACTTACTGTGTGCCATGGTACAAATATAGTTTGCTGGAGGAACTTACTGTTTTCCATGTTGTAAATATAGTTTGTGGGAAGAACTTACTTTCTGTCATGGTATAAATATAGTTTGAGTGCATACCCGAATTTGACCAGGGTAGAAAAGTAACCCAGAGTATGGCAGTTGTGCTGGATAGCTCTATGTCAACTTGATACAAACTAAAGTCGTCTGAGATGAGGAAACCTCAATTAAGAAAGAATCTCCATAAGATCATTCTGTAGGTAAGCCTATAGGTCATTTTCTTAATTAGTGATTGATAATGAAGGAGCCAGTCCATTGTGGGTCATCTCTGGGCTGAGTTCTATAAAAAAGCCTGCTAAGCAAATCATGAAAAGCAAGCCAGTGAGCAGCACTCCTCCATGGCCACTGCATTAGCCTCTACCTCCAGATTCTGGCCCTGTTTGAGTATAAGTTGCTTTAGTCATGATGTTTTATCACAGCAATAGTATCCCTAACTAATCCAGCAGTGCTGAGGGGTAAGGTTCTCTATTGGGATACCAGTAGGTCACTCACTGGGGAACCTGACATTGTAAGGGACCTAGTTAGCTTTGTTAGAACATATGAGCTCTCTACAAGTGAGTTTTTATAAGAGTGAAGCTTTCTGCCAGAGTCCATCTTGGTAACATAGTTCTCTACCATGCATTCTTGCAAGTGTGATATCTGCAATTTTGTCATTACCAGAAACAATAACAAATGTCCCTGTCTCTACTGGCTCTTCGACGTAGAAAGACAATAAAATTATTATTTTTTTTTAACTAAAGTACTCTGCCTTCATTCTTTT
This sequence comes from Peromyscus eremicus, assembly GCF_949786415.1. Classification (NCBI taxonomy): domain Eukaryota; kingdom Metazoa; phylum Chordata; class Mammalia; order Rodentia; family Cricetidae; genus Peromyscus; species Peromyscus eremicus. The sequence continues at coordinate 24,921,782 of NC_081417.1, read as the reverse complement.
ATTATAACAATATGAAATGGGCTGAGACACCAGAACCACAATCACATTTTGGAATTAAGGAAAACCTTTAGAGAAGACTATAAGACTGACCTGCTGTTATCCTTGACCATCAGTATGTTTCTGTGTACACAATAAAGTGGATATGCCCTGACGTGTGTTTGCCCCCAGAAGTTTTTCAATATTGCAGGTATGTGAATCCCTCTAGATGGTAATGTGTGGTCTTTTTCAGCATATAAGGCATTTTTCATATGTTCATTGATATTTTGAAGGGAAATTTTAAAAATTTCATTTTGAAAATAGTAATATTGTAACATTTCTTAAAATACCTACCCTTCAAGCATTGTTTGTCACATTTCTTTTTTTTTCACTTATTCTCATTTACTCTCACATTCATTCCTTATTTTATTTTTTTCTGAATAAAGCTTTAATCTTAGTAAAAATGTAATTAAATCATTTTCTTCTTCCCTTTCCTTCCTCTAACCTCTCCTATCCCTTCTCCCCACTCCTTATTGTCTTTATCATCACAGTTTTATATTACTTGATATGCTTGGGTATTTCACTCTCTTCATTATTGAAACTTTAGAATTCAATAGCATTAAGCATGTATTGTAAGGTGCTCTTTCCAACATTATGATAACATATGTCCTTGTACTTTCAAGATGTTCTCTAAAGAGTACTAAACCTGAATCATGATTACTTCTGTCTTAACTATTTTTAATGTACAGCAGCAGAAGGCTGTGGAATAAAATTAAATCTTAGGGTAACACAGTCTCATGTCATTGAAGCTCATGGTCACTCTTCAGCAGATACTTAATATTGTTTAACCTCATTCTATTCATTTTTGTGCAAATTCCTTTCTCATTCACCCACTCAGTATCATCTATTCCAAAAAGTCTCAGAATCTGAGGATCAATCCTACAAATTAGAGTCCTGACAACATTGAAATGCACCATATATAAAACAAAATTCAATTAAGTGTTCCATATTAAAATCATTTCTCTACTCCCCTAAAGGCTATCCTGCTCATGAATCTTTTCTTAATTTCTCAGTAAATATTTTTCTATTGCTTCTGGAATAGTACCACAGTTTAGTATCTTTAAAAATACAAATCCATTATATCATATTTTGTAGGTTAGATATATGGCAATCTATGATGGGCTAAGGTCAAGATATTGACACCATCTGTTTTTTTCCTTCCTTTTTCATGGTCCAATGGAGAATTTGTTTCTTCAATTACTAAGGTCATTGGGAAATCTTGTAGTTGTGAAACTGAGTTCTCATTTTTTTTTTATATTTGCCAGGTAATGGCAATTCCTAGGTATTGAAAACTATTCAAATCCATGGTTCTTCATCCTTTCATTCTGTCTTCAAAGCTACTAAGAGTGAGTCAACTCTTCAAATCTGTTTCTTTCTTATCTCTTCTATTTTGGAATTTCTTTGCAAACAGCTCAGAAAGATTTGTCTTTTTCTATCTTTTAATATATTATCATTGTGTGAGTGCCACATGCCATGGCTTCTATATGGACAAAAGGAGACAACTCTATGGAGTCTGTCATCTTTTTACCTTTATGTGGGTGTTAGTGATCAAGCTCTAGTGGTCAAACTTGGCCTGAAATCACCTGAACCAACTTTCTGAACTACCTTTCAGGTCTCTCTATGTTCTTAAGTACTCACATAAATAAACTGAGACAACTTTGGTAACCTAAAGCAATCTGTTGTTGTTTGATTTTACTTTGGGGGGGGGTCCTTGATCCAGCTCACAAATAAACAAACACAAAGGCTTATTATTACTTATAAATGCCTGGCCTTAGCTTGGCTTATTTCTGTCCAACGTTTCTTAAATTATCCAATCTAGCTTTTGCCTCTGGGACTTTTCCTTTTCATAGTTTTGTGTATCTTACCTTCACTCTTACTCCATGGCTCACTGTGTGGCTGAGTGGCTGCCCCTAGCATCCCCTTTCCTTGTTCTCTAGCTCTTTCTTCTTTTCCTCCCAGATCTCTCCTTCTATTTATTCCCTCTGTTTGACAGCCCAGCCTATCTTTTCTCCTGACTTGCTATTGACTATTCAGATCTTTATTAGACCATCATGTGTTTTAGAGAGGCAGGGTAGCCCAGCTTCACAGAGTTAAACAATGCAACATAAAGGCATGCAACACATCTTTACATCATTAAATGAACATTCCAGAGTATAAAAAAAAATGTAACACACCTTAAAATAATATTCTACAACAGCAATCTCTATCACAGATCTATAATAGCAGTCACATTTGTGAAATCTTTGTGTCAGGTAAAACATTATAATTCGTAACCCTCTATTTTTACCATGTTGTGCATTTTTTACATTTATGAATTAGCATATGCATATGGGCACATGCATGCCACTGTGCTTGTATGGAGGCTAAAAGACAATTTGTAAATCAGTTTTCTCCTTTTATCATGTGGATCCTGGAGATTAAAGTCAGGTCCACCAGCTGGGTGGCAAGTGCCTTTACCTGCTGAGCCACCCTACCAGTCCATTATGCACATTTTCTTACTATTTTGAGACAAAGTCTGTGTAGCCCTGACTGGCCTGGAACTCGCAAGGTCCACCTGCCTCAGTCTAGGATTAAAGGCGTGCATTACTACAGCAAGTCTATTATGCACTTAAAAGTCTAAAGACTAGATGTCAATAACATTCAGTTTCCCCAGCATATGCACAAACCTAACAGACTTATATAGCAACGTTCCGGTCTAGAACCGCTCCCATCTCTCTTAGCCCAGAGGTCAGGTTTATGTAACTGTCATGTTTTTGTGGGGATATTAACAATGTCACTTAACTTCGCCAGTGCTTCTATCTAGAAGCCTGCTGCCATTTTTGTCTTCTATGAAATTTTTGTTGCCAAGGAAGACAGGATTACAGTTTTGTCTGACAGATTGAGATAACGTGGTGTATTCTTGGTTATCAAAATACTCCTGTAGCGTGGGGTTTTTAGTTGGTGAATATTCACAATGTGGGGGAAAGCATGGTACATACTGTATAATCTCAGTTCCCTAAATGTGTGTACACTTGCAGCATCTAGAAGGACACATCAGCTGAGCTGCTTGTGACTAGGGGGCTGTTCTTGGCTTCTTGTGTTGTGTTTCCTGTAATGCACATACTACAAATAAATGCTACTTTTAAAAGCTAAAAAAAAAAAAAAAAAAAAAAAAAAAAAAACATTATAATTCAAATTTGTGAAATTAAGAAACAAACTTGAATGGGAAAAGCTACAATACACATGTGTGCTCTGAGGCTCACAAGGGACAAAACTGCTGCATCTTTCTCTCTTTTGTTCCTTTCTACACACAGCTTGCCATTCCTTGCTTCTTGTCTGAATTAAAGTAAATTCCCCATCAGTTCTCATGTATATTTATACTATATTTTTGCCTTAGGCGCCCATAATAAATTCATGAATCTATAGATAAACTTTTCTAGTAAATTAGGAGTCTATTTTCTGGTCACATACCTATCATTCACCAAGAAAAGTCCTTCAGTGCAATTTAACATGAACTTATTAGTGTTCCACAAGACTTTCTTTTCTGATTCTTCTCCCAGTGAGTGAAAAATCATTACTAAAAGCAAAATCTTTGGGATTCTATATACTGCTTATTTTTCATAACATGTAATTGTGCATGGTTAGCAACACTCTATTTAGCTCCTCCTCAGAAAGGCCTTCTCCTTGTTGCAAAGACTTAATAATTCTAAGTGTGCTTTCAGCCTTACAAATAACACAATTCTGAAACTTTACCTAGAGTAATAATGTGGGGAGTATTAATCTCCACTATAAAATTGCATTTCTTTGAAGGGAAGAAGAAAAAGAGGATTACAATTCCACAAAGGATTAGATGGTGACTTTTAACTTGTCCTAGACCTTTTACCTCATGGTAGATATTTAAGGATCTTAAAATCTAAAGAGAGTAAGATATTATATAAAAAAAATTAGAATATAAACCCACAGATTATAATAATCATAGGTAAGAAGTTGTTTAAGTAATATATGATAAATAAATGTAGTATTTGTAATAAAACACAAACTTCAAGTAGACAAGCATAGAAGATGGACAGTAAAATAGATACTAAAATGCACATAAAACTATGAACATTGGTATTTGACAAAACTCTAAAATCTTGTATTTTGTTAACATGTCATTTTTTTGATATAAAATAGCTACTTGTTCAATTAAAGTATATAATTAAATAACATTATGTCCATAAGTAATGAATAAATTTAGATAAGAGGTATTATAAACATACATTGAACTTAATAAGAAATATTACTATTTACATTTTTATATTATCTTTGCAAAATTTGTATATCAAGCATTTAGCTAAGTGATCAAATACTAGGCTTTTCTCAACTATGATTGATTGTTACTTTGACAATTTTAGGATGTATGTTTGTAATCAATTTATATTTTATCATATTGTTAAAATTTTTTAGAGCTGTTATCAGTTGATAAGTAATTTCATTATGATAATTTAGAACAAATATTCACTACATTCAATACTCTACATCAGAAGTTTAGAAATGCCTATGGATTTACATTTAAAATATAAAATTCAAATTGAACCCAACTGTAAACCTTGTGAGCTAAAACAATAACTGACCTGGAAAGATATGACTACTCATACAATAATGACATAGATATTATGGGAGTAACCATATTTCTCATTTAATTTAAGGTTTGCTTTTCCAGATGAAACACACTCTTGACACTATTACTAGATGGAGAACCTATGGCTGAACTGGTCATAGGCCCACAGATAGAACCTTTATAATTGTTTTGCTAAATTAGCATAATATTAAACCTATAAATTTCAATTTTATATACAAAGATTAGAACATCTCTTTAACCTCTTATGAGAAACTTCTTTTTGCAGTTCATGGCAATTAACAGAGAGAATCACAATGGGACAACGTGCATAGAATAAGAGACTGGTGTTCTATTTAGGAAGTGGTCTCCTATGCCAATGCGTTCAAGACTACTTCCTACTTTCTCTTCTAGCAGGTTCTGAGTAGCTGGATTTATGTTGAGGTCCTTGATCCACTTGGACTTCAGTTTTGTGCACGGTGATAGATATGGATCTATTTGCAGCCTTCTACATGTTGATATCCAGTTATGCCAGCACCATTTGTTGAAGATGCTTTCTTTTTTATATTGTGCACTTTTGGCTTGTCAAAAATTATATGTTCATAGGTGTGCGGATTCATGTCAGGGTCTTCAATTTGATTCCATTGGTCCACATGTCGGTTTTTATGCCAGTACCAAGCTGTTTTCATTACTGTAGCTCTATAGTAGAGCTTGAAGTCAGGGATCGTGATGCCTCCAGAGATTGTGTTATTGTACAGGATTCTTTTGGCTATCCTGAGTTTTTTGTTTTTCCATATGAAGTTGAGTATTATTCCTTCCAGGTCTGTGAAGAATTGTGTTGGTATTTTGATGGAAACACATGAACTATGAACCAATGGCTGAGGGGTCACCAACTGGATCAGGCCCTCTGAATGGGTGAGACAGTTGATTGGCTTGATCTGTTTGGGAGGCATCCAGGCAGTGGGACCGGGTCCTGTGCTCATTGCATGAGTTGGCTGTTTGAAACCTGGGACCTATGTAGGATCGCTTGGCTCAGCCTGGGAGGAGGGGACTGGACCTACCTGGACTGAGTCTACCAGGTTGATCTCAGTCTGCAGGGAAGGCTTTGCCCTGGAGGGGGTGGGAATGGGGGGGTCTGCTGGGGGGAAGATGAGGGGGGCAGGAGGGGGGAGAACAAGGGAATCCGTGGCTGATATGTAGAACTGAATTGTATTGCAAAATAAAAATAAAAATAAAAATAAAAATAAAAAAAGAGACTGGAATACTCAGCTCTAAGTGGGACATATATATCATACTCCTTCCCCCAAGGCTCAGTGATCACCATGGAAGAGGAAGAGAAAATTGCAAAAGCCAGAAGTAATGGTTTTCGGCAATGAAACATTATTTGTTGGACATGACAGGGATATTGAATCCATGAACTCACAGTGGTTGCGACTGAACAAGGTCTAAGACATGAACAAGATTAAGCCAGACTTTATCATTGCATGGACAGGAAAGAGGCTAAGGAATTCCTTCCCTAAGCTCAGGAAAGAAAGAGTCAGTTTACTTCACATGTATGACAGCTAAAAGGTTATCTGTGCTCCAGTAAGTAGATGAGTTAAAATGAAAGAGAGACAGAGACAGAGAGCAAGCGAACTCAAAGTTCAGTATGAAAGATGGTGGGGGTATGTAGGAGGAATTGAAGGGAAAGGAATAGGGAGGACATTTAATCAAAACACATTATTTGAATGTATGAAATTCTCAATTAGAAACAATAACAACCAAACTTACAAAATATTTCACATGAGAATAATAGGACGATGATTTTCATAACAAGTTTATAAAATGCAATGATATGTAATTCTTTTGTGAAAAGGAATTATATACTTTTAATAAATGAAAATTATTTCACACTTGTAACCTCCTTGCTAAAATCAATCTCTCATTTCTCATTGTAAATCATTTCATAGACTAGGGCAATGAAGATATCCCTCATTCTTATAACTATGTAGTCACTGCTCATCCAGATTTAGGACATAAAAGCCTAATTCTCCAATCTGCTTATATGTTTGTCTGCTGAAAATCTGCACTTGGAAATTCTCATGCATATATGTTGAATAGTTAGTTATTTTCAGAAGGGAATCTTTCTCTATTATAATGCACAAATATCCATTGTACTTCTTGTCAAATAGATATAATTAGTGATTATTGACCTCATAATTACTGATATATCACCGAATAATAATGTAGGCTTAGACATTCTTTCTTGGTTTGAAATGATTTAATAGAACATTGTGACAATGATATCAGAGCTCAGCTTTTAAAGTCTTTTGTAATTCTCTTAATTGCAAAGAGATTGAAGCTGACAACATACCTTTCCACTACAGTCATGAATGATCATGTAATGTGACTCTTACTCAGTTCCTTGTCACTATAATTAATGAGGTCATTCCCATATCAATACATGTAGTTTAAGAGGACTGATGTAAAATTAGAATAATGTAATGGGTTCTAGAGAGTCACAGTTTTAAAATATAACTATCGTAGTGTATTTCAGAGTTTAGACTGATTTCTAAATAATGGACATTTGAGAATCTGCTTGTATTTAAAGATACTGTAAGTTAAATATTGTATACTATCTATGAAGCTATGTGTGGTGATTTGAATAAGAATGGTTCCCATAGGCTCAAATATTTCAGTGTTTAAGGACTGGCACTATTTTTTATTGTTCATATATTTTTATTTTTGTTCTTTGTGTGTTTATATATAAATACACAGAAATGTGTGTCTATACATAAATACATAGAAATCAGTTATGTATGTATATATGCATAACTTCACATGAAGCAAAAAAATAAAATGAAGGAGCATGCACATTAGTAAAAAAATGATGCACACAAAAATTTAAAGTAAAAAAAAAATCTTGCCACTGTATGAATGAGTACCAGAAATTAGAGGAGTCTGTTGAAAGTCACCTGCTCCCTGCTTTCTTTAAAAAAAATGTCATCTCCAATGACTGATGGAAGCAGATGCAGAGATCCACAGCCAGACACCAGGCAGAGCTCCAGGAGTCCGAAGAGGGAGAAGAGGGACTCTATGAGCAAGTGCATCAGGATCATGATGGGGACACCTGCAGAGATGACCAAACCAAACTGGTGGGAACTCATGAAAGTTGGATCAATGGCTGTGGAACCTGCATGGGACTGGACTAGGCCCTCTGCATGGTGATAGAATTGTGTAGCTTGATCTGCTTGGGGGGGGGGGGGCTGGCGGTAGGATCAGAATCCATCCCTGGTGCATGAGTGGGCTTTTTGGAGCCCACTACCTAGGATGGGACACCTTATGCAGCCTTGATTCAGGGGGAAGGGCTTGGACTTGCCTCTACTGGATGTGCCTCCCTCTGGGAGACCTTGCCTTCTTGTGGGGATGAGTGGGGGTGGGTGGGTTGGGAGGAGGAGGCTAGGGGGTGGGATAAGGGAAGAGGAGGATCTTTGGTTGGTGTGTAAAATGAATGAAAAATTTTCTTAATAATAAAAATAAATCTTGCAACTTCAAAAAAAAAAAGAGGGTGAAAAGTCAGAACCAGAGACAATGGATAAAAAATTTGGGACATATCACGAAACCACCGTGAGTGGCACTATTTGAAAGGATAGTAGTCTTGTTTGTGTAAGTATGTCACTGGGGGGCAGGCTTTGAGGTTTAAAACCCAAAGCCAGGTCCACTGGTTTTTTCTTCCTCCTTCCTACAGATCTGGATATTAAATTCTCAGCTCCTCTATCAGAACCATGTTTGCCTGTGTGCCACCATTCTTCCCATCATACAAATCATGAACTAAACCTCTGAGACTGTAAATAAGCTCCAACTAAATATTATCATTTTATAAGAGTTGCCCTGGTCATGATGTCTCTTTACAGCAATAGAACATTGACTAAGACACTGTGTTACTTAACCTTATTTGGGTTAGTAGGCTACATGTTCTGCATATTTATAGAGAAGATTGGAAATGTTTGAATAAGACTGATTCATGAAAGTCTCTTCCATGACAATGCCCACTTCCTAAGAAATTACCAGGATGTTCAATGACATATATGAGGGATAATTTAATGAAGGAAGTTTTGTTTTTAAATCCTACTTTTCATTTTACAGTAAATGGAGAATCTTCTAATCTTTTTATTTTGTAATGAAAGGCACTATGCATTTTAGCATAGAAATAATAGCTCTTATCTAGCCACCCTACCTCCAAGTAAAAAGCTTTCCAAGTTACTTCCTTCATATTTGATCGTTGTATTATGCTTGTGCTTCTGTCTCCAGCTTGACTTTACATCTCTTATTAAAAGTCAAGATTCTTTCCACAAAGGATTTATATATAAGTTTGGATGAAAGTAATAATGGCACACCTCTTCACAGAGCTGAAGTTAAAAAGAGTCTCAAAATGAATTAGGACCCATTCAAAACTCTTTTGATTAAAAACTTCTATGGACCTTTCAAACTTTCAAGTTACATATTTTGAGTCCAGATTTCTCCTATTCAATCTCAATCAAAACTGTTTTAATAGAAAAAGACTAGAGGAGGAAATATTGAAAAAATATTTAAGAACAGAAATGTGAGTTAAATTGTGAAATCAAAAACTGGAATTAAATTTTAAATATATTTTGAATAGCCAACTAAATATCTTTTAGTTTCAAGTTGGTTTGTCAGATTGTATTCTCCTACCTAAAAATATATTCTTCATTGATATAAAAACAATAAAATAATAAGTAATAGTTTTATTTTTGACACTATCAATAAAGCTATATTAAGCAAATGTTTTTAGCAGAAGAGAAACAAAATTAATCATGAAATTTTATGTTAAATACTACTGTATTACTTATCATAGCTACAGAGGTACATTTACAATAACACATTATTGGATACCTTCATGAGCTATATTTGCACAAAACCTGTGTTATATGCTTCTGCATAACTAGATATTATGTTTGTGTGTGTATGTAAATAGTATAAACCATTAGTCTTATAGCAATGATGCTCATAAAACAGGAGAATATTATATCAAGCACAAGAGAGAATGACACAGACATTAAACAGGATGGAACAGAGCATTTAGGAAGCTGCTGTGCATAGCACAGAACATGAGACCAACACCTTAATAGTAGTAGCTCTTTGTTGACTGAAACATCTTGACCCAGTAGAGAATTCTGTAATAGCTCCTCTACAGTCCACTAAATAAAAATAAAATATCATTTAATTGCATGCTACTTTTCTTAGGAAATTATGAGAATATTTTAAAAATGAGATAAGATTGTAATCATGTAACTGGTTTAATAAAATAAAGGCTCTTAATTATAATTACTAATTATTTTTAAATTGCAACTTTGAAACAATTATTAAGACAGTATTTTCTATATAAGTTTACCTTACAGTATATGAGAAAGAAGAAAAGTGGTAAAGAAACAATTTAATGTTCTGTACGTGACACGAGAGTCCCCATTAACTTTTACTGGTGAGTTGAATTGGGCATTTTGCTTCTGCTACTGCTTCCTCCTCTTCCTGCTTCTTTTCATATCTCTTTCTCTCTGTGTCTCTTTCTCTTTATGTCTCTATGTTTCTCTCCTCTTCTCCTGATCCTTCTCCATCTTCTTCCTTTCTCTCTCTGTAACAGTTTTTTTCATCACGTGTCCCTTGAAGGTCTAGAACTCGCTTAGTTATGTAGACCAGCTTGACCTTGAAACCACAGTTATTTGCCTGCCTCTAGAATGCTGGAGTTAAAGATGTGTTCCACCACACTTGGCATATGTTTTCCTTTAATGGGACAAACACTTTATTTCACGCTTTATCTCTATGGCACTCACTCATCCTCCATCATACAGCAGGCTTCTCTACACATACATTTCCCCAAAATGAATTTGTAGTTTACCTGGATTAAGCAACCTAGAAAATAAATGTTAAGTACTATTTCCAAAGATGAATGCATAATTTTGTATGTGATTATCATGTACGAAGATTTGATGTGTCTGGGTATTATTCAGTTAATACCACAATCATACTAGTAAATACTTCTATACTCCATAGTATTCCCATGTAGTACACATGTGTATGTATGGCTCTAACACATTATTATTTTACTAGAAATTTTAAGATACTGATTTCATTAACTGTGTTCATTGTGATATTCTTTAGACTCATAGAACTCATTCCTTTTATCACTGAAATTTACAGTTGAATTTTCTCTAGTTCTCTCATTTCCACCTCCTTGCAATAATCATTCTCCTGTTTCTTCTAGTCTTAGTTTTATATTTTACCAGGACCATATAATATTTTCCTTTCTCAGTCTAGCTTATTTTCATTTTAAATAATATTTTCCTACAAGTAACTCATCATCTGTGTTCCTACAAGTGGACCTCTTAAAATCATCCATTAATGAGCTGGGATTGAATGGAATTACTTTTTTGCTGTCTTTGTCCCTTCTATGTGTAATGGATAGAAATAGACTTACCATAAAAAGTTACTTTCCACATGGTGCCTGAAAAGAAAACATGATATTATCAATAATGAATTTGATTATAATTAAACCAAATCTGAGACTGAGAATAGGGGTGCAGAGGCAATATTAATATTGCTTTCCTTCCTTGTGGGTTATATGATGAATCTTCTTATAATAGTAGCTGTATGGTTTCTTTTATGGGAACAAAAACGCTGATGCATCTGCAGGTCGTGGGAAGTCAGGGAGGACACATTTTTCTAAGACTTCTTGACAAAGAAAAGCCTACCAGCCAAGTACAAGGATTACATTGTACTGGTAATGATGGCTGATGAACTAGAGAAAGAATCTCATTAACAGAAAGTGTTGTTTATGCAGTAAGAATCAAGATATGCCAGTAATGTATGGTTTCTGTTGCAGACAATAAGAAATATAACTAAGGAAATCAGTTGTTCAAAGGAGGGGCTACAATTAGAAAAGACACAAAAAGACATGCTCTACTGTTCATTAGATTCTGAAATGACAGAAAAAGTGGTTTAAAAAAAAAAGATGAGGTGAATATGGTGGTTTTTTTTTAAAATTTCTTATGGCTGGCAGACCATAAAGAAAATAGTATTTAAATTGTATTTGTGTCCAAGTACCCCTCTTGAGATCCAAAAGTTGAATTCTGTGGGAAAAAATATGACAATGAAAGAAAGGAGAGAGAGAGACAAGTCATAGACAATTCTCACTGTCAGGACCAAAAGAAACCCTCAGCAAGTGGCCAGCAGTGGTGCCTGTCAGCATACCAAAGCATATGCTGGCTTCCAAGCAACACTCCTACCTGTGGCTTTTCTCAGCTCTTCTACACTGCCCCCTACACTAAACTGCAGCTCATGGGCTTCCCTTTCCATAGTTGCTTGTTCTTGGTCTCTTCGTCCTCTCTCTTGGTCTCTTTTGGCCCCTCTCTGTTGCTCAAATGTTAAAAGGTCTTTTAATAAAAATCCCGAAGCCAGATATTGGAGTAAATGCTTAAAGATCAGAGAGATAAAAGAACAAGCCACTTCCATGTCTGGTGAGACAACAATTCCATGAATCATGAATCCTCTGAGTGAAATCCTCTGAGTCCTCACCCAATAGGCTCCAGCCCTCCCTCCCCCAAAGAAGCCTCTAGCTGAAAGGGACACTTAAAAGCCTTTAGTTCCTATCTCCTCACTCCTTATATACCTTATATACCTTTCTTTGCCCAGCTATCACTTCCTGGGATTAAAGGTATGTGTGCTTCCCAATACTGGAATTAAAAGTGTGTGCCATGTCTGCCTGACTTTATTTCTCTCCTAGGCTGAATCAATCTCATGTAGTCCAGGGTGGCTTTGAACTCACAGAGATCCAGATGAATCTCTGCCTCCTGAGTGCTAAGATTAAAGGTGTGTGCCACTACTACCTGGCCTCTATGTTTAATCTAGTATCTTGTTCTAATCTCTGATCTTCAGGCAAATTTTATAGGGTACACAATATATCACCACATCTCTCTCTTCTCTCTTCTCTCACTCTTTGTCCCCTCATAACCCTGTTTAGTGTGGGAGTACTTTTTCATCAGGAACACCAGCTCACAAATAACAACCCAGAGATTTCTTAATAATTATGAAAGCTTGGCCTTTAGCTTAGGCTTGTCCTACTGCCTCTTATAACTTAAATTAACTTATTTTTATTGAACTACACTCTATTAAATGGCTTTTTACCTCTCCTTAATTCTGTATGGTTGTCTTGCTCTGAGTCTCTGGCAAAATCCATGCCTATATTCTCCCTCCTCTTCCTCTCTCTCCCCAGATATCCTACTTACTCTTTCCTGCCTGGCTATTGGCCACTCAGGTCTTAATTACACCAATCATAGCAATACATCTCCACACCATGTTCAATTATCCCACAACACTTCCCCCTTTTGTCTAAATAAAGTTTTAACTCTAACATAGTAAAATTATATACAATATGAACAATTACTAGGTAAGAATAATATTTACAATGTCCAGTCCATTTGTATTTGGCATTTTTGGGGAAAATACTCTATTATCTATCTTATCTTAATGAAACCAAAGTTTTGTATCAAATTTACTTCCTATCATAACTGAAGAAAGCTGTAACTATAATTATCTAGTATTCAATCACATCAGAGACTCAAGAAGAATATAATATTAGTTGTGTAAACAGGAAATGAACAGCAAACAACTACCAAAACTATACAAATGACAGACACATCTGGCTGTCTGGACAATCTCCCCATGGACCCTCTGCAACACTGTTACGTCTATCTTTGTCCTACAGGCCTAGAATATCTGACAAACTTTTCTCTGAAGCAGGAATTTTGAAGAACTGTCCTACCTTGTCTTGGCAAAGTTTAGTAGTTGCTTTCTTTTGTGTCCTGCTCATCCAGTTTGGACAGCAAACTGTCAGCAGTTGAGACAAGGGCAGTTTCTTGCTCAGATGTCTAGCTTTATCACATTGAAAGAAAACTCCATATGGAAGTTCTTTTATGTCTATCATCCTGTTTTTATAGTTAAGTTGGTGCTGCCATGAACCTTATGGCCTCTGGCAAGGCAGCTTGGAAGCTGGTGGGAAATCCAAGGAGAGAGAAAGGAAAGAGAAAGGCAGAATGGAGGAGAAGCCAGGCTGCCATCCTAGGAACAATATGTAGTGAGATATAGGTAAAGCCATGGAACACATAGTAATACATAGATTAATAGTTATGGGTTGGGTTAAACTATAAGAGCTAGCTAGCAAGAAGCCTACCATAGGCCATACAGTTTGTAAATAAGGTTAAGCCTCTGAATGATTATTTTATAAGTGGCTGTGGGACTGGGAGGCTGGGCAGGACCACAGGGCAAGGTGTGACCACAGAAACCTTCCAGCTACAATAACATGAACGCAAGTTTGATTGTTACAGATAACTAATAACATACTTTTTTGACTATCCTAAATAGTTTATAATAATAGCTTTTAAGGACTAGAACTATACATTATGTTTTTAAGTGAGCTGCATAGGTACAATACCTTAAAAAAGAGTATATATATATATATATATATATATATATATATATATATATATATATTTGCATTAATAATAATAATAAACTTAAATCTGTATAAACATACAAAAATACCAATGTAAAATATTTTAGATTAATAGCTGTTTTTAGTCTAAAAGTAGATTCAATAATTCAAGTACAGATGGGCTTGGGGAGCTCTCTAGTGACATAGCTTCTTGGAATTTGTTAAAGCAACTGTAAGGAATATTTCATCAGTGATCACATAATGTTCATGACATCTGAAAATAACCGCAGAAATCTCATTTATTTAGTAAGCTGGATTCATATGTAAACATTTTTTTTTTTTATTTTGTCATTGCCTTTCCTATTTTAGGTGAGTAGACCACGATTTCCAGTAAAAATCACACAAAATTTCTGTATTTGGTGTTTCTTTCTGTACTCTATATACTGTTCCATTTTAATGTGTGTTTGTGAGCCAGTACCATTGAGTTTAGATCACCATAGTTTTGCAAAATAATTTGAAATTATTTTTTTTTTCTTTCTCATGATTACTCTGAAGACTTGAAGTCTCTTTGAGTACCATACAAATTTCCTATCTTGGATTTCTGAGTGCTTTTTTCCATTTATTTATTTATTTATTTATTTATTTATTTATTTATCATATATGTATTTATTTATTCATTTATTTGTTTATTTATTTATTTGGTTGTTTGAGGACAAGTTCATATTATGCTAGCTGTAATAGCCTTAGTCTCCTAGGCCCAAACGTTCTTACCTCAGTCTCCCAGTTGCTTGGATTATGGGTATGTGTCATTCTGTCCATTGAGAATACATCTTTAAAAGCTCAAGACTGATAGGCACATCATCATATAACTACAGAGAAAAATTGATATTGAAGAAATAAGACTTTTCTTTGGGATATTTTTTATTATTCATACATTCTCTCTAGACTTTCCTCATCTGTCACTTTTCACCTCATTTCCAATCAAAGGGTTTCTGAGTCAGGTAATAAAGTCAGCACTGTACAGTGAGAAACACTGCAGAACCACAGAAAAGGACTGAGCAGATAAGAAATAAGTGAAAGGAAATAAATTGGCTCTAACCATATTCAGAACATGAATCAATCAATAATGAAGACAATTTAGTAAATTAAACAGAACATTTTGGAAAAAATATGACATCTGGTAGCTATGGTTTCCTTCTCTCTCTTGGACGATGTGGATATGAGTATGCCTTCATATCCTTAAACCAGAGATTCTCTTTTTACAATGACAAATTAAACTTGTAAAAATGTGCCTTGAACAATAGCAAAATGAGTTTGACTGGATTTGACTTATTGTATTGGGTATGTAGAAGCAGTAACTTATAAATAATATTCTCTTTTTATATCCATTAATGCATATTACCATATAACATTATTTAGAAGGTACTAAGGGGACAGCAAGATGGCTCAGAGCATATAAGTGCTCTCTTCCAAATCTGAAGACCAAAGGTCCATCTCCTGAATCCATATAGTAAAAGAAAACAGACTCTTAAAAATTGTTCTCAAACTTCCATACATGTGTCCCACAAACACACATAAAAGTAAGTAAATAGCAGCAAAAATATAAAATTAAAATAGAGTATTTCATAATGTCTGATAAAAGTTGGGCTGACCAGTGACAGAGATAAAAACAACAAATAAAATAGACACTAATATTCTGTGTGCTAATATTCTTATCATTACATTATTAAATTATTATTAACATAAAATATTTAATTGCATCCAATGTACTATAGTGAAACAATATTTGAATAAGTAAAGTTTGTGGAAAAATATCAGCATATGAAGGACAATAAAAGAAGTTAATGATCAGTGATATGCATAAACATGCTAATTTATATATGTCTGAGCTGACATTTCTGTGGGTTGGGTTAAAGTAAGAGTAGAAACATGACAATTTCAAAGTGTTTGTGCTTAAAATAGTAAATAAAAAATTAAAAAATAATTGCCCTTATTGGCCATGAAGCCCAACAGTCTCCTCTCTCACTGTCCCTGAAGATATCTGTATAAGAAAACACTGTATAATTGGAGACCATATTCTTCAAACTGCCATTGTAATAAATAAATCTTAAACCTTAGGTTTTATATGAATTCTAATGCGTATGTGTTTCACAACATCAAAACAATGAGACAAAATCCAATTAAATAATAGTAAACCCCATTCAGACCAAAAGGCTGAATAATCACAATTTGAAGCACTTTATCACTTGGCTTGTTCAAGGTCAAAGTTATGCAGAAGACAGATGAGTATAGAGTGGTAATAGATACATAGTAAATGACAGATATAAGTAGATAGTAATAATGTGTATATAGATTAAAGATGATAGATAATAAATAGTTTTAAAGTTATATATTTGGATGATTACTATCACTATTGTACTGACACAAAGGCACTATATATTTTATCCAAGAAACAACTGTCAATAATCATAAATCAGATTGGGATAGTGTGATGCTGGCAGTGTGGGGTAAAAAATAGAATTGAGTTCAACAATCTTCCAATCCACTCTCACTTTTAATTATAATTTTCTTTTGTATTCATCCTTCAGTGAAGATTTTAATTCCAAAGTTAAATCAATAATCTTTTTAGAGTTTGATTTTACTTTCTTCAAATCAGGACACCAACTAACTCTGGTTGTTGCACATAAAATACTGTAACATCAATGACTATTATTTGAATTTGATACCAGATAATTTTTGGCTAAATATGTGAAGTATGGGAACAGAGAGATGGCTCAGGGGTTAAAAACACTCACTACTCTAGCAGAATATCTAGGTTCCCACAAGGTGCCTTACAATTGCCTTTAGTTCAAACTCCAAGGGACTTAATGCTCTCTTCTGACCTCTTCTACACTAGGCATGTGTGTGGTTCACATACATATATACAAGCACAATAGTCATACATATAAAAATAACAATATCTAAATTAAATACCACATATTACCAAATAAAATCCTCATACCAGGAATGGGTTATCTCTTTTTGAGTTGTCCAATAGATTATTTTAGACTCCTCCCTAAACAATATAGGTTATTGCCAATGCTCTGGTGAGATTCTCCGGAACTTGATTACATGACCTTATTGTTAAAGACACCAGAATCTTAATATTTTAAAACTTGCCACATTAATGGCTTAATTATAAGTATTAGCATGCATATTTTACAGTTTCCTGAGCTACACCATGAAAGAACTCTACTAAATAGAAGAATGCTTTTTTGCTCTGTAATTTACCTTTTATCCAGTGCAGTAAATAGAAGAAAATAAACAAAAACCTGTCATCACAAACAGGAAAAGAATTAGGTGATAGATTACCTGGTCCCCACCTAGTCACAGCTGGCATTATAAATATGTATGTTAGAAAAAGCTTCTTTTGCTTTGCATTTGTATCAAAGTAAAATCAAGGGAGTTCATGACAACACATTTTAAACAGAGGCTTATCTGCAGATTAGAAAGAATTGAAGTAGCTGTATCCAATATTGTTGCTGGTTTTTTTTTTTTTGCATTAAGTGGTTTGAACTTATTAGATCTTTTGCAGAGTCTTTGTAGATGATTGTGTATAAAGACCCTTGGGACATCAAAAATCTCTTAATAACATTTGAGAAATTATAGGCAGTTATATATAAGATTTAACATATATAGAAATGTGTTTTTCTCTGTACTTATCCAGCAAGGAAACTTTATAACAGTTAATGTGTTGGTAATAATTTATTAATCATCCCATTCCTGATGCCAACCACTGGATGTGTCACTTCTATGAATTCAGCAGTTATCTACTGAATTGTTTTTCAAGTTACTGCACTGGATACAAGGTAAATCACAGAGCAATAAAGCATCTGTGAGCTACCTTCCATAATCACATCCTTTCCCAGGTACATGACCTGGAAACCTTTTTTTTTTCAATTTGGATAAAACATACACTCTTTGTGTTACAGGAGAAAGGACATCTTATTTTTAAGTTAAAAGAAAAGGATTATTTCATGTATTTCCTCTAAGGAAGCTTTCTAGGAATCAAACTATGGTAAAGTTGATGGAAAAGCCTGGTGTCCCATTCCTACTTTGCAGACCTATGACATTTCTTCATTGAATGCACATTCCTAAAGAATGGCCCCACAATTATGAGGAACACAAGGCATTTTGTTACCTGATGGGTTACCTTAAGTTTGCATTTCACCATGTTTCCTGGATAAAAGCTTTAAATCAAAGAATCCTCCAACTTTCCTAGTTAGGCAGTACAACAGCAATCACTGCTAAGAAATTAAACATATACTTTCATACCTCAACAAAATTAAAACAAACTTTCATGTTATTCTCATATTAAATTGTAATGTTTATAGAAGTACAAAATTTCTGTCCAAAGATTCTGAAATTTAAACTATCACACAAAAATAACAAGACACAATTTGAACATTCTGTTTACTGTTTCCTATCTTCATTGCCCAAATGGATTGATTTAGTAACTATCCATTATTTTAAAATGCCATAAGAGCTTAAACAGGCCCATCATCAAAAACATAGTTTATAGCTGCTAGCTGCTAGCTTCTGGGACATTGGGAGATCAGATCCTGGCCTTTAATATTTGTCTTCTCATTAAGACCCACACAATGGATTTTCTCCAAAATTATTGAAAATGAAAAGGTTCACTGAAAATTAACATATGTAAGAAATCCCTGCCTTTTCACCCTTATGTCTATGAGTTGAATTCTTCACGTCTATACAACAGTTGTTAAACTATGAATAACTGGTTTATTGTTGGGCATTTCAGATTCAAAAATCTTTAAAATGAGAATAGTAATATTGACATTGCAGATAGTAAGCTAGTGTGGGAATAGGCTGTAATGTCTGATACTTTGGCAGTAAATATTACCTGTCTCTCATTTTACACAACCAGCATTTGAATGCTTAATATACATTAATCAAGGTATGCTCAAGGTAAAGATGAGAAAGCGAAATAAAATCTTTACTGTGAAAGTGAGTTCAAATTTGATTCATATTAGCTGTATGGTTTTGAGCCTGTTAGCGTTTCTGACTAATAAACTAAAACATAGATCCAATTTTGCTGATTATATCCTTATGTTCCACATTTCACTTGTTATTATTTCAAACATTAAATCTCTTACAATCTTCTTTCACTGTTCAGTCAGCCCCTGGAACATTGGACTGATAAGGAATAAATAGTCAAATCACAAACAGAGTTTATGCATGCTTGAGTTTCTTAATATCAAAAATGTGAATCAAAATAGTGTATAATCTATAAGATTTTGACAATATTAAAAGTTTTAAACGTCATGTAAGATCTCAGAAAATGTTATTACATTATTAAAAAGTGGTGGCATTTTCTTGCCATTAATTATTTTATTTTTCTTTGCAAATTCAGTCACTGGTTTTAGTCAATTCTATTTCTGAGAGGAAATAAACAGTTACATTTTTTAGGGAAATGTGGAATCCACAGACAAGAAATGTCAATAATTTGTTACTAAGAATTACAATGGAATGGCACACTCATTATTATCACTAAATAGTAGCTTATTGCACTGCTGACATCTTAGAGTAACTCTCACACAGAGGCGTTGTTCTAATTCTCAATCTATGTGTTGTTAATTACTAGGTACCTACAATCAAGTATATTCGTCATTCAATACCATTCAACATTAGCTTCCCATCACTCAATATTAGATTCATGTCATTCAACAGCATTCATTATCAACTTCTCTAAAAGGTGGATATTATTACAGTTCCACAGATGTTTCAAATCATCCTCTTAAAAGTGTGTCTGGAATGTTTCAATCACCATGATTCCTCCACTTCTCTTTTCTAATCATTCTTTAGCGTTCCTCAATTTTATTTCTTTTTTTCTTTCATTTTTCATTATTAAGAAATTTTCTACTCACTCCATATACTATCCACAGATCCCCCCTCTTCCCTCCTTCTACTCCCCAGCCCTCTTTCCCAAGCCACCCCGCATCCCCACATCCCCCAAATCGAGGTCTCCCATGGGAAGTCAGCAGAGCCTAGCACACTGAGCCTAAGCAGGTTCAAGCCCCTTCTCACTGCACCAAGGCTGTGCAAGGTGTCACACCCTAGGCACCGGGTTCCAGAAGCCTGCTTATAGACCAGGGACAGATCCCAATCTCCCTGCCTGGGTGCCCCCCAAACAGTTCGAGCCAAACAATCATCTTCTGTATCCAGAGGGCCTAGTCCAGTCCCATGGGGGCTCCACAGCCACCAGTCCACAGTTCATGAGCTTTCACTAGTGTGGCCAGTCATCTCTGCACGTCCTCCCATCATGATCTCGGCATCCCTCGCCTGCAGTACCTCTCCTCTCTCTCATCAATTGGATTCCCAGAGCTCAGTCTAGTGCCTGGCCATGGATCTCTTTGTCACTGGACAAAGGCTCTATGATAACAGCTAGGTTATTTGCTAGGCTGGTCACTAGAGTAGACCAGTCCAGGCACCCTCTGGACCACTTCCAGCAGAAACTGTACCATGGAAAAAAGAAAGCATCTTCAACAAATGGTGCTTGTATAACTGGATGTCAACATGCAAAAGATTGCAAATAGATCCATGTCTGTCACCATGCACAAAATTCAAGTCCAAGTGGACCAAAGACCTCAACATAAATCCAGTTACACTGAACTTGATAGAAGAGTAAGTAGAAAGTAGTCTGGAACGAATTGGCACAGGAGACCACTTCCTAAATATACCACCAGTAGCACAGACACTGAGAGCGACAATTAATAAATGGTACCTCCTGAAATTGAGAAGCTTTTGTAGAGCAAAAGATACGGTCAATAAGATAAAACGACAGCCTACAGAATGGGAAAAGATCTTCACCAACCCCACCTCTGACAGAGGGCTGATCTCCAAAATAAATAAAGAATTCAAGAAACTAGACATCAAAATACTGAACAATCCAATTAAAAAATGGGCTACAGAGCTTAACAGAGAATTCTGAACAGATGAATCTCAAATGTCTGAAAGACATTTAAGGAATTGCTCAATTTTACTTCTTAACAATTTCTTCCTTCCTTTCTCTTTTGGTCAGTGCTCAGGTTTCTTCTGGGACATTTTTATGGTCATGTGTCACTTAATCATTGAATAGGAACACATCCTGAGAACGTATTCTTTGGAAACTCTGTCATCCTAACATCATATAGACTGCTTATATAAGAAAATTTTCTATGCTGCTGTTAGTTCCATCCGTGGAGCCACCATTGCACATGCATTTCATCCTTGATCAAATTCACTGTGGCACAGTATGTGTATTTTCTTCTTGCCTCCTCACCTTGAGCTCTTCTGTCATTTGTTAATCATAGAACAAGCCACCAATAGCATGTTTACATGTCATGATATTTCTTGTGTTCTGTCCCTAAGGAAATTCTTTCAGAAATGTAATTTCTGTTGAAAAGAAGACTAAACCAAACTCCTTCCACGTGAGCACTATGAAATACCAGATTTCCTGCTATGAAGAGATCTATGATGGGTTTGGTGATCTACTGTCTTTGTTTTGATATTCTTAATGTTTTATTTTAATCTTCCCTTCGTCTTACATCTTATGTGACCACAACTAACACTTAATTTGATATATTTTTCAGTTTTTTTTATAATTCATTCCCATTTCCCTACCCCTTCATTTAGGCTAAGTTAATCAAGGTAGCTATAGTTGTTATTCTGTATTCATTGTTGTGATGGTAACTTTATGACAGTTTGACTAGACTTAGGGATGTCCAGTAGATAGTAAATATTATTTCTGAGTATGTCTTTCGGGATTTTTTTTGAAGAGATCTTTATTTGAACTTGAAGACTATTAAGGAACATCTGTTCTGAATGGTGTTGGAAGGCAGTAGCCAGCTTGCTGAAGGCACAAGCAAAAAGTAGATGGAAGGTAGCAGTCCTTCTCTGTTTGGACCTTCTACCTTCAGACATAAGGGTCACACTTCCAGAATCCCAGCCACCATATCTCCTTTTTCCAGGCCTTTGACTTTACATTAGGGCCTAAGCCACTGGGTTCTTGGTTCTCTCAAAATTTGGGATATGTGCCTAGCAGTGGTGGCACACACCTTTAATCCCAGTACTCAGGAGGCAGAGCCAGGTGAATCTCTGTGAGTTCAAGGCCAGCCTGGTCTACAGAGTGAGATCCAGGACAGGCACCAAAACAACACAGAGAAACTCTGTCTCAAAACGAACAAACAAAAAAAAAAAAAACAAAAAACAAAAAAGTAGGACATGCACTAAATTATTCTACCAGTTTCCCTGTTCTTTCCCTTGCAAAAGATAAATATGGAATTCCTCAGCTCCATAGAAATATGTAATAGCTCTCATATAAAGTAAATATTTTATAAAGAAGCTCTCTATTATAGAAGTGAGAAATGTTCCAAAAACTAAGTGGGTGTTTGGGACTTTGAAAAATACTGATCCACATACATGCACGCATATTTATAATACATATATACACATATGGTATCTACATTTATCCCACATACCATTATTCCTGCATATCCATACATATCATATAGTAAAATCTAATGTGTATGTTAGGTACTATAAAATACTAGTAATAAAATAGAACAGATATAATAATGAACTAGAATCAAATCAAGTGAGAATGTTCTAAAAGTATTTTCTGGTAATATTAATGCCACCTACTACACCACACATGTTTTCCTTCTCTCTGTGAGTCAGAAAACTAACTTTTCACTTAAAGGATGTATCTAACAGCTTCACTTTGGCTTTGTTAAAATTTCATCAAAACTAATCTTGTTCTTTAGGGGCATTATAAAGTATGGATAACTGAAACACCAAGACTGGGCTACTGAGAGAGGCTCAGATTATAGCTAATGAATAGGTAACCCACCCAGCATAGAGCAGTGACACAGTGGGAAAAAAGAACAGAATTCCATGACATGAGATTCCATCACAGTTTTCACAACACAGCACAATTTAAAACTTAAAAAAAATTATTTCATCATAAAATTTGCAGGCAAATGGATAGACCTAGAAATGATAGTATTGATGGAGATAACACAGATTCAGACAGCAAACTCCACATGGTCTCAGTCATATGCAGTCCCCAGCTCTAAGTCCTAAGTTGTTAGTATGAATCATGGAGTAACCACAGAAACCAGGAAAGTGTAAGGGGACCGTGGTTGGACAGGGGATTCTGAGAGGGGATAGCAGGATACAGGTGATATATGAAGGGGAATGGAAAAATGGGGAGGGAAGTCATTAGTAGGAAATGAGGTCAAAACTGAAAAGGAGAAAAGAAAGTCAAAGAACACTAAAGTTGCTAAATAAATCCTTAGTGAGTCTTATTACTTTATATTTATCTAAAATCATACACAATATACACAAGTTTACACATATATACATATATTGATTAAAGGAACTTATGCCACTTGGACTGACAATGCTCCTCACAAGAAGCACAGCCTAATAAAAACCCCAGTATGGGAAGTCTCCTTTAGAATGATAATTAGGTTAGTGCAAGTGACTCCCAAAATAAAATAGAATAATGTTCTTGCCTTTGGTTGCCTCTCAGATGTTGAATGTAAGTCACATCTATTGAAGACACTACTGTATACTTAGGACACGGGACTTAGAGGATTTGAACTGTCTCTATCCTAAAAGCCATCTTTCCTATGACCTGGCACCCATGGTACCAGAAAATATTTTTCATGATGGCAATGAAGGAAAGTAATTAACTGCTGGGGATGCTGTGAATGTGTGGCTCTAATTGATTGATTGATTGATTGATTGATTGATTGATAAATAAAATGCTGATTGGCCAGTAGCCAGGCAGGAAGTATAGTATAGGCAGGATAAGCAGAGAAGAGAATTCTGGGAACAGGAAGGCTGAGGTAGGAGTCACCAGTGAGACACAGAGGAACCAAGATGTAAAAGTACCGGTAAGCCACAAGACACGTGGCAACTTACAGATGAATAGAAATGGGTTAATTTAAGGTCTAAGAACTAGATAACAAGAAGCCTGTCATGGCCATACAGTTCATACGTAATATAAGTCTTTGTGTGTTATTTGAGTCTGAGCAGCTGTGGCCCAGGAGGGACTAGAGAAAACTCCAGCTACAATTAATAATTCTACCCAGCAGTGGCACCATGAATCATGACAATGACCAGCATTGCAAGGTATCTGTAGAGGTACAAAAGTGACATTCACATGCTGATAGTAAACAACTCTCTAATCAGAATTAAGGCCCACTCAACAAGAGGTAAGCCGTGCCTATTACTGGGAACCTAGCCAATTTCTTAGGTCTTTTGAAATCATAGACTTAGAAGAAAATTGACTACTGCCACTATTGGCTAGATCAGCCTAATTCTTAATTCTGTCCTAAGTCTTGTATTTATACCCAAAGATAAGTGTAGCTATACCTCTCATCAAAGCAACTTCTTACAGAAATGGAGACCATCAAATAAGACCACACTTGGACATAATACAGAGATCAATGTATCATGGGGCTCCTAGCCCCACTAGATACAACTACATTAATGCTGCTGAACCAATGGCTGAAAGAATGTCATGGAAGAAGGGTCTAAAAGATTGTGAGAATTGAAATACTAGGAAGTCTGCTGTGGAACAGTCTTTCCTAGAAACTACTACATAAACAAAACTCAATAAATAAATAAAACTGGTAGCTAAATAAAAGTAGAAGTTGGAACCACGAATAAGGGAAATCATTGTACATTCATTTTTTTCTTTCTGTAGAACACTCACTAATAAGATGATATTCTCATCTTATACTATAAGTTTCAATCAGTATGAATATGTATCTATGCTGAATGCCTATTCTAAAGCAGAACACTACTGAACTTCATAAAGTTGACATAAATGTTCAGATACAAAAAATGGCTCTTTCCCAATGTCTACATCTTTTACTTTTATTGTATATGTTATATACTTTTATTGTAATTTTCTGTAGATGGTTCTTATTGTACCTAATTTAGAAGTTCCTTAAAAATGGGAACCACTGGTTGTTAGATGGTTTACGTAGATCTATCAGCTATGAGAGACTGTCACAGAGTTTTAGTTCAATTATTAAATTTTCAGAATTGTAAGTAACTATATTATTCTTCTATATTTGCTTATAACAATATAAGTAACATGAAAATAGCCTGAGATACTCTACACTAAATTTTTATTTTTTAGAAAGAAGAAAAGAGAAATAGTTATCTGTGATAGAATATGGATAAAAGTATAAAATATATACACACAAATAATATTGTAATAAGTTCAGTTTTTGACATGCTGAGTTTGCCTTTTTACCTCTAAGAATTTATGGTGCTTGTTAGTTTTAACTCTATAAAGTCATGGTGTGGTTCTCACTAGTTTTTTATGGAACTGTGCTAAAAGGAGCTACATTTTCTAAAACCCTCTTTAACTTTCTCAAATGCCATTCATTTTAGTTCAGGAAGATCATTTCCATTGCTCCAAACTCCTTTGTCTACAGGGCTAAAGAGTCTTAATGAATCATTAGGGAAGCCATGGACAGTACAAAGCCCTTGATTCTATCCAGATCTCTGTTGTAGGAATCTGCAGAATATGTAAAGCATCATGAAGAAAGGAAAAGTGCAGTGAGGGATTCATGTTCCTGTTGTGTCTAACTGATCTGTATAGTACATCTGCCCAAACACAGCTTTACTTTATCTGGGATCTTGTTCCACTGTGTCTAGATCTGAACCCCAGTTGAACCCCAGTTTGTCTCTCAGATCCTGCATAGTGGTTAGAGCAAAAACAATATAACATGAAGATTAAACACAAAATATATGTTTAACATTTAATAATATTCATATAAATGCTTTTAAAATGTATGTATTTTATATGTAGTTCTGTTCATATGACATTAAATTATTTATTGTAATATAAAATATAAATGCTATTTGCATTATTAAATTTTCTTGAATATTCCAAGAGAAATACCAAACAAAAAGCTTTGAAGAGTCTTCATGCCACACAGCAAGCAGTGTCTCTTTTTCTTCATGCCCCTCCTTAGAATCATCCTTGGTGATAACATTATTTGAATAGGGTTTTAATTGTGATGGTTTTGACAAGCTGCACTGCCAAGCATCTTATTTAATGTTGACACAGTTATTAGCAAGAATCAATTTTTCTAAAAACTGATTTATCGATTACTTCTTCATCAAAGAAAATAAAGCTGCAAGGAACGTAATTAAAATCTGATAGCTACTGATGACAGCTGAAGTTTGATCTATGTTGTATTACAAATGGGTAGAGTGTTATAACTTATTCTCAGATTACATTTCTGTTACTCACCTTTGCAGAAAAGCCAATATTTAATTTATATTGCTTATCTAAATTGCTAAATAGTTGTTTGTTTTAATTTGTTATTCTAGCAACACTGTCCCATTTGTGTTAATTAATAATGACTTAAGCAACACAGAACACATGCCTGGTAAACACCCTTACTTTAAATTGTAAAATATGAATTAGACATTCTATAGAAAGGCAAAAAAATATTTCCTCAAATAAATACACACTTTAGAAAAAATATGTTTTCTTAGATTCGACTTGATTCAGTTTGCTGTCCTGCTTCAGGGATCTAATTGTTTTGACTGATATTTTGTTTGGGTAACATTGTGGGTTTTTTTATGTTTGTCTTAAATGTTTTGTTGAAAAGAAATTTTAAATGACAAGATGCAGATACTCAGAATTTATCACGTCTGCACGTATGCTTGTGTAACGTGTGTGTACAGTACCTGTAAAGGCCAAGAAACAAGACAGAACCTCTGAGACTGGAGTTACAGACAGTTATAAATAGCTATGTTGGTGCTCAGAATAGAACGTGAGTCCTCTGAAAGAGCAGCCCATGCTCTTACTCACCTCCAAGTATATATTTTTATTTTTGTGGATGCAATTAATGGGTGTTCTTGGTTTAGAGAATTTGTTGGATTGTATATATTTATGGTGTATGTTCACTAATGTGTCTGCTTAATTATGTTTCAAAATTTTCTAAAGTGCCTAACCATAAGACTCCCTTCTTTCACCAAGAGTGTAGGTATTCATGTAGAAGCCTACGTGTTGCCACCTTAATAAGAAAACATGTATATTGAGACCTGCATGAGAAAGTCTGCATATTGATGGATGCGTAAATCACACCTGATGCTTTCCATTGAGGCTTAGTCTTCATTCCTGATTCTGTAGTGCTTTAACTCTAGGAAAAAGTGAGGTACTAGCAATATCTAAAGCTGTCCTTTATCATTAGCAAGCCAGGAATAATGTGTGTTGGCCAGTCTTATGTCAACTTGATGCAAGCTAAAGTTATCCAAAAGGAGGGAACCTTAATGGAGAAAATGCCTACACAGATCATGCTGTAAGACATTTGCTTAATTAGTGATTGATGGGGGAAGAGTCCAGATCATTGTGAGTGGTGTCATCCCTGGGCTGGTAGTTCTGGGTTCTTTAAAAGCAAGCTGAAGTTGTATTTGTAATACCAGAACCTGGAAACAATCTAGACATCCTGAAAAAAAAAGTCAATGTAATAATGACTGATGGAAACAGATGCAGAGACCCACAGCCACAATTAGGGGGAGCTCAGGAAATCCTGATGAAGAGGGGGAGGAAGGATTGTAGGAGCCAAAGGGGTCAAGAACATCACAAGAAAACCTACAGGATCAACTGACCTGGGCTCATAGGGGCTTAACAGAGGCTGAACATACAACCAGGGATACTGCAAGGAACTGACCTACGCCCTTTACATATGTAGTTGTATAGCATGATATTCCTATGGGATTCCTAATAGTGAGATCAGGCCTATCTCCGACACTTTTGTGGGTTTTTGGAATCCTTTCCTCCTACTGAGTCGCCTTGTACAGCCTTAATAGGAGAGGAGGTGCATAATCTTACTGAAACTTGATATTCTATGGCTGGTTGATATCCATGGGAGGCCTGCCCTTTTCTGAAGAGAAAGAGAGGAGGAATAGATTGCGCATAGAGGGCTGAGGCGGGGAAGGGAAGTGAGAAGAGAGGAAGGAAGGGGAAAACTGGTCAGAATATAAAATAAATAGATAAAAAATAAATTTTAAAAAGAAGAAAAGGAAGAGGAAGAAAAAGGAGAAGGAGAAGGCTTAGCAAGCCATGTGGAGTATGCCACTAAGCAGCACTCTTCCATGTCCTCTGTGTCAGCAGCTGCCTCCAGGTTACTGCTCTATTTCAGTTCCTGTCCTGACTTCCATTGATGAAGAACAATGATATGGAAGTGTAAGACAAATAAACCCTTTCCTCTCCAACTTGCTTTTTGGTTATGGTGTTTTGTTGCAGCAATACAAACCCTAACTAAGACCATATGTATAGCCTTTGAAATCTGCTGAATATTTGCAGGTTTTTAAGTCCCAGATGGATATTTTACTCTGAAGGTTGCTCTTTTGTAGTGGTATTTGCTCTGCCCATAACTTGGGCTATAGGGCCCAAAGGAGGCAATACTTCCTGGCATTTTATGTGACCTCTTATAAAGGGTCATGTGACCTTTCTCCAACTCCTTATAAGAGGTCAGTACAACAGCAGGAAGCACCACCTCCTTTGGGCCCTATAGCCCAAGGTCATGGGCAGAGCAAATACCAGTACCGTGGTTTTTTTTTTGTTGTTTTTTTATTTTGTTTTGTTTTGTTTTTTTAGCATTGGTTTTGTATGTTTTGCCAATGGTCTTATTTGTTTCAAATAATTAACTGCCACAAAAAAAAGGAGAAAAATACAGTATTATTACATGCCTTGGGGAAAGGTCTTTCTTCACTGAGCTAAATGTCAGGTAAAATGAAAGGAAGACCTGTGATTGGAGTTTTTTATTGCACAATAGGTCCAACTGTGACAATCCCCAGGAATGGGATGCTTTATTTATTTTTTTTAAATTGTCCTGTCCCTTCCAATTACACCCTGCTGCTGGATCCCATTGTGATCACAGGACTGCTGAGTTTCAGAGATTACAGGTCCACAGCAAATTGAACATTACCATATTTACTGTTCTGCCTGGGATACAGTCATACTTTAAATAAATATATGACAAATAGTTTCAAAATCATTGAATATTTTCTAGAGTTCTGAAAAAAAGTTTAGAAATTATGTAATTTTTTTTAATTTTATGATTAAAGTTTTTAAAACACAGCATTCATTCTGGAAGCATATTCCTTACTATAATAATTTTTAGCTTTGTGTGTGTGTGTGTGTGTGTGTGTGTGTGTGTGTGTGTGTGTGTGTTTAGGAGTAATGAGAATAGCCTTACATTGGAGTTAAGAAATCCTTGATGCAGTGCTGGAGAGATGGTCTGAAGTATGCATACCACTCTTTCTGATAACCCTAGTTCAATTGCCAACATTCATTTTTGGTGCTCACACAGCATGTAATTCCAGTTTCAAGGAATCTGCTTCTGTCTTCTGGCCTCTGATGGTGTTTATATTCAGGTATACACAAAGATACACACAGTTTAAAATATAACAAATCCTCTTTTTTTTTTTAAGGAGAAAAGTCCTGGACAGAATGTAGGCAGTTGATTCATGGAACATGTAACATATTTTTATCCAACTTCCATCTTTTTCTCTAGAATTTTAATTCATAAGTAGGGTTTTTTTAATGTATACTAGTCATTTGGCTACAAAGTATCAATGCAATGTAATTGATGGAAAATAGAATACATGAGACTGTAGGGAAAAATGATTCATTGAAATGCATTTTTATTTTTTTACAGTTAATAATGATTAATTGATAAGAGATCAAAGATGAAGAAAATATTCTGACACTTTCCTCTAGCTTCACTTTCTGTAACTTATTCCTTGGCCAAATTGTATCATAGTCAACTTTCATATTTTTAAGAAATCTAGCAGGGCAGTGGTGGTGATGGTGGTGGTGGTGGTGGTGGTGGTGGTGGTGGTGGTGGTGGTGGTGCACGCCTTTAATCCCAGCACTTGGGAGGCAGAGGCAGGTGGATCTTTCTGAGTTTGAGGCCAGCCTGGTCTACAGAGCGAGATCCAGGAAAGGCACAAAGCTACACAGAGAAATCCTGTCTCGGAAAAAAAAAAAAAAGAAAGGACTCTAACACCTTGTACCTAGGTTCTGTTTCTTTCCACTGCTCACTAAGCTGCTTTTACTGACCTCTCAGCTTCCTGCAACTGAAAAAGAACCCTGAGCACATGGCCTCTGCTCAACAGTATAGCAAGAGAAAAATCTCCCTTCACTTCAGTTTATTCTCAATCATTTTCATGTAATCTCCCCATCTCCTCTGAATGAGAGGAAAATGAACTCGACCAATATATTAAAACCTCAAAGTTGAGAGTTGAAGCTTTAAGAATCTCCCCGAGTCAAGAAGGAAAGCAAAAAATGGTGTGAGGCAATCCTTCTGCATAAGTGACACAGGTCCTCGGTGTACTCCATTTGTACTTTGGTCACCAGCTCATCTACCTACCACAACTGCTACATGCATTCACTTCCACCCTTGGGTCATAGAGAAGGCATGGAAACCCAAGGGCTTTGTAAGCTAATAAGTCATAGAGAGATAGGCTCAAACCCAATTTTGTGTGAATTTTATCTATGCTGTTATAAAAGTCTTCACCCCTCCCGAATTCTTTATTTTAACTAATGTATACCCTCAGTCGACCATATAGTTAAGCTCTAGTTGACCACTTGATTGTGTAAAAAGAAATAGCTTTCTGTTTTAGTAAGGAATTTCTTCAATAAGGCAATATAGCTACTGTAAAATAGTTCAGCCATCCAGAATCAAATTATTTAATAAACAAAATATAATATACACAGTACCCACTAAGGAAAGTAGAATTTCATAATTCTTGCTTTCTACTCAACAACTTACACTTTTTGGTTGTTTCTAATATGGTGCTTTAGATAACAGTAACATTAGGTAGCACTTACATGCTTTTGAATTTATTTTGCTTAAATTAATTGCAGAATAATATACAATGAGAACTGGTTACTTTAATTTCACATTAAAGTTAACTTCATAAAACCACTATAAGGTAAAGTCAGGATACTCTAGACCTTACAGACACCTCATCAAGCAGGTGTACCCTTGACAAATAAATGTGTGAGGAGTATCTTCAGCACTTGACCAAAATACTGCCAAAATCAATATAACCAAGAATGGATTTGTTTTGGTTCATAGTCATAGGGTACAGTCTACCTAGTAAGGAAGTCATCACAAAGAAGGCATGAAACAGCAGCTCACAACACTGCATTGATCATGAAGAAGTAGAGAGAGATGAAATTTGGTACAGCTTTCTTTTAATTCCTTTTAATTCAGTCCAGTTCCCTAGTCCACTGCTAAGTGCCACTAATTGCAGTTAAGAGAGATCTATTCAGTTCAATTATTCCAATCTAAACTAGTTCTTATCCCCGTGACCAGAAATTTGTTCACTATATAATTTGATATCCTCTCAAGTTGAAGTAAATATTAACCAACAGAGATCACTTGTATCATATATCATCATGGAAATGACAATTAAAATAACAACTAGTCAGATCTATTAGAAGGACCATGGACCAGAACTGACAGCACCAAATGGCAGACAGTTTGTGTAACAACAGAAATGCTCATCCATTCCTGGCAGAACTGCAAAAGGGTAGGGTGACCTTGGAAGTCACATTGCAGTTATTACACAACTAAGCCTACATTTGCCACATGTTTCTTGATCTCTAGCAAAGATGCTAAAAGCATAACTCCACAAAAGCCTAACACACACTTAAATTGA
Source organism: Peromyscus eremicus (assembly GCF_949786415.1). Taxonomy (NCBI): domain Eukaryota; kingdom Metazoa; phylum Chordata; class Mammalia; order Rodentia; family Cricetidae; genus Peromyscus; species Peromyscus eremicus. Next base: position 24,889,932 of record NC_081417.1, on the reverse strand, counting down.
GTTCATTCACAGTGGCCAAAACTTGAAAGCAACCAAGATATTCTTTGATATATTAGGCTATAAATACACTCTCATATATCCTGACAAAGGAATGTTGTTCAAAGTTAACAGAGAAAGGAGCTCTCAAATACTGAAAAGACAAGAAAGAAATTTCAATGCATAATAGTTAAGTCATAGACTCTCTCCTTTAAAGGCTTCATGCCATGCTATCTAGCTATATGAAGTTCTAGAGAAGGCCCCCATGCTGTGTGTCTTAGTAGGGGTTTCTACTGCTGTGATGAAAAACCATGACCAAAGCAAGTTGTGGAGGAAAGGGTTTACTCAGCTTGTACTTCCACATCACATTTCATCATCAAAGGAAGTCAGGACAGGAACTCAAGCAGAGCAGGAACCTGGAGACAGAGACTGATGCAGAAGCCATGGAGACCTGCTGCTCACTGGCTTGTTCCTCGTGGCTTGCTCACCCTGCTTTCTTATAGAACCCAGGACCACCTGCCCATGAATGACTCTACCCATAAAGGAATAGGCCCTCCCCATCAATCACTAATTTTTAAAATGCCCTACAGACTTGCCTACAGCCTGATAGTAATCAGTCATTTTCTCAACTGAGGCTCCCTCTTCTTTAATGACTTTACCTTGTAACATGTAGACATAAAACTAGCCAGTACATTGTGGAATTCTAGAGAAACTTTATCAGTGAAAAGAGTAGAAAGATTGCTAGTTGTCAGGAACTGGTAAGAAGACCACAGAATCTGAGGGTAAAGAAAATGCTAGGGATTACTTTGTAATGGTGGGTGTTCATTCTAGTGTCTAGAATAATGTGCAGCATCAACAATTCTGCCTGCATAAGCTATAGCACTGAGATGATAATGACATCAATAACACGTGTACTACTGTGGTAGGGTATTATTTAATACTATGGGTTATACATATATAGGAGCAAGGGTTACATTGGAAATGTCAGATATCTCTTAATTTTGCTGCCAAATTGAAGGCATAATAAAAATAAGTCTTAAGAAAATTTGCCAGTTGTGTTTTCCAGGTTGCACATTTTATATTCTCATCATCGATTTGTGAGTTCTCACTATACAGTCTACAAATGGTTCATGGTGTTCAAACTGTATGATATCCTCAGACCAGTTAAGAAATGGAGATGCAGCCCAGCGGTGGTGGCACGCACACCTTTAATCCCAGCACTTGGGAGGCAGAACCAGGCAGATCTCTGTGAGTTCGCAGCCAGCCTGCTCTACAGAGCAAGATCCAGGACAGGCATCAAAACTACACAAGGAAACCCTGTCTCAAAAAAAAAAAATCACAAAAATAAATAAATAAATAATATAAATTTAAAATAATAAAAAAAGAAATGGAGATGCATAATTAAGCCTTTATCTTTTTTCTAAAATAGTGAATATTTTAAGGTACTTACTATGTTTCTCAGCTTAATACTTTTATTAACTTATGAATTTTGTTTGACTTTACTACTTTTGAACTATACTCATTCTCATTGCGCATATGGTTAGAATTTATTTTCTAGGTATATAAGTCCTAATTGATCTAAATAATGCTGCTAGCCTGAATGACCATTCATTGTCAGTGTGGTGTCTGGAGAAGTAGAAGTTATTAATATGAAGTCTGACATAAATATTTAGTTAGTAAATACCATATTCAGTATTATGCAAATTACTTGTCTGTACTATCATCATAAACATGGCTGTGAATCCTATAATTTGCTCAGGAAGCCAGGTATTTGGGATTTTGACATTTAGACTTACAATCTATTGAAGTTCATGTATACAAATGTTTTGATGTAAATGTTCAAATCCTTATTTCTCCATCCTGAGTCCCATTTGTTTAAAAATCTTTCTTTGCTGAATTGCATTAGAGTAAGGACTAAAAACAAACTGAACATATTTAGGGCTTTATCCTCTGTCAATTGTCCCATTAAAACTTTATCTTAATTAAAATAATGTAGAAAACTGGTTGGATAGGTCTCTAAAACCTTGTATTTTTATTATTTTTTTCTAATCATAGTTGCTTTGTATACTCCAAATCATTCTTGCTTTCAGGTAAATTTTTGGAATGGCTTTATGAATTTCTTTGTGAACTGAAACCCCAAAGAGCTTTTGGTTACAATGGTTTTGGATTAGTGTAGAAATGTTTTTGAGAAATGACACAAAATAGAATATTCCAATCTATGAATATAGTAAACCATTAATAATTTTGATCTTAAAAGTCTCTTCATGAACATAGTCTACTTAATCATTTCAGTCTACTACGTCTTTCAAGTATAGCATATAGTATAGGTATTTTTGGACATAAATAATTAAATTAATTCTTGGTTTTATTTAATTAATCTAATACATTAATTTAGTTAAATTAATCCACTTTTGATGTCACATTGTAAATTTTCTTTTCAGTTTCAATTATGACAATAAAGCTTTTGTATTTTCTGAGCACTTAGTTAAACATCATTCTCTATTCTGTAATTTTTTTAAACATTGGATGAGCCTTTTAAGTAAACTGTGGATTTACTCATAAACTAGTGAAGATATATAAATTTACAGTAGCCCTTATTAATTTCAGTCATCATTCAATGTTGACCTGCCTCTGATTCTGATTTGGATATTCCCTCTCATGAGAAATGCCAATGAGCTGAATCAGAAAGACCAAATATTTATTTCTGTTATTTTGTCTTCTTTGATTGTTAGGGCATGGGCAATGATCAATGCTAAGTCAATTACTTTCAACCACGCAGGATTTTAATTTGAAGCAATTTTTCAAGAAGTACAAGAGGGTATGAGAGATGGATAATTAATTTTGCCCACAGGGACAGTGGCAGACAAATTAAGTTTGCACAGCGGAATGTCTACGAAAGGCAGCAATCTTCCCAGGGCTACCTGCTGACAGAGTGTGAGTCAGGGTTCTAGGTCACACTGATCTCTCCACATGTGCTCTGTGAAGGGGTATGGTGGCCCTCTGCCCTCTTTGGTTAACCATTTCATAAACTTTATTCTCTTTATTTTTGGTGGGTTCTATATTCATTCTGTATTGTTACGAAGTCCTTAGCTTCATGGTTCCTGTATAAAAATTAAATAAGAGAAACAAACGCTCAGGCATAGTGCTTGCCCCAGCATAAGCTAACAGAAAAAAAAAATGAAATCAGATGACTTTCACTTTGTTAAAAAATATATTTCGCCGGGCGGTGGTGGCGCCGCATTTAATCCCAGCACTTGGGAGGCAGAGCCAGGCAGATCTCTGTGAGTTCGAGGCCAGCTTGGGCTACCAAGTGAGTTCCAGGAAAGGCGCAAAGCTACACAGAGAAACCCTGTCTCAAAAAACCAAATATATATATATATATATATATATATATATTTCATTCTCAATTTTTGTTTAGATTCATATTTTGAATTAGATTGTCCAACTTAAGAGTAGGTATCATGCATAAATAAATTCAGAATAATTAACATCTTTTAATGAATAATTACATCTTCCCCTAATTAGAACAGTATTTCCTATAGTTACAACAGATACAAAGGGGTTTCCAAACTTACCTAACAATGTAAAATTTTATAAAGCCAAAATTTCTCATACTCCAAAAAGCTCTCTCTCTATATATATTTATCTGTAAAAAAAATAAAATAACATGTCACTTCCTGAAAGGCAACTTTGAAAGGGCAGTAACATGGCTCAGTGGTAGACTACTTCTCTAGCACACAAGCGGCCTTGGATTTGATTTCTAAAACATTAAAAGAAGAAATAAGCAAACAAAGCATTTTAAGCTAAAGATTATTAGATGGAATACAAAAAATTGTGTGGGACATGTTTTGTTCAATCACATTCAAAGAATACTTCAAAAAATTCTAATAATATAATGCTTTTTTCTATTTTTTAATTTTCTGATATTACATTTTTAACCCTCTTGCTTTTACTTCAGTCTGCTGTTTATTTGAAAGCTTTATGTATTTTTATTATCGGTGGATAATTATTATTATATAGATTATATAAGGGGAAGGCTTTCATAGTGATAATTTCATTCAAATACACGATAATCTTTCTTTGATCATACTCCTCCGTCTCTCTCCTATCACTCATATCCTCTTCTTCTAGTCCCATTTATCTTCTAAAAGAGTATCCTTTATATTCTCATGTGTGTGTGTTGATTGATCTTGACTGGATTTAAAATGACCATAGAACCATAGCTCTAGTTGTCTCCACAAATATCATTTCAGAAAAGGTATTTTTGATAAGATAAGAAAGAGACACCCTGCATGTGAGTGACACCATTGCCATGGATTAGGTCCCACTGTATTTCTAAAGGAAGAAGTGACATTAGAATCCACATTCATTGCTCCCTCTCTGCTTACTAAGTATAAATTCAGTGTGGCCAGCTGCTTCATACTCTGCTGTTTGCCTTCTACACCATTTAGAATTGTACCTGTAAACTATAAGTCACAATAATCCCTTTCCTCCTTATACTTCTTGGTCAGAGTTTTTCACATCTTCGAGAAAATTAACTTACACATGTATACAATCCAGTTTCCACAATAAAAAAGAAACTATTTAGTATTTTTCTTTCTAAGTCTGGCTTAGGTAAGATTATTTTATGGATATATATTATGCATGTACTTATATATGGAGGTATACATCCATATATGTCCCGTTTTCTTTATCTATTCATTTGTAGATGAAATATTAAGCTGAATACATACATGGTATCATAAAACAAATGGACACAAGGTTATGTTTGTAAAATCCTTACTTAGGTTCCTTTGGCTGTATAAGCAGGAACAGTATAGCTGGAGTACATAGTCCTACTTTTCCTTTTTTTGAAGATCCTCCACACTGATATCTACTGTGGCTACACTAATTTCTATCTCTGTCACCACAGTATCATGGTCCTCTTTCTCTTCATAAATGCCTGCATTGCTTGTTGATTGTTTTGTCAATGAGTGTCATTCTAATCAAGAGATTGATCAGCTCCCAATGTATTTTTGATCTTCATTACCCTGATGGTTAAGGATGTTGAACATTGTTTAGTATTCTTTATAGATTATAGATATCAATCTTCTGACTGAAGTATAGTGCAAAGATTTTCTCTTATTCTCATGGTTTCCTCTTTAGTTTGTTAATATTTCTTTCACTATAAAAAGCTTTTCAACTCCATGCAATATTGGTCATCAATTCTTGCTATTATTTTCTGAAACTTTACATTGATTTTCAGACATCCTTGCCAATGTCTAGATCTTGAAGTGTTTGAGTTGTTCCCCCCTAGCACTTTTGGAATTACAGTTCTTATATTAATGGGTTTTATCCATTTTAAATCAACATAGAGTGATGCATTAGAATGTAGCTTCACCCTTGCACATGTGATTATGCTTTGCCCAGCACTATTTATTGAAGAAAGAGCCTATTGTTTTCTCCAGTGTATACTTTTGGCTTCTTTGTCAAAGATCAAGCAACTGGAGCTTTATTGATTTATTGTTGTGCTCTTTATTCTAGGCCATTAACCTATATGTCTTCTTTGTGCAAACATCACACTGCTTTTGTTACTGTGGCACTGTAGTTTAATTTGATATTAAGAACAGTGTTACTTCAAGCAATGCTGTTTTTGCTTAGAGGTTCCTTGACTACTCAGGGTCTTTGAGGCTTACACATGAGTTTTAACATTGTCTTTTCTGTTTTTGTGAAGAATTTCAGTGGAATTTGGATACAAATGACAGATACTCTGTAGATTATTCTTAGCTACATAACCATTTTCACAATAGTAGTTCTGTTGATCCATGAGTAGTGAGTGCCTTTCCATCTTGTAGTGCCTTCTCCAATTCATTTCTCCACTATTCTAAAATTTTCATTCTACAGGGCTTACCCTTCACCTCCTTGCTCAGGTTTAGTACTCCATTTTATTTGCAAACGTATTGATATCACTGGAAATTAGACTTTTCTCCTGATTTTGTTCCTGTGATGGCCACTATTGTTATGTAGGTATATAAAATGGCTGCTAGTTTTGTATGTTTTTTGTGTATCCTGCCAGTTTACTGATTGTGTTTATCATTCGTAACAGTTTTCTGGAATTTTAACTTGTCTTTAAGTTTTTTAGCTATCTAGATATATCATTTGCAAATAGAGTTAATGTGACTTCTTCCTTTCCCACTTTTCCCAAGCTGTATTCTGGTTATTTCTTTTAAGCACTGTTATGAGAAAGAGTACAAAGAGTCGACAACCTGTCTCATTCTTTATTGTAAAAGGATTGATCTCAGTTTTCCCACATTTGTGTATTACTGTCATAGCTTTGTCACATGCAAGCTTTATTATATTGGGGTATGATTCCTCTATTTCTTCCTTCTTCAGGGATTTTATCATGAAAAGATATTGAACTTTGTCAAAGGCAAAGTGTCTGTTTAGATGATCACATTTTTTTAATCTTTAAAACTACTCGCTATATTACATCTATTGATTGATAATGTTGGCCATCCTTTTATCTCTGAAATAAAACCAACTTTTATTTTTAATTGTTTTTTCTAAGTTTTTATTCTATGTGCTTACATTCTTTTGTTCTATGTGCTTTAGGGGGTGATTTTCTGGTGTACTTATGATGTCTTCTATCCTTTGTAGAGAAGAAGCATATAGCAGTAAGCAAAACAATGACTTGACAAAATTTCAACTGATAAAATGTGGTAAAAAGCAATAGAATATCTCATCTTCATTATCAAGAAGGTTAAATAGCAAAGTAGCAAGGATAGTTAAGACAAAGGAGGAGCTCAGAGATCTTTAAAGCTAAAATTAATAATAAGATGTAAAAGAAGAGGTAGTGAATAAAGAGGGGCAAATAAGGAGAGTAGTAGAGTGAGGAAAATATCACAGTTAAATAGATGAGAGAATAGGAAATAGATAAAATTTTATTGAAAAATATAAAAACTGAAACAAATTTTTACCCACTTAAAAATAGGTATATGTATGAATGACCTGGTAAACATAATGAAAAAACTGTCCATGAAATTGAAAGAGAGCAAGGAAGAGCGTATAGAAGGCTTTGGGGAAGGATGAAAGAGAAGAAGAAAATGAAAGAAATTTTCATAAAAATAGAAATAGGTAAAATTAATTTTAATAACCTATTTTATTTAACCCACTATGTTTAATTGTATCATCTTTCATTTCTCAAATTAACAAATAAAATTGTATCTATCTATCATGAAATATGTAAATCATAACCTGTATAGAGTAGACAGTATTTCTTCTTTGCTGAGAGCTCAGAGGAATATGGCCCCATCCCTTGGCTTATTTAAACATGACTTTGCTGAAGGAAAGTGGCTACATTTCTCTGGTATTCAACTAGGTAAGACAAGAGTAGACTACAAGCAATACATATTCTGTCTGTTTTAACTACTGAGCTTAATTTTGGACAGCAGAGACCCTCAAGCTGTCTTATCCCACTGACTGTGGTGCTCTCCCTTACCATGGAGGCCCCCAGTCACATTTCTCACTATTCTCACTGGTTGTGTCAATGTATGTAGTTAAGAAAGTAAATTGCTCAGGTTCTGAAGGAGTCCACCCCTAATCCTGCACTACCCAGCTCCGTTGCTAGTCACCTTTGTGTAGCAGGAATCTTAACAGTTCTTATTAATAAAATCAAACCTGAGGCCAGTTATTGGGGTGAACACTGGAAGATCAGAGAGCCAGAACAAGCCACAGCTACCTTACCTCGCCGGATCCTCGGCTGGTCTTGCTTCCTCAGACTGGAGGCCTCTGAGTCCTCATCCAGAATGGGTCTCAGCTGAACTGCTGCTCAAAAGCCTGAATGCTTAACTAGGCCAAATGCTTAACCAGCCAAATGCTTCTAGTTTCTGGTCCTCACGCCTTATATACCTTTCTGCTTTCTACAACCACTCCCTGGGATTAAAGGCTTGCTTTCTGGGATTAAAGGCGTGATGAGTCACCATGCCTGTTTGTATCCTTGAACACATAGATTTCTGCCTCTGGAATGCTAGGATTAAAGGCATGTGCTACCACTGCCTATCCTTTATGTTTAATATTGTGGCTGTTCTGTCTCTGACCCCAGATAAGTTTATTAGCATGCACAGTATTTGGGGGAATACAATACCACACCTTTGCATGTGGATTTTCACATCTAACCTGAGTGTAGCCTGTTTTTCTTTTTCTCTTCTTTCAGTGCCACAGTCTTTGGCTAGTGTACTCACACCCTGAGTTTCCACCCAGAGGAGCTTCTATCCTGTGGCCATGATGATTCTCTGGATAGTACTTGCTTTAGCAGTCAGTGGTGGCATAGGAATCTTTGGGTTTTGGAGACATAACAATGTTGAAATTTCTACTCTCTAATAAAGTGATTAGCTTATAGATTGTCTCTGAGTTGGTTCAATACTCAAAGGTGGGTTCAGTTATTACCCTTACAGTCCTTACATGTGGCCTTTCTGGGTCTTTCTGGATCTTTTGGATTCTTTATTATGTTTGAATGGAACCCTCATTTGCCATTCCAAAATTTTCACCTCACTCTGCAGTCATAAATCTGATTTTTTTTTCAAAATTTATGGTGAAGTTGGGCGGGGCTCCCTGTCTCAACTTTGCCTTCCGGGAACCACCGTAGCTGTCTTTGAGGTTGTTTCCTTCGCCTCTACTAGAGCCCAGGCCTCCAAATGATCGATTCTAAACTGGTAGTGCTCCTGAGCCATTCTCTATAAACAGTTCAGATTCATTTTTAATATATTTTACTTTCTTTTTCATAAGCAAGCCCTATTTCTTCCAGAGTGACCTGAGACTACGTAGCTCAGATTTATCCTTGATTTACTGGGATTATAAAAATATTCAATTACCTTGTAACTAAAGCTTGATTTTTTTCATTGCTTCTTACATAAAGTTAATATATCTCTTCTCCATTCTGCTTGCTATGTGCTTTACTATCTTCCTTTAACATGTGGCTATGAACTACATATGGAAAGGTATGGAAAATAGATCTTTGTACTATTTACCAGGTCTCATAATTTTCTTTACCCACTATTTTCTATTCATTGTACCATAACTGTTTTTATTAAACATTCACATTTATATAAGTATAGCGTTTTCTCTCTAGACTGTTTCCCAAGCACAAAGTATATTTTGTATCCAGATTTCTGAAGTTGCTGGAAATGAGAACTGGGCTGTGAGAAACTAGTTAGTAGTTCAAATATATCCACTAGATTTGGCAAAGGTTGACAAATAAGACTATTCAATTTAAACATAAAATGCAACATATTATTTTTGTTAATTTATATTAGAGAAATTAAACATTTAAACCTGAGGACTGGTCAGATAGCTTCTGTGGGTATAGGTTCTTGACACCAAGTCTGATGACTTGAGTTATATGTCAGAGTTTCATGTGGTGGAAGGAAAGAACAAGCCTACCCTGTCCTCTACACTCATGCAATGGTATATGCACACACACAAATGTTCACTTGGAGACACAGTAGAATGAATAATGTAATAGAAATAATTAAAATTTGAACCTAGGCTCCTCCCCCTGAGCCAGTGCAGCTCCAGAGACCAGAAAGAAACTCCCTCCCCCACCCCCTCTCCAAGCCAACAATCAATCCCCTGTAGCATCAGTGAACACAGGAGCCATATGTCCACCTTGCATCAATTGGAAACAGGTAAGGCTCTCAATCTCTAGACTGGTTAGCCCAGTTCTCTAGCCCCTAGGCAGTGGGGGCACATTCTATGCCCCTCCCCCCAGCCAGTGCAGTCCCACAGATCAGACAGCAGCCTTCTGCTACCCCCATCCCCTTGCCAACCATTCCCTGAGGTACCAGTAACCACCAGAGTAATAAGCTCCCCCCCCCCAGGATAGATTGGGAAGAACAAACCACAGGAGGCAGAGGCCCCACCTGTACCTACTAGATGAGAGACCTAGAACTACACCTGTTCAGATTAAAGGAAGAAAAAGGTAGATGGCAGTGTAAGAACACTTTAAACAACACAAAGAGTAATACGGTACCACCAGAACATAGTGATCCTACAACAGCAAAACCTGAACATCCCATAGCAAATGATCCAGAAGAAAACAACCTTAAAAACAACCTTATGAAGATGATAGAGGCCTTGGAAGAGGAAATGAAAAATTCTCTTAAATAAATGGAGGAAAAGACAAACAAAAAATTGGAGAAAATCAAGAAATCTCTTAAAGAAAGTCAAGAAACACAAGAGAAAAACAATCAAACAGTGAAGGAAACAGTTCAAGACTTGAAAATTGAAATAGAAGCAACAAAGAAAACAGAAAATGAGGGAATTCAGGAAAAGGAAAATCTGAGTAAATTAACAGAAACTACAGAGGCAAACATAACCAACATAATACAAGAAACAGAAGAGAGAATCTCAGGCACTGAGGATATGATAAAAGAAATAGATTCATCGGTGAAAGAAAATGTTAAATCCAGCAAATTTTTTGCACAAAACATCCAGGAAATCTGGGACATCATAAAAAGACCAAACCCAAGAATAATAGGAATAGAAGAAGAATTTCAGTTCAAAGGCACAGAAAACATATTCAACAAAATTATAGAAGAAAACTTTCCCAACCTAAAGAAAGACATGCCTATGAAGGTACAAGAAACATACAGAACACCAAATAGACTGGACCACAAACAATTCTCCTGTCAGATAATAGTCAAAACACTAAATATACAGAATAAAGAAAGACTATTAAGAGCACCAAAGGAAATAGGTCAAGTAACATATAAAGGCAGACCTATCAGAATTACACTTAACTTCACAATGGAAACTCTGAAAGCCAGAAGGTCCTAGACAGATGATCTACAGATACTAAGAGACCACTAATGCCAGCCCAGACTACTATACCCAGCAGAGGTTTCAATCACTGTAGATGTATAAAACAAGATATTTCATGACAAAACCAGATTTAAACATTACATATCTACAAATCCATTCCTACAGGAAGTACTAGAAGGAAAACTCCAACCCAAGGAAGCTAGCTGCAACCACCAAAACACAGGTCACAGATGACCTCACAGCAGAAAATCCCAAAGAAGGGAAACACATGCACACTACCACCAAAAAATAATAGGAATTAACAATCAATGGTCACTAATATCCTTTAATATCAAAGGATTCAATTTGCCCATAAAATGACATAGGCTAACAGAATGGACGCGAAAACAGGATCCATTTGTCTGCTGCATACAAGAAACACATCTAAACCTCAAAGACAGGCATTACCTCAGGTAAAGGGTTGGGAAAAACTTTCCAATCAAATGGACCTAAGAAGCAAGCTGGTATAGCTATTCTAATAGCTTACAAAATAGACTTCAAATGAAAATCAATCAAAATAGATGTCTAAGGGCATTTCATATTCATCACAGGAAAAATCCATCAAGATGAAGACTCAACTCGGAACACTTATGCTCCAAACACAAGGACACCTATGTTTGTAAAAGAAACTACTAAATCTCAAATCACACATCAAACCACACACACTAGTAGTGTGAGACTTCAACACCCCTTTCTCATCACTGGATAGGTCTGCCAGACAGAAACTTAACAGAGAAATAAGGGAACTAACAGATGTTGTGACTCAAATGGACCTAAGAGACATTTATAGAACATTTCACCCAAACACAAAAGAATATACGTTATTTTCAGCACTCCATGGATCCTTTTCCAAAATTGGCCACACACTCAGTAACAAAACAAATACCAACAGATACAAAAAAATTGGAGTAACCCCCTGTATCTTATCTGACCAACATGGTTTAAAGCTAGTATTCAACAACAATACAAAATGCAGAAAGCGTACAAACTTCTTGAAATTGAACAATGCTCAACTGAATCACCAATGGGTCAAGGAAGAAATAAAGAAAGACATTAAGGATTTCCTAGAATTCAATGAAAATGAATGCACAGCATACCCAAACTTATGGAACACAATGAAAGCAGTGCTAAAAGGAAAGTCCATAGCACTAAATGCTCACATAAAGAAGTTGGAGAAATTTTACACTAGAGACTTAACAGCACATCTGAAAGCTAGAACAAGAAGAAACAAACTCACCCAGGAGCAGTAGATGACAGGAAATAATAAAATTGAGGGCTGAAGTCAATAGAATAGACACAAAGAGAACAATACAAAGAATCAATGAAACAAAGAGTTGTTTTTTTAAGAAAATCAACAAGATAGACAAACCCTTATCCAAACTAGTCCAAAAGCACAGAGACAATATCCAATTTAACAAAAATCAGAAATGAAAAAGGGATATAATAACAGACACTGAGGAAATCCAGAGAATCATTAGCTCATACTTCAAAAACCTGTACTCCACCAAATTGGAAAATCTAAAAGAAATGGACAATTTTTTGATAGCTGCCACATACCAAAATTAAATCAAGATCAGATAAACAATTTAAATAGACCTCTATCCCCTAAGGGAATAGAAGCAGTCATCAAAATTCTCACCCATCCCCAAAGAAGCCCAGAGGCAGATGGTTTCAGAGAAGAATTCTATCAGAATTTCAAAGAAGAGCTAATACCAATACTCTTCAAAATGTTCCACACAATAGAAAAAGAAGGAACATTGCCTAACTCTTTTTATGAGGCTACAGTTACCCTGATACTCAAACCACATAATGACACAACTAGGAAAGAGAATTACAGACCAGTCTCCCTCCTGAACATTTATGCAAAAATTTTCAATAAAATACTAGCAAACTGAATCAAAAACCACAACCAAAAAAATCATCCACCACAATCAAGTAGACTTCATCTCAGAGATACAAGGATGGTATAACATGTGAAAATCTGTCAATTTATCTCTACTGTATAAACAAACTGAAAAAAATGATCATTTCATTAGATGCTGAAAAAGCCTTTGACAAAGTCTGACACCCCTTCATGATAAAGGTCTTGGAGAGATCAGAGATACAAGTAACATACCTAAACATAATAAAGGCAATATACAAGTCATCTGCCAACATCAAACTAAATGGCAAGAAACTCTATGTGATTTCACTAAAATCAGGAACAAGACAAGGCTGTCCACTCTCTCCATACTTATTCATATAGTAGGCAAAGCTGTAGCTAGAGCAATAAGAAAACAAAAGGAGATCAAGGGGATACAAATTGGGAAGGAAGAAGTCAAACTTTCACTATTTGCAGACGATATGATAGTATACATGAATGACACCAAAAATTCTACCAGGGAACTCCTACAGCTGATAAACACCTCCAGTAATGTGGCAGGATACAAAATTAACTCAAATAAATCAGTAGACCTTCTATATAAAAATAATAAGTGGGCTGAGAATGAAATTAGAGAAACATCACTCTTTATAATAGACACCAATAATATAAATACCTTGGGGTACCTCTAACCAAACAAGTGAAAGACTTGTATGACAAGAACTTTAAGTCTTTGAAGAAAGAAATTGAAGAAGGTATCAGAAAATGGAAAGATCTCCCATGTTCTTGGATAGGTAGGATCAACATAGTAAAAATGGCAATCTTACCAAAAGCAGTCTACAGATTCAATGCAATCCCAATCAAAATCCCAATGCCATTCTTCATAGACCTTGAAATAACAATACCCAACTTCATATGGAAAAACAAAAAACCCAGGATAGTCAAAATATTCCTGTACAATTAAACACTCCTCCACTGCTGGTGAGGAAGTAATCTTGTACAGCCATCCTGGAAATCAATATGGCAGTGCTCAGAAAATTGGGAATCAACTACCTCAAGACCCAGCAATACCACTCCTGGGCATATACCCATAAGATATGGGTTCAACCACATACAAGGACATTTGCTCAACTATGTTCATAGCAGCATTATTCATAATAGCCAGAAACTGGAAACAACTTAGATGCCCTTCAACGAAAGAATGGATCAACAAAATGTGGTGCATTTACACAATAGAGTTCTTTACTCAGCAGTAAAGAACAATGAAATCATGAAATTTGCAGGCAAATGGATAGAACTAGAAAATATCATCCTGAGTGAGGTAACCCAGACCCAGAAAGACAAACATGGTATGTACTCACTCATAAGTGAATATTAGACACAAAGCAAAGTATAACCAGGCTACAATCCACAACCCCAGAGAAGCTAGGTAAAGCAGAGGACACTAAGATATAGTGATATTTTATTTGTGCTGAAATGTAATTGTATTTGTTTGTTAATAAATAAAGTTGCCTGGGGATCAGAGCTAAAAGCAAGCCATTTAGAAGAAGTCTGGTGGTGGTGGCATATGCCCTGAATCTGATCACATGGCAGGCAGAGACTCTGTGTGGTCAAGGTCAAGCGTAGTGACCTGAACTTTTAATCCCAGTACCAACCATAGAGACCTGGAGGTCTGTATAGACAAGCAGTGATGAGGAAGTCATGTGGTTGGGTTTAGAGCCAATGAGAAGGCAGAACAGAAAGGCAATGAAAAGATAGTCACACAAGAAAAAGGTCTCTCTCAGAGGAAGCAATGGCAGTGAGTGGTAAGCTAAAGGGAGCCATGGCTCTTGCTCCGATGATCTCTTAGGCTTTAATTCTGTATTTGGCTCTGTGTTTCTTATTTACTAAGACCATTTAGAATTTCATCTATACTAAGAGGGACACACATGGTTCATCCCAGAAAAGGGAAAGGGTTAAGATCTCCTGGGTAAACTGGGAGAGGGAAATATAAGAGAGGGAGTGGGAGGGGATGGGAGGTGGGAACATGGGGAAGAGACAGGAAGGGAGAGCAATGAAGGAGATATCTTGACAGAGTATACCCTTTAGGGGACTGGGTAAAGTCTGCAGCCAGGGAAAACCCTAGGAACTCACAAGATTGTTCCCAGCTAAGACTCAAAGCAATGGTGGAAAGGGTGCTTGAACTAGCCTTCTCCTGCACTCAGATTGGTGTCTACCCTAATTGTCATCATAGAACCTATATCCAGCGACTGATGGAAGCAGATGCAGAGACCCATAGCCAAGCACTTGGCCAAGATCCTGGAGTCAGTTGAAGAGAGGGAGAAAGGTTGGAAGAGCAAGGGGGTTCAGAATCATGATGGGAAAAACCACAAAAATAGCTGACCCAAGCTAGTGAGAGCCTATGGACTCTGGATTGACAGCTGGGCAGCCTGCATGGGACCAAACTAAGTCCTCTGAATGTGGGTGAAAGTTGTGTGGCAATGGGACCAGGACTTATCACAGGTATAAGAACTGGCTTTTTAGAGCCCATTCCCTAAGGTGCGATGCCTTACTCAACCTTGATACAGGGGTGAGAGGTTAGGCCCAGCCCCAACTTGGTTTGGCAGCCTGTGTTGACTAACCAAGGTAGACCTCATGCTCTATGAGGAGGGGATGGGAGTGGGATGGGTGGGGGAGGTGAGGGGAGTTAGAGAAGAGGAGAGATGGGAAACAGGGGTTGGTATGTAAAAGGAAAGAAAAAAATTAAATAAAATATTATATAAAAAATTGAACCTAAATGTTAGTCTTTGAACCATCACGTATGAGCACTATAGGTAATGTCCACATGGAATACTTTACATCTGCAGAATTAGATCATGTGATGTATGTGGAAACTATTTGCTAAACTAGTTAACATTTCAAATTCTCCTCTATCTTTAATAACTATTCTTTAATGTGTAAGTAACACCCTCTTAAATTGCTTCCTCCATGAAGGAAAGATAAATCAGTCAAAATGTAAATGCAATAAGAATGTCATATTACTAGGAATTTAATTAATACTGTAAGTTATATTGCTTTCACACTTGTGTTGCTTCTTATATTAAAACAATTAAATTCTATTCCTAATATTTTAAATGTTTTGGCTTATTTCTTAAAATTGAGAACATTAACTATGAAAACTCTGGTGTCATAGACAAGAGATCACTTTTAACAGAACTGTTCCCAGTGGAAACATCTACAAAACACTCTCACACCAAGGCTCAGAGTACACTACAAAAGAGGAAGCAGACAGATTTTGAGAGCCAGAGATTAGAGAGTTTGCTGTGAGTCTGTGTCTTTAGTGATGCCATATAATACACTCAGAAAATTTCACCAATCTGACTATCCAAATATGACCTGAGCAAAGAAAATACTAGACATAATAAAGAGAACAGCTGAAGAAAATGAAGCATTGGCCCTTCATAGAGAACTACAGTAAACTAAGGAATGCTGAGAGCAGGAGAAATATTCTCCCCCAGGGAAGAGCACAGCATTTGGTCATCCAGTACGAAATGGTTAGCCCTGACATATACAGAATGAGTAGGTTGTACTTACATATTTAAGAATATATATGTCTATGTATATATACATATGCATATAACAGCAGTCAGTAAAAATGGTTATGAATTGAAAGCAAGCAAGGGTGAGTATATGGGAGGGTTTGGAGGAAGGAAAGGGAAGGGAGAAATGATGTAATTATATTCTAATTATGAAAACAAAATTTAAAAAGTCAAAAAAAGGGAACAGCTGTTGTATGTAATTAATAACAGAAAGCAATGATTTTCAAGTTTACTTATTTAATTAAAACTGCTAATATTATTTCAACACCCATTATAAACTTTAATTTTCTTCAGCATAGTTTTATAGGCCATATATAGTAGTTTTCATTATAGTTAAAGACATTAAGGCCAAAAGAACACTATGCAATTTATGATGGCAGAAAAGAAATAATTTCTGCATTTGTAATTATAAATTTGATTTCTCTTTGGTGCTTTAAAAGTATAGTGGGCCGGGCGGTGGTGGCGCACGCCTTTAATCCCAGCACTCGGGAGGCAGAGCCAGGCGGATCTCTGTGAGTTCGAGGCCAGCCTGGACTACCAAGTGAGTTCCAGGAAAGGCGCAAAGCTACACAGAGAAACCCTGTCTCGAAAAACCAAAAAAAAAAAAAAAATAAAAAAAATAAAAGTATAGTGAAAACACTTATGTATCAAAACCGTATTTGTTTTTATTCTGGGATGTTAAAATATGTTACTGTCTAATTATTTTCAAGATAATTGGTATTATAGTTTGGGATATGGTAGAAAAACTCTTTGTGATGAATAAAGTTGGATGGGAATATAATTTCTCTAGTTTACTCTTTTGATTTTGAAAGAAAAAGTGACTTTCTAGGGTATAATAAGAACACCATGTTAAATTACAAAATTATATTATTAACAAAAGTGGCTAGGAAAACTCACAAAACCACAGCAGGAAGGTGCAGGGATGGAAACACAGGGAAATGTGAGGATATGGTGAGTCTTCCTATTTCTGGCTCTTTCTTAATCAAATAGTCATTAAATATACTTTGTAATATCCACTGTGCTAGGCAGTAAGATTCAAAGTTAAGCACAGGAATTCTGAGATCTTGTCTCTGCAGATATAAAAGGTGTAATGAAGGTAAGAGTTGGTTTAAGACAAAAAAAAAAAAAAAAGCCAGACTCTCTTGTGAAAAACAAAACAAAAAAATGTTTGAAATACTAGGGTCCTGTGGAGGAATCCCAAACTCTTCACTGTAAGAATTTAGGTAAACATTATCACCAATTTTACCATACGACACTGATATCATTAACATGATGGATCCTAGAATTTCAGTCATAGACACATTTGAAATCCACTCTTGTATTCTGCATTTTATTTTTGTAAGATGCATTTAAAATAAAGACTCTCTAGATTTTGTGTTTCTCAGCCTATACCATGTTTCTTTGATTACTATATATTTATGGTGTAGTTTGAGGTCATGCAATTTGATGCCTGCCTGCAATTTTTCTCTCCTTATTTGTGACTTCTTTTGCTATTCATGGTCCTTTACTTCCATATCAATTCCAGGACAGATTGTTTTCTAATTCATCAAATAATGTAATTTTTAATGGAAATTTCATTGACTGTGCAAGTTTTTTTGAGAGGTATGGATATTTTAATGATACTAATTCTTTTGATCTACTTCCACTTTGTGAATAGTAGATAAGAAGTTTAAAACAATAGTTAATTTAAAATTGTCTTATTGTTTGTAGACGTTCACTCAATGCAGAAAAAAGAAATCTAAAATACTTGAAGCCTGGTTACTTATTCACATGGAGCCTTGGATTGACACACTTTTTGTGTCCTACAAGAAATAAACAACCTCCACATTCCATTGTTTACATTTATAAAACAAGTTTAATAATGCTACTTACCTGTTAGTCATGAACATTGTTCTTGTTTTTATGTTGATGTGTTCCTTGAGATGTTTCTGTGTGTAAATCTAGGTTGGTGCCTGACCCTGAGTGAACACTGAAGGAATTCATACGGGGACAGAATTGTCCGTACCAATGTTATCTTCCAACACATAGAGGTGAACTAATAGGTAGGTGCAGAAGAGAAAAAATCAGCTGGTAACTCAGAGAATACAGAATCCTGCAGGGGAATGGAGATAATGACACCAGCAGACTCTCATGTATCATTTATTACAATATCAGCTGGTACTTTCCAAAAAGATCAGATGCTGTTTCTGAAGTGTCCCGCATTTTCTTCTAAACATCATGGCTTCTATCATTTGATAATAATGGTATAAATTAATATTTCACAATGGTATTAAACCCAAGATGGGGCCCATCTAGATTTAAAGAGCAAACTCAAGGTTACTGAAATTTGGCAGAAAATCTAGTAGAAAGGCACAGAAAATGCTGTAGTGTAATATTAGAGCACCTTGGAGGAAAATTGCCAGATAGAATTCAGACTACAAGTTTTCACTTAACCTTGAACAGCCAGTGCAGTGCTAAAACTGCTCATATTCTCTCACAACTCAAAGCAGGATACAGACAATTTGCAAACCAAAAGTGGTCAAAGGAAGTTCAACAGTCACACTCACTGGAGCAGAAGTGACTTCTTCAAGTGGCACTAAGGCACATTTATGTTGAGTTAACAATGTGGAAATAGTCATACTTGACACAGAAATGAAGAAGATTAAAGTCTTTGTGCTCAGGACACAGGCAGTGACAGAAGTCCACAATATTTTTCAGAGGAAGCCTTCCTGAGTGCTAGCGATGCCACAGAGGGAACACAGCCTATTCCCACATTATTTTTTGGATGAAGTATAGCTTATTCTTTGCTTTGGTAGATGTGTTGCTCGTACTGGTGGTATGGAATGTATAATTTTCCACTGGCCAACCCTTTTTTGCTAGAATTTTAAATAGCACAGAAAGCACATCTGTACACATCATTCTGCTCCACTGTGTGATCAGTTCACAACTATAGGCAAGAGTACACTGTACCCTTGTGTGGGATCCTAGACACCAGTGGTCAGTGCGCAGTAATGGCCTGGCCTTGATGAGCACGCACACACTCTTGCTTACTGCCTCTCCTGGTTCCAAGAATGTTTTCTACAGTTGCTTCATTTGTCTTTTAACACAGCTTTGTCCAGGGCGCCAGTAACTTTTCTCATTTCGTTTTGAATTTCTGGTGATATATTTTAGGAAAGTAAAATGAATAGCAGCAGCATCAAACAAAAAGGATCCTGTCTTATTTTATTAATACTGTACTTCATAATTCCCTTCCTGGGATACTTCCTCTTTCTGGAGCTTCTACCTTGTAATGATTTTGGTCATTGTCAGAATGATGTGTCTGGAGCATTGCTTGTAAAATTCCTGTTGCTTTGAAATCTCCTTCCTTCTGCCACAGCTTAAAAAGGTACCATCAATTCTAGAACAAGCATAAAGTTTGTCAAACATATTATCCTATAGTTACCTTAGGAAAAGCGATCAGGGAAGCTTTCACTGAGCCTTCTTTCACTCTTGTGTGATTCCCTTACAGCTTGAAGTCTTGGGTTTAGAACATGTGGATGGGCTCCGTCTTTTAGACATGGTTTATGTTCAGTCAGTATTCACAGAAAAAAGAAATAGATTATATCACATTTTAACATTTCTTCAGGATGTTAAGATCCTTTGGAGATTCATAATTTCTAGTATCTATGACATTCTTTAGAATCAAGCTGGGTTTTTCTAATTTACAGCACTACACTGAATGGTGCCCTAGCGGTCTGAAAAATGAACGTTTGCACCCCACCCTAAGTATGATATTTAATACACTTGCCACCATTTCTCTCCTTTCCACACATTTGCATCTACAGTTATCACTTGCAAGCAGGAAAATGCAATAAATATTGTGAAAACATGAACTGAACTGTTTCCCACATGTGAAAACCACAAAAGTTCAGGCCTCAGTCTTCTCATTATAAAAAGAGGAAAATGTATTACTTTCCAGGGTTTTATATAATGCAAATAAAACTTCTAGAATACCTGGAATGTATAATGAGAACTGGTAAATACTAATACTATATATACATGTATAGATGTGAGTATATACTGATATATATTACTTTATTACTTACATACATGTTATCTCTGCTTACACTGAAATTCAATTCTGAGTTAATATTCATATCATTAACTGTTGCTCTTTTTCTTATTTTTCTCATCTTGGGTAACCTAATGACATTTTATTCTGTAATGTATAACCCCGATTCCTAGTGCAGTATAAAATGTAAAATAACTCTACTTCAGTATCTTTGATTTCCACTCAAAGTGCTCATAGTGTGAAGTTGAACTTGCTTGGCATGGCCAACAAAATCAGCCCAATCTTGTCTTGTCCAACCTACTTTTCAAACCTATTACTCACAGCTCTCCATATTGATGCTCACAAACATCATTTGTCATGGTCATATTTGACCATATTTGACTAATGAGAAGTCTTAAGTAGTTGTTTAGTTGTGTCACTAATATGGTTACTACATATCTATAAGTGTTTCACATAAATTTTATCATAATGTCTTCATTGTCCTTTCAGTTTTGATAAGATATTATTTGTCTAAGATTCCTAGGCAGAAAGTCTCTTCCACATTCCCTTGGAGTGCTATTAACCATATTTTAGTGTATATCTGTGTAATAATTAATTGTTTGTGAACACACAGCTCTTGGCAATTTGAGAACACATGTTTCCCTCACAAAGAAGCATCAGGATGTATTCTATCTTCAAGTCCCTACTCTGGGTATGAATATTGACTTAACTATTTTGTTCTAACAATCACTTCTTGGTTAACATAGTTATCTCAACCTCCTTCATAGTCCTGTTCTTTAACTGAAATTACAAAGTACTAAACTATCATTTGTATTTATTATTTACCAATAAAGGCAGAGTAAGTAAACAATTGGTATTTGACTTTTGGAATTCATTTAACCAAATATTTATTTATTTAAAACATTTATTTATTTAAATCATTTGTGTTTGACCTTTAGAGTTTTTTTTTTCTAACTAATGTTCATATTTAGCATGCTCCTGATCTGAGACTGTGTTCTACAACATGACCTAATGAGACCAATCTCTTTTGAGTGAGACATAGAATTGTAAAGAATTAGGAGAAGATACCTTCCCCTGAACGCTGCCCTGTAGGAATCCAAGTAAACTTATTTAAAACATTAATTTATTTGCAGAGACATTCTCTTACATTAATATGTTCCTGTCTTTCACACAGCTACACTTACAAGCATTGTACATACCTGTTTCTGACTTACTGGTGTCTATTCAGCTTGGATGGACATGGTTACTATGTAAACTCTACCTTCTCAGTCTTTTGGTGCTGGCTATCTTGCGTTTTGAGTGACTTAGAAGATAAACAATTTTTGTTTTTTACTTTGTTTTTATATTTAGACCCTTCAAATTGTTGAATAGTGCCTGACTTATTATCTTTGTCATTCCATACATTGTACATGTTCTCAGAGCTTACTTCATTTTCTGTTGCTGTCTGAGACAGTTATTAACATTGTCACTAAGAGAAAGTGTGCTGCAACACTGACATGCTCATTGTATTATTTCAATAACTCCAAAGTAAAATGTGAAATAGATTATCTATAGTAACCACCCTCCAGTAGCTAATGGAGAGTCAGAAAGAGAGTGGCATTTATGAACAGAAACAATGATATTAGTGTTGTGGAATATTGCTTTGGTACACTGGTTTAATAAAATGCTGACAGGCACAAAGTATAGGTGGGATAAGCAGACAAGAAGAATTCTGGGAAGAGGAAGGCTGAGTCAGGAGATGCCAGCCCTCCATCCAGGGAGCAGCATGTAATGTCACACAGATAAAGCCACGGAACACATGACAACATATAGATTAACAGAAAAGGGCTGAGTTTAAGTGTAAGAGCTAGTCAGTATTTAGCCTGAGCTAATAGCCAAGCAGTTTTAATTAATATAAGCTTCTGAGTGATTATTTTATAAGTGGCTGTGGGACCGTGGGCCACACAGGACCAGAGAGAAACTTTCTGGCTATAATTGCATCCAACGTGGGGCATTGATCTTCGTAGACCTAAGAAAGCTTAAAGATTCTGCATGCACAGAGATGGAGCCACACTAGGCTTCCCAGCCTCACAGTCTCATGCTAGCAGCAGTGTAGACTCATCTTCCGACAGCTGCCTGCAAGATGGAGCTGGCCACCAGCCGCCATGAGCTAAGCTGCATGGATGAGGATTCCCGTCGCAGTACACAGAGGCATCTCCAAGACACACAGTGTGGTGTGTGGTGTATTAGCCTTTGCTAGTACAAAAATAAGATGGTTTCTGGGCTACACATTGCTTTGATGGAGTCATAGACCCAGTGCTTCACAGAGTCAGCGATGAGCATGGTTCCTCCAGAGCTGGCGGTAAACTTAGTTCTGCAATGTTGAAAAGCTGAGATGGACAGAGTCAGCAGCCAAGGCTGCTGCTTCAGTACTAACCACTGCAGTTTAAAGCAATAGATTTACAATAAGGCAGATTCAGATGGAATAAGACTTCAAATGTTTTACAGTATGTATAAAAATGTACGTGGGCTTGAAAGAGAAAGGAAAAAGAATATAGACAATTATATAAAGAAATAGTTTTAAAAAATAAAGTCTTTAAAGAAGGAGTAAAGGTAGTATAAAAAATAAGCCATGTAAAGATATTACACAGAGAATCTGGATTGTGTTATCTATATATATATATATAGATATAGATATATATCGGTTTTTCAAGACAGGATTTCTCTGTGTAGTTTTGGTACCTGTCCTGGATCTCGCTCTGTAGATCAGGCTGGCCTTGAACTCACCGAGATTCGCCTGGCTCTGCCTCCTGAGTTCTGGGATTAAAGACATGTGCCACCACCACCCAGCCATCTTTGATATTTTTAACTGCAGAAAGATATTTGATTGTAAAGGCTGCTAAATTGCTAATACTTTAATATTTTAAAGGTATCTTGACTTCAAAATTTGGATCTAAGGTTATGTTGCTTGGAAAGGAGGCTCTGTTTTTGTTTCCACAGGAAGCAGGAGGCTATGGATATGTTCCAGATTAAGATAGATCAGGTTTGACCAGCCAAGACCCCCTGAAAGGTCTCCAGTGACACCATGTCCCAGATGATCCAACATCCAGAATGGTTTCATGGCAACTGGCTCAGACAATACAGCCTCACAGATTACTCCAGTCAGGACTTGACCATAATTTTTAATTTTCTCAGGATACCCATTAGATTGCCCATGCCCTCATCCATCAGGAAGTAGTATGAGAAGCTATGCCAAAAGTCCTAAAATATTGTTTATGAATGCTTATTTTCATTTAAAACAGGTTGATAGTAAATGCAATCTCTTTCTAAAGAAGAAAGGGGGATAGCATAGATATGATAGAATAAAAGAGTAGGTTAATGTACTTAATTTTAAAGAGCAACAACTTGTTTAAAATTATTTTACAATGCTATGGATTTTAGTTTATTGATACAAATTTACAGTTGATTTTGTTATATTGTATGTATATTTCTACTCTTGTTTAAGGCATTATGTTTATGTAACTCATTTAAATTATAATGGATAATTAAGAAATACAGATTAATAATTAGTCTTCTAGGATAGTCAAACATAGTAATGCTAAGTTTTCTACATATACATAGATATAGTTCAATTAGGTAGGTAATCTTCAAACACTTAAAAAACCTACAGAATATGGCATTTAAAATGTTTTAAAAACTTTGACTTTCTGGACAATGAGACTTGTCTGTTCCTGGCAGCACCAATTTACTTCAAAGAGAAAGATGGGCATCGAAGACACTCCATATGGAGTTTATCTTCTTCTTGACAAAAATAGCCATTTGGGCAAGAAACTGTTCTTGTCTGGACTGCTTGACAAAATGTTGTATCGAATGGACATGCAGGACCCATAGGAAGATGACCACTGAACTTTGTAAGGCAAAATGATCCTTCAGGTTCCTGCTTTGCAGAAGAAACTGCCAGACATTCTACAGGACACAGAGAAAAAAATGACTGAGAGACTAGGCCTATGAGCTGAAGATAGATGCCCCAAAGTTACAGAGGAACTATGGATGACTGTCCAGGTAGGCAGCTTTCTCTGTTATTCTAGATTTTTGGAAGTTGCTTCTAATGCTCTTCCTGTTCACTTAGGTAATATTGTATCCTTCTGAGGTCTTTGATGTAGCTGAAGACTAGATAGTTATAGTTATAATTTTCCTTAGTTATGATAAAAGAGAAGTTACATATGAAACTTTAGACTCACAATTACAGTATAAATAGAATATTTTCCAAATATAAATAGACTAGATATTGTAACTAATTCTTACTTGATAGCTGTTTTGTTATATATAATCTTACTATGTTAAAATTAAAACTTTCCTTTTTAATTAAGTAGAAAAGGGGAAATGCTGGGAAATATTGATTTTGTACACTGGTTTAATAAAACACTGATTGGCCATTAGCAAGGCAGGAAGTATAGGTGGGATAAGCAGACAAGAAGAATTCTGGGAAGAGGAAGGCTGAGGCAATAGACACCAGCCTGCCTTCCAGGGAGCAGCATTTAACAGCACACAGGTAAAGCCATGGAGCACATGGGAACATATAGATTAACAGAAATGGGCTGAGTTTAAATGTAAGAGCTAGTCAGTATTTAGCCTGAGCTAATGGCCAAGCAGTTTTAATTAATATAAGCTTCTGAGTGATTATTTTATAAGTGGCTGTGGGACTGTGGGCCGGGCAGGACCAGAGAGAAACTTTCTGGCTACACATTAGCATACTAGGCAGGAATTAGTGTGTGTCACATTTACTCTGTTAAAACATAACCTGAGCAGAGCCTAAAATACTTCTTATCTGTTTTCATTTGGAGTTAGATATAATGGAGAATATATTTTAAATTCATTTAAATTGCTTCTGAAAAATACTGTATAATCCAATGTAGAGTCTTTAGGAACTATGTATAAAGTGGTATAGAGATATCATGATGTAGACATATAGTTTAGCTTTTTAAAGGACCCCCACATTGATTTCCAGAATGATTGTACCAGCTCCTACCCATAGCAGCAGGGATTAAATATTCCCTCTTTCCCACACCTGTGACATCATTTTTCATCATTCATTATTTTTATCTTAGCTATTATGTCTAGAACAAGATGAAATCTCAAAGTAGTCTTAGTTTACAGTATCCTAATGGTTAAAGACGTTAAGAAATTTTATAAATTTCTCAGCCATGATCATTTATTCTTTTGAGAACACTGTTTATTTGCATGCCCCATTTTCAATTGGGTTGTTTATATGCTGCATAATTCTTCTCTTTTTGGTTTTATTTTTTCAGGTCTTTGTATATTCTAGATATTAATCTTCTTTCAGATGTATGGCTGTTAAAGATTATTTTTTTTCATCTGTAAGCTGCATCTTAACTCGACTAATGGTGTTTTTTGCTCTACAGAAATATTTAGTTTCCTGAGTTCCCACTAACTAACTACTTACACTACTGGAGTTCTGATCTGATAGGGCTTTCACATGCCAATGACTTCAAGCACATTCCCTTATTTCTCCACTATGGGATTCAGTCTTATTTGGAGGACCTTGAGTTATTTGGAGCTGAGTTTTGTGCAGAATGAGAAATATGGATTTAATTTGTTGTTCAGCAGTTAAGAAAAACAAAAGTTAAAACTTGAAACAATCATCTTGAGTGAGGTAACTCAGACACAGACAAATGTCCCAAGTTTCACTTATTTGTTGGTATTAGCATTGAGTCTTGAAATATGTGTGTTCAGTTTGGAATATCCAAAGATGTCATGAAATTAGTAAGGGGCCTTGGAGTGGGGAATCCTAAGGAGGAGAAACAGAACTTAGTGGTTTAA
Source organism: Peromyscus eremicus (assembly GCF_949786415.1). Taxonomy (NCBI): domain Eukaryota; kingdom Metazoa; phylum Chordata; class Mammalia; order Rodentia; family Cricetidae; genus Peromyscus; species Peromyscus eremicus. Next base: position 24,863,831 of record NC_081417.1, on the reverse strand, counting down.
TGTCTCAAAAGTATCTGACGGAACAGGCAGGATTATATGGGATACGGTATCCAGTAGCAGTGTAGAGGAGGGAATACTTGGTGGGATAAATGTTAAAGATATTTTGAAAAAGTTACATGGAAAGCCACTACTGTAGAAGCTTACCAAAATATATATGTAAAGAGTTAAAATGAAATTCCCTTATAAGAGGTCAACAATTCCTCTATTAGAAATCACAGAATGACAAACAAAAGGTTCAGTACCAGGAATCCATCTTCTTCTGGGCTAGTTGGTCACTGAGGTCTCAGAGATTCCCAAATTACTGAAAGTTTGTCAATATGCTTGTTACCCTCTAGAACCTGCCTGTAAGGCTCTAGAGCTGAGAATACCACATACATGGAAAAATCAAGCTCATGTATAACTAAAAGATTCATCCTTAATGGTTGGCTTTCATAGTTCTGGAAAGTGTTATGCACACTACTACGGGAGAATAGTAATCAATCACTAATCTTACCCAGCTGTGAAACACCCTGTGAGCTACAATAACTATTGGTATGACAAGACATGCCCACTGGTGCAACAAGCTTCAAAAGTTCAAACCCACATCTGGCACAAATATCAAGCCAAGAGCCTGTGAATAGATGGGTTATAGTAACTGGAAAAGAAACTATTACTATTCCTCTGTTACACGGGCATAGCATTAAACCTACTGCCATTGACATACCATTGGTAATATTACATCTCATGGCACTTACCAGATAACTCCTTTATGCATTGGTAATTAACACAGAGACCCACAGCTGGTCAACATGCAGAATAAAACTCTAAAGAATGGTTAGCCATGAATGAGGTCATTTCTGAGGAGGAAACAAAAAAGATAATAAAAGCCAGAAGCGGTGGATCATCACAAGAAAACGATGTTTTCTAGACACGGTCAAGCTGTTGCACATGTGAACTCACAATGTGTGAGACAGAATACACAAGCCCTGTGCAGTTCAGGCTCAATAGAATCTGAGTGTGAATAATGGAAGTAGATACAAAGTACCACTGCTAGCTAAGGAGCTATTGGAACTGATTGCTCCTGGAAAAGGAGCATTGCTTTTGAGAGTTTAGTCTGTAGTGATAATTGTAGTGTAGTAATGACTGCTAATTACATTCGGCTATGCTAAAAGACCAATGTTCTGCCGTCATCAGAGAAGCTTCCTCATGCTGCAGATGGGAGCAAGTACAGAGACCAAAGGAGAGATGTTATACAGAGAAAGACCTTGGAACACTCAGTCATAAATGGAATGTCTCCATCAAATTTCTCAGAAGAGGAGGCAGAAAGAACGTAAGAGCCATAGAGGATAAGAGGATACCAGGAGAACAAGGCCCTCTAAATCAACATGATCAATGTCCATATGAACTCACAGAGACTGAAGCAGCATGAACAGGGCCTACAGAGTCTGCACTGGGTCCTCTGCATACGTATCATGCCTTCCAGTTTAGTGTTTTTATGGGATTCTTAAGCTTGTAAACTAACTAGTGGGTCTCTGGTTCTTTTGCCTTCTCTTGGGTTCTTTTTCTTCTGTTAGGTTGTCTTATCCAATTTCAGTGTGATAGTTTTTGTTTTATCTTATTATACATTATTTGTTCTATTTTAATATTATCTCTTAGAAGCCTGTTCTTTTCTAATGAGAGACAGACAGGGAGCTGATCTGAATGGGAGGGTAGATGGGGAGGTACTAGGAGGAGTAGATGGACAGGAAACTGTAAACAGGATACAGTATTTGAGAAAAGAATCTATTTTCAATAAAAGGGAAAAAAGTTAAAAATCAAAAATAAATAAATAAATAAATAAATTTAAGCGAAAATATTGTTTTGTCCCTTTTGGGTTGAAAATACTCCAGTGGAGTTCGCACATTTAAGTTTTATTGGCAGTATCAACTGTACTTCATGTTTGTAAAAATAAACAAAAATAACAAAAATAAGACACATTGAACCCAGTGTGAGGAAAATTTCATAGCTGCCTAAAGAAAATAGGGTGTGGATATGAGAGAAGTTAGAGGAGAAGGTGAATATTATCAAAATGCACTGTATGAAATTCTTAAAGAATTAGTAAAAGCTAGCCGGGTAGTGGTGGCACATGCCTTGAATTCCAGCACTTGGTAGGTAGACGCAGGAGGATTTCTGTAAGTCTGAGGCCAGCCTGGTCTACAGAGTGAGTTCCAGGACAGGCTCCAAAAATTCACAGAGAAACCCTGTCTCGAAAAAGAAAAAAAAAAATTAGTAGAAGCTAAGGACAAGCAAACTTTGAGTTTCTGACTTCACTTTTGTATTTTAGTATGTGAAAAATTATTCTGTAAAATGTTATTGATTTGATTATAAATTAATTGCTTATTCTAAAAACGTGTTTATTCTATCTTTAGTGATCAAATAGTCTAAAAACGATATAACTAGTTACAAATTTGAAATAGTACAGTTGAACACTCTTGGCCAGAGGAGAGACATCCATGAGCTACCATACCCAATTTTACATTTAAAATGTTTTGATTGATATCTCATAAACTTCACGTGACATTAGTGAGATGGAAATACAATGACTGTTTCATTTAAGCTCTTCATATATGCTCTTCACACCACTGTTCACATATATAAATTACTACACGTGAGCTTTTGCTGTAATTTTCTTACAGGTATCATTATTTGTGGGTCTGGGGTAGAGGAAAGGGTTTTGTATGATTTACAGGTTAGAGTCCATCATCAAGGGAAGGAACCTGGAGGTAGGAACTGACGTGGAGACCACTGAGGAATGCTGCCTACTGTCTTTATCTTTTTGGCTTGCTCAGTTACTATCCTTATCCAGCCTCGAACCCCTTGTCTGGGGTGGCACAACTCACAGTGCGCTAGGGCCTCCTCCACCAATTAGAGATTAAGACACGCCCACAGGCCAGTTAGATGACTCCTCGGTTGAGATTCCCTTTTTCCAGGTGTGTCTAGGTTTGTGTCAAGTTGACAAAAAGTATTTGGTAAAATACCTCCAAGTCACATTTATTTGGGGCACTATTTTAAAGTTTTATTCACCCTTATGGAAAAAAAGAAATGAAGAAATCATTTCACAATGGTTAAGAACAAAACAAGACATCAAAAAACTATTTTGACTTGCTTCCAAATCCTTACATTTCATGTGTTTCACGTTGAATTATTCCTATGAAAGGCAAGAATAACTTTCTCTATTAGAAAGTTAAAGCTGATCACAAAGTCTGCCAAATAACTTGGGTCATTTGTGTGAGAGCAGTCATTCTCCTTAAGGTGAACCGGGGATAATCATACCTGTCCCCTACCAGCCACATTAAGTAGCATTAAGAGGATTAGCACAGTCCAGTGCTCTGAGTCCTCTAAGAACAGCACTCAGGAGTGAAAAATGCCATCATTTAACTGGAGCCCGTGGCACACCCCAGTCTCTCCCTCTGCTTCTTCATCTGTAAAATGGGGATACTAATAACCCTGCCTTACATAATTAACCTCTCTGTGGATTAACTAGTAATTGATGAGTCCATAAAAACCAGTGTGAGGAAAATCACAAGACGGCCTAAAAGCTCTTCAATATATCATGGTTTTTGTGTAAATTCTGTCTTACTCCATAAAAGTGTTGTTTCAACCAGCTTATATCTCTCTGTTTAGAACCCACCAACTGAATCTGAGTGCATTAAACACATCTGATTATTAGCAGAAATCCTAAGCAAAGCACACTTACTTTAGTCCATGTGAACAGAAAATTCATCAGTCTCCTTCAGTATAGCTTTCTCAAACAACAATGAACATTAACATTGTTTATTTACATTTTATACAGTTTGTATTATTTTTATGATCTTTTTGCTTATACCTCCAATTCAGGGATATTTAACTGTGGAATAAATTGTATTTTTAAATCATACATACTTCTTTATAATTATGAATAAAACCTCAAGATAATGGCTATAATAAAAATAATAAGTATGTGTAAGTTGTGCATAGTTATCACAGAATGTTATTATGTAGAGACTATATCTCATTTCAGCTGTGGAACTACCAGGAACTCCAGAATACTGAACAACAACAGTCAATGCCAACTGCTAAGATGTGGCATGAATTAACATTTTGCTTTGCAAAGATTACTTTTTCTGTTTCTCCTTTGAAACTTATCACTTTAAAATGAAAACTTCATCATATTAATGTAACAAATACTTAATTCTTTCCAGTTTTTCAAATATTATTCTAAAATAAAGATGTGCATACTTTTGAAGAAACAGTTTCTGATGCCACAGCTTCGATCTTAGGATGCCTGTGGTTGTGTTCCCTAGGTGACACTATAGACATGTGATTTCATATGAAAGTTGCTGATGTAGTCTCAAAGAAAAATGTTTTTATTTAGATTGATAGTTATAACACTTAAAGGTATTTCTCGAGCTTCTTTGTGGAATACTGTCCTTTTGGGCAGGACATAGCTTTGCACTCTCAGCAGCTGAGACTACCTAGACAACATCCCAAATAAAGGCACATCAATGTTTTTTTCTACATAAGAAAAGCTTCAAAGTCTTGCCCCTCCCGCTAGATATATGGACAGTTAACAGTTGCTGGAAAGAGGGGCTGCAAGGTGCATCCTGCCCTGAGAACATAAAAGCTGTTAACAGTTGCTGGGCAACTGAGACTTTTCTTCTATGGTTTAGCAGCACAAAAGTTGAATATAAAACTGTGAATAACCTTTCACCCACGTTCCTGTAAGTTACCCCACCCATGCTTCTGTAATCACCCCTCATTCATGGGTTTGTGTCCTTCACCCATGGTTCAGAGATTACTCCCTCACTCACACTCCTGTAGTTATCCACTCCAACATGCTCCTGTAAATACCCCACTCATGCTCCTGTGAGTATTTCATCAGCCATGCTGCTTCTTGGATCTGTCACTGGTGTTGAATTAGAAGTGAGTAGACATTTACTCATGATTCCTGGGAAATGTTAGCACAGCATGCTTATACAGTACAAAATAAACCACATATCACTGTATATATAAAAAGTAATTAAGTTTCAGAACTGGATGTGCAAGTACATCCAGTTCTGAAACTTGTTTTGGTCTAAATGTGTAAGCTCCTATGTTTTTTAATTGTTACAGGAATAGATTCACTGAGGATGAAGTTTGATGTGCCAGTATCCCGTTGTGTTTCTACAGTCACAATTAAATTATTCCACATCAGCCTAATTGCATTACACTGGCAGTAGACAGGATTTCTCCCTTTTCTGTGAGTCAAACTGGTTCCATAATGAGCCAGGGTCCCTAGGCAGGGAGGCCTTCATGCTGAATACATGCTTCAATTTTCAGCTGAGACGAAAGGATTTACCTGGGCGAAGAGCAATTTCTCCAGTTTTCTACTTTGCTCATCTAGATTCAGAACAAGGTCAGGATATGACACGAATATTCTTATAAATGGATACAACTAACTTTTAACTATATTCTGTAAAGTAAGTAGAATGTCAAAAAATGCATAAATGAGAACAAGTCTATTCTATGCTTTTGCCTATATCAGAGAGATAGTGTGGCTTAATACACCGTGATGGCTAAATAAAACATTTCATGGAGAATGTGCCACTCTCCTGATTCATGAAAATTCCATAATTCCATATAGGTGAGTAACTTCTTCTAAGGTCAAGATACTAATGTATTAGGGTCCATATAGATCCAAGAAACAAGAAAGTTCTGGCAGTGTGATCAAAGCTTGTTCTGTCTCTGTCTCTCCCTCACTTCAGTGTGTGTGTGTGTGTGTGTGTGTGTGTGTGTGTGTGTGTGTGTCTGTCTGTCTGTCTGTCTGTCTGTGTGTATATGTGTGTCTGTGTGAGCTTGCCATACAAGGGACTATAACATCTAAGGCTTTGTTGAACAGTGAAAATCAAAATGAAAGAAATGACTATCTCATGGTCCTGATGTCTGGAATATATAAAAACAAAGTAACTTGTAGCAGGCCTTCTTTTGGGCCACTGACCATGTCCCAAATCATGACATGAAGACTTCTTATTAGTCATGAATGTTCAGCCTTACTTTATGCTTAACCCATCAGCTCTTATAACTTAAATTAATATGTTTTTCTTTATCTACCTTTTGCCTCGTGGTTATTTACCTTTCTTTCATTCTGTATGTCCTACTCTGTTTCTGAGTATCTGGTGGCTGCCTGATAGACAGAAACAGAGTGTCTCCCCTTTTTTTCTCCATTCTCTCTCTTCTCTTCTTTCTCTCAAGCCTAGATTTCTCCTCCTACTGCCTATACCTCCTCTGCCTAGCTATTGGCCCTTCAGCTTTTTATTAGACCAATCAGATGCCTTAGGCAGGCAAACTAAAACAGCAACTTATCCTTACATAATTAAACAATTGCAGCATAAACAAATGTAACACACCTATAAATAGTTAAGTAATATCCCACAACAGTTATTCCCTGTTCCTTCATTCTTTATTAATCTCCATTAAAAATATCTACGTACCATTCTGACTAGAGACGACTGTAGATGCACAGACCCCTGTTGAAGCAGCTCCATGTGGAGCCCTAGGTAAAGTTTTTTTTTATGCACTTTAAAAAGATCCTACAAATGTTACAGCACAAGGATTATCCCTGCAAATTTGGGACTGTAGTCTGCATTAGAATTTATTTGTGTGTACCTATTGCCATTTTTTAATTCATTTACCATAAAGTTTTCATTTCTTGGGGAAACCTTTCTACTGTATTTTTCATCATTATTAAAATCTCCTTCATTTGCCATCCTGTGTACCTCCCTCTATCCTAACTCCACTTCACTTCACTTTACTGCATCTGGCCCCCAGAATTGTGAACAGGTGAAGCAAAGAAGGTACTTTCATAGGCTTTGTGTGTACATAAGTTTGGTCAGCTTGTCATTTACTGGTTACTGGAGTAATGTCCCACAACAAACTACTACAAATTTCCACCCTATGGAGCATAGCCATCTTGTCTGCACACGTTCATGATGGTCAGCCTGACAGTTTTGGAGCTAATGTCCTGACTTCACTAAGTTCAGTCTGACTTGTTCATGAGTCCTTGGTCACCTGGAGGGTGAGCTGTGGAATGATTTTTTTAGATGAGTGCCCCTAAATAATGCACAACTCCACAGTTTTCATGAATCCCACTGCTGTAATGGGGGACATGAGTGGCAGTGGGGTCCAGTTTCCTCTGGATTTTTCTTTTGGTCCTGTTCATATTAATGTTTGATCAGATCATTAGTCTTTCTCTGGCGAGCAGAAAACCTATGCAAAAATACCAGATGGGTTTTTTTCATTTTGTCAAGGATACTGAAACACTTTCATTGTCATTTCAGTCTACTAAAGGGACGTTAACTTCTCCTATGGGACTATACATCCAAAGACCACAAGTTCTCCTCACTCTGCCCTCCTGCCACTGAACAGCACTTGAGCTAGGTAGGGATGGGAAGGATTTTCAAGTCCAGAGAAAGGATGATGCTTTCATCTAGCTGCCATGAGGCAATGTGCAGGGCAATTTCTGTATCACAGATTCTGAACCAAAACCAGCTCTGCCTCCCATGACCGTGTTCTCAGGATTTGCAGATATAGAATTCTAACTGCTCTTTAAAGACTGCCATGCTGTGGTGAATAATCTAAAGAAACAATAGAAGAGAAGCTTAGAATTAAGATGTATCAGCAAATTCTTCACAGTATCTAATACAAGCTTTGTCCAGTTCCATTCTAAAATGTTTTTCTTCAATACTTTGAACATTTGCTTTGGGAGGTAGTTCATTCTCAATCCTAGGGGCAAAGTCAGAAATGCAAGCATTACTTAGCATGGAGATTAACCTTCTATACATTCTGGAGTTCAGCATCTTTATTATTTCTTTACTGTTATCTATAATAGTACAGTCATATTGCCAAATATTCCCTAATAAACAGTAAAGAGACCTTAGCAGTAATGCATATGAATGTAAGTAAGCTTGCTAAAGTACTTTGAGGTACTTCTTCTGAGAGTAAAGTGTTCTGAACCTGTTTGTGTATTGTGTATCAGAGTTACCAGTGGAGAGGAAGAAAATAGAAGACAAAGGGAATGTGGAAGGGAGGAAGAGAGAGGGAACAAAGACATAGAAAAAGGGAGGAGAGAGAGAGAGAGAGAGAGAGAGAGAGAGAGAGAGAGAGAGAGAGAGAGAGAGAGAGAGAGAGACCTGTCTGAAAGGTCTGCAAACTCATTCATTTATTTGGTGTCTTTTAATAAATGCAAGCTTAATGGTTGTTGAGACTACCCAGAGGATAGTAACAGAAAAAGGACAACTAAAAGCATGTCTGATCATATGTTTAACAATGTGACTAATTGTCTTAGTCAGTGTTCTACTACTGTGAGGGGACACCATGACCAAGTCAACACTTATAAAAGAAAGCATTTAACTGGGGACTTACCTACAGTTTGAAACGGTTAGTCCACTATCATCATGACAGGGAGCATGAGACACAAAGACAGACATAGGGCTGGAGAAGTAGCTGAGAGATTTACATCCTGATCTGCAGCACACACACACACACACACACACACACACACACACACACACACACGAGACAGAGAGAGACAGAGACAGAGACAGGGCCTCCTGTGAGAGATTTTAAAACCTCAAAGATCACTCCCAGTGACACACCTCCTCCAACAAGGCCATACCTCCTAATCCTTCCAAACAGTTCAACTGGGGACTAAACATGCAAATATATGAGGCTATGGGGCCTTTCTTAACCAAACCACCAAACTAATAAATAGTCTGTTCATTTGCCTGCACTGGTCTGGAACCTCAGAAATGTGTTTTCTAAAGAAAATTCAGCTGGGGAAAAGGATGAGGGCCCCGTCAACCTTCACCACATAACTATATATGAGCAATCCATTTAGATAATGCCTGTGAGAATCATAACAGGGAAGTTCTTTTAAAGTACAAGTGAAAAGAAAACATTTTCCTGAGAAACACAAGATCCAATAATTTTTAAAGGAACTATTTGTTACATGGAAGGGGAAAAATCATAGAAACTGTCGGTCAGTGGTGGGATCTTGGGATCCATGTCATCATTGTTTACACTAGCAGTCTATCCAGAGCAAATCCTAGACAAATTACTTGAGTCTAGATGCAAAGCTCCTTCCTTGAAGTAAGCTATCTATGATTAATTTATGCAGCTACTCGGGTCCATTTCCTATTAATAGTGTATTTATCATAGCTGTATTGAAGGGCTTAGCTTTTTATCTGATTTATAAACATATTTAATATGTTTTGCCAATGCAAGTTTTAATGTGTTTAATAAAATGCTCTATAAACTTTATTATTAATGTATAAATTTCATAGATAACTGAGTAGAGACTACATCTCCTATCTAGGTCATATTTTAAACAATTTATAACGATTTTTAATGTGTTATTTAGTTGCCTTCGGAGTGTGGAATGAAGGGTTTGAAATGAGCCTGCAGAATCTTCAAAGCCTTCTTTGAAATCCAAGGTTTTCAGTAGATTTGGATGTATGTTGTATCATTCTTTTCTATGAAATAAAAATGATGAACAGAATGAAATTTGTCATGTTCCCTTATAACACCTAACTTATGATACACTTCTGCTCCGGTGCACTGAACCAGGATGTATTAAACATCAAACTTCTTGACTTGCCATATGTTCTAAGTGTGAGAAAGATAACTTCACCTATACAACAATCCATCTATGTTTGCCTGTTGTATGAAATTTGCCACACAGCAAATCACACAAGGAATCCGACCCATGAAGCCTGCCTTATTGTTTGTGTTAAGATACCCAAGGGCATTTGTTTTTACACTGCTGTACTGGAGTTTTTCTATTAGCCAGCCACTAATGTACTGGTAGATTTAATCTAATAACCAGATATTCTGTAACGTTCTAGCCTTACCACTTCCACATAGGATGAATTCAAATACCTCCATTTAGAGTTAGCAATAGCAGTGCTGTCCTAAGTCTTTGTTAAAGACTCCCTGATGTCAGAGCAAACTGCATTGTATGGCCATTTTTGCTTTTAGCACTGTTGGCCATTGTTTCATTCGAGTCTTGTTACTGCATAGAGCTATTCAACATAAAAGACAACAGACTCATCACAGTAGACTGCACAGTATTTGCTGTCCTGTAAGATTATTAAATTTGCCCCATTTCAACTTCAGGAAATATTCTGATTTGGATGAAAAAACTGTTTAATACCCTCACTGTTGAATTGAAACACTTGCTTGTTCTCCAGCTGGGTGATAGACATGCCACCTGAGCTTGACCTCTGACCTTCACATGCATACATATACAAACATAAATACACAAAGAAAACAGATTATTCTCTTATTTTGCAGTAAAGAAATCTAATCACAATGTTATTATGCTACTGCAAGAAATCCACACTGTCTATATAATGAGCAAGGGAATTTATTAGGGAATAACTCATTATAGAATGGGTATTTATCGTAGGGTCTGGGAAAGCTGAGCTATGTCCCACACTGATCTTCTTCCAAGACTGCCTGGTCAATCCCAGCATCCAGAACCATGAGAGAGTGAGGGAGCGAAGAAAGGGCTGAGTATTAAGGGTCCAGAGTGGTCATGCCCCAGGGGCATGTACTTCAAGGTCATAGGCAGTGTAACAGTTACCTGCTCCCTCAGGAGGGGTGGTGATTCAAGGTCATAGCTAGAACAGCTACCCACTACATTATGACAGTTGTTTTTAGTAATTCTTCAGCCTGGTCATTATTCTTATTATAATTTTCTGCTCATTTTAACATAACAATTTTTTATTAGGGAACATAAGAATATAATAATATACCCATTATAGTATTACAAGCTAAGTCTTTTTATATTATTGATTGATTGATTATTTAATTAAGACAGGGAGAAATATGATTTATTGTATAGGACCTAAACTTGGCCACAAGTGAGGACAGAACTGGTCCAGAATGCCACAGGTACAGGGCAGAGGACCAGCGTAGACTTGTGTGGTTGTAAGGCATTCAGTCTCTCAGAGATGGTCTCAGTGAGCAGATGGTGAAGTTCCAGCTCCACTGAGACATATTACCAACAGTAGTAAACAGTTCAACAACTTGTACCAGCTCCTTCAGCCTCCATTGGTACACAACCTAATTTAGTGCCTTATTATTCTTCTATTCTGCTTTTCTTCTGCACATTCCTTTCTTTCTCTCTTTCTCTCTTTCTCTCGAACAGTGCAGGAGTTTCAAGGAAGATGGCTCTAAGACTGAGAGCAACCTAAGTCCTTTAAATCCATTGCCGTTATAACTAAGACAAGTACCATAAATATATAGTGATTTTCCTCATAGTTCCAGGCAGACTTATCATTTGATTCTGTTGAGCAAAGTCTTGCTGAAAGGCATATTTTGGTAGAAAGGTGGTTGTGCTTATGATTCAAGATGCTTGCAATTTTATTACTTCTACTTGAATTAAAAATTTAAAACTCATGGTTTTGCTCATAAAATGAAATACACATGAGGAAAATGAACTATTCATCTTTAATGTCACTACCTGATTTTCTCACTCTAAAGTGTAACATGAAATTATATATCACAGACTATCTGTGACCAAGAGGCACACAAACTGTAATTAGCATCTTTATATATCCTTACTTTAAATCAAGAGGAAATGGTCAGGAAAATCTCATCCTGATGTCCAAGAGCAGAGCCTGATTAGGCATAACATCTACTTCAAGCAGTGGAAGCTGCACAGCACAGATCATTGGTAGAGCGTGTATAAGGTGTGAGGCTAAGTTCTGAGAGCTGCAAAAACAAAACTGACAAGAAAAAGAAATATCTCCAGATTATAAAACCCTTTTTTTTTTCTTAAACCAGATAGAAATACTAGGCTTTTTAAACAGGAGTGAAATTGGGCCTGAGAATATTGAAATAATGTTTCCCATTTATATTAACATCATTTTTTTTTCTTGGAACGTTGAGTTTCAGTGAAGTTGAAGGTGAAATTTTTAGAGGCATGTTACATGTAAAATAATGCAGACAAGAAACAGTAGAGAGTTCAGAATATACAAAAAATGTCTAGCCTATAATTATGGTTCATTCACATGTGTAGAAACTTCTCTAAGAACTTTAAATATGTTGTATCATTTAGTCATGAAATAGTCCTGTGGTTTTATCCCTACTATTCCAGTGATATCGCTGGAATGTGGGGATTTTACCATACTTGCTCCAGATTATTCAGTTAATATTGCTAAATCTTAATCTGATACAGAAGCCCAGTTCTGAACCCTGAGTAAATCACTATAAACAAAATGAGAATGTTTCAAGTGATCTAATTGTATAGATTTCTAATATGAAAACTCAGATCATGAAGGAGTCCAGTTAAACTATAGTTTTGGCATTCAAAACTACTGTGTGGCTCCAAAGCCATGGCCTTCCTCCTTTTCCACAAGTACAGTCCTAAGCTCAAGAAATAAGAAGGAGAAAAAGAAAAGAAAATTTCCTTTATAGGGTTCTCCATGATTCCCTATCACCTTCAGGCAGAAGCTTTTCAAAACACGGTTATAAGATTTGCAGACATTCTTTCCCTGATTCTGTCCCTAACCGGTTTCTAAGATGCCACATCCCCAAAAGTTTGAGTAACATCTTGTTCCTCATTATTTCTTCTTTCTCTTGTGTAGCTGCAAGCTTTCCTGTGTCCTGACTGGCCGGTGGTTGGGACAAATCTCTCACACTCGTGTTCCCCAAGTAAACACACAGAGGCTTATATTAATTATAACTGCTTGGCCATTAGCTCAGGCTTATTACTGACTAGCTCTTACACTTAAATTAAGCCATAGATCTTATCTATGCTTAGCCACGTGGCTTGGTACCTTTTTCTCAGTTTTGCCTTGTTATCTTGCTTCCATTGTGTCTGGCTGGCAACTCCTGACTCAGCCTTCCTCTTCCCAGAATTCTCCTTGTCTGCTTATCCCACCTATATTTCCTGCCTAGCTACTTGCCAATCAACATTTTACTTATCAACCAATCAGAGCAGCACACATTCAGAGCATACAGAATGACATTCCCCAGCACTCTGGCATTTGTTATCTGACTTAACTAGATTTAGTTTTAAATATATCAAACTTAGGATCTGTTCAAGTATCTAAAACCAAAATGACATCAATGAAAATGCCCTTTCCATCTAAATCATCTTTTAAAAGCTGTCACATCCCCTTCTCTGCAGCACTACTCCTTCAGGTGTATGCCCATCTTTCTTCACCTCCTTCCTTATAACTTTCCAATCAATGCTAATGTGGAATGTACCACACAGCACGTCTTGGTGACTTCTCCAATGTGTTACACAGTGTTGTGTTTTTAGTCTTGCTCACAAGCTTTCAGCACTGTGTTGCTCACAAGCTTTCAGCACTGTGTTGTGATTACATTCTGACATGGGTGATTCCTTGTTCTCATTCTCCTTGGCTCTTTTCCTTCAACTCACTAGAGAACATACAAAGCCCTTCAGACCTTAATACTGGGCATCCTATTCTTAAATTATAAACATATAATCTGAATTTCACATCCAAGTACATTCTTCCAAGTATCAAATATGAATATCCAAACACACCTTTGATGTCTTTAATTGGTTAATATTAATGATAGTGGAAGTCAGCCCATTCACATGCTGGATTTATACTCTCTCGCAAGTCTCAAATCACCAGTATTCCGGAGGTTTCACTAATTCACTAATATCACAGAAGCATTTTTGGCATACTTTTCAAAGAATACCATTAAGAAATCATCTTCCCAGCTGGGCAGTGGTGGTGCATGCCTTTAATTCCAGCACTCGGGAGGCAGAACCAGGAAGAGCTCTGTGAGTTTAAGGCCAGCCTGGTCTAGAGTGAGATCTATCCAGGACAGGCACCAAAACTACATGGAGAAACCATCTTAAAAAACAAACCAACAAACAAACAACAACAACAACAAAACAAGAAAAGAAAAGAAAAGAAAAGAAAAGAAAAGAAAAGAAAAGAAAAGAAAAAGAAGAGAAAAAAAATCATCCTCCCCTAGGCTTGCAGGTTTTCTGGGCTCTATAAGCCATGAAGTAGTACATTCAGTGCTATTTTCTCAAACCCCACGTAGGGAATAGCCCTGTCTGTCAGAGAGTAAAGCATGTTTCTTGTCACTTATTCCTTCTCAGTCTCCAAAATGCAGCTGCTCACCACAATTGTTGAACTGACAACACTGATGAGGACCTAGCATCAGACCCCACAAGCGGCATCTCCTCCATCACAGTCACAGGGCCCTGACTGTTCTTGCTGGGACTTCCTGTAGCTATCTGCCATCTCTGAATCTGCCATCATTCCACAAACCCTCTTTCTTCACCCCATGTTTGTTGAACTGATTTTCTAAATCTCTGGACACATGGAAAACTGCCCTCAGTGTTAGATTATTCACTGATAATCTATTTTTGCTACATGTTTTCCACAAACCTTCATATAAAAATAGCTTTATACTTATGGTGCCACACATATAAGGAGAGACATTGTTTTACTTTGCATCTCTGGTTCTTTCATTTCAGTGTTTAAGGAAGCACATACACCCAATCATGACAATGAACCTAATTAAACAAAACACCTTTTTCAGACTTATAAGCTACACTTCTACAACCTATATTTGTGTCCAAGTTAAGGACTTCAAATAGAGCTGTAACAAACAATCCTCAGCATATCACATCACCATAGGCTAGGACACTGAGAGGCTGCTTAGTAGAAAACAGCATTCTCTGCTGTGTTTGGTTTCCCTATGTGTTTTCTTCTTGACTCAAAATTATAAAAAAATTGCTGAAATCTAGGAACATTATGTAATTGACCTACTTCTTATACAAAAGAATTGAAGGAATCAAAAATCCACCCATCTTTATTGGAAACTACCCATCACTGTGTGGCAGATGAGGCTGAAGATTGCCATTACTCAGTTACTCAGTCAGTCACTCATCCCATTTTTTAAAATCTTTTTCATCTTGGCTTTTAGCCACAAGACAGGATTGATAAAAAGTGTCTCCAAATACAAGTGAATCAGGATGGGAGGGAGGATGGGGGCCCTGGGAGGAGTAGAGGGAGAGGAAACTGTAATTAGGGTATATCATGTGAGAAAATCTATTTTTCAATAAAAGGAAAAAAACTATATGTGTTTAGTTATACATTGAATTATGTCCATCATAGATATTTTGGTTAACAGTTAATAATAATATTCCTGGTTTTTTTTATTCATTCACATTGTTATATTTTACTGACTTTCTTCTTTCTCTTATACTTGTCTCCCTCCACCTCCCTAAGACTCCTTTTTCCCATTTCCCCTATTAGATCACTTGTATCCTTTACTCTTTTCTTATCTTCTTTTGTATTATCTTCCTCTTCCTTCCTTGTAAAAAAAATCTTCAAATATGAATAAATAAACAAACACATACAATATATACATACATGCATGCATACATATTATGGAAACTCTAATCCTAAAAATTATGCCACAAAATACAATTATAACACTCATAACCCTGTTTCTCACAAGCCACAGATACATATTTCTGGCATGGTCAAGTGTTCTATTTTGAAGAAATCAACATCTGGGCAGAGCAGGAAAGGCAAAGCAATAGAACAGCTCACAGAAGTCCCCAGTACCATTCACTCTTTTCAGTGCTTGAAATTTTTGCACCCAGTTTTGGATGCCATAGAGCTAAAATACCAACATGCAGCAAAACAGTTTGTCAATTAATTACCTCACCTGATGTTTCTCTTGCCTTTTAAGAGCTGGGGATATGGACGGGTGCCACCATGTCTAGCTAACAGAGAAGTTGTTGTTGTTATTGTTGTTGTTTTATTTTGAAATTAGAATTCAATCACAATGTCTCCCTTTCTTTTCATCCCTTCAAATCCTCCCAGATATCTCTTGTTCATGGCCTCTTTTTTCACTAACTGTTATTTAATGAATTTATGAATTTGTATATGCATATATAGTTCTAAATATAACCAATTGAGTCCATGTAATTTCACTTGTATGTATGATTTCAAGGCTGAATGTTTAGTCCTGAAAAACTAATTGGTATTCTCTTCCCTGGGAAGGACCACCTCTTCCCCTCATAGCTTTTCCTCAGTTTCCTGTAGTTATGTGTGTAGAGTAGAGGCTAGGCATGTTTTTTGGTGTTCTCCTTGTTAAGTTCTTATTTGGATAAATCATGTTGGTGAGACAGGGACATTAGGATGCAATCTCACAGAAAATTCTCTGATTCTATGGCTCTTAAAATTCTTCTTTCCCCTTTTCTATGATGTTTCCTGACCATTAGGTACAGAAGAGTTTTGTAGGTTTATCCACTGGGATTGGGCACCACAACTCTGCATTTTGATTGATTGTGGTATTTTGTAATGGTCTTTGTTGCAAAAAAAGGTTTCTTTGATGTGGGGTGCAGACTACATTTATCTGTGGGTACAGAGACATGTGTTTTTATAGATTATTGTTAGGGATTATGCTGCTTTAGTAAATTAGCAGTTGTAGGTTCTCTTCCAATAATCATGATTTCATTAGCACTAAGTAGTTAGCTACGTTTCCAGTACCCTGCATGGTATTCCTTTTCTTGAGAAGGTCTTAAGTCTAATTAGAAAGCTGTTGGTTACTGCCAAGGTATGTTTGCCACTACTGCATCCCTATGGTTATGATGCCAGCCTGGTCATTTATGTGATCTATAGGTATCATAGTTGGGTAGAAAGCTGATTGCCTCCCTCTTGTAGAACTTGCATAGCATCTTCTGGTATAATGAGAGGTAATTCTTGGAGAGGGGGCTCTCAGGTCAGTTCCAGCTCAGGGACATCTGGGCCCTGTTTCTGAAGTACACAGTGTCTTCAGCAATAGGAACTTACCTTCCATCTCTTGGGGTAACCAAATGGAATAATAATAGACTATATGTTTAGGGAGTCTGTTAAACAGCCCTGAATGACAATTCAAAAGTGGGTATCTCATGTCTGATGTTAGAGTTTTTATTGGATGGTATTTGGCTCTTAGAGGGAGTGTCCAGATGAGAAAAGTTTATTACAGCTATACATGTATATTTGTACACTGAATTACATTCATTAGAGGTTTTTTTTAAAACAAAATAGTTAATAGTATAATTCCTTGTGGAATTTTCAGTCACTCACACTGTTATTTTACTGATCCGCCTATTTTTCCTTATTTATCTCCCTCCTTCCCCAAGGACTCCCTTTATCATTCCTCCTATCAAATCACATTTATTCTGCTATTTCCCTTTACCCTTTCCCTACTTCCTTCATTATTTATCTCCCTCCTTATCTCTAAAGAGTCACTTTTTCCCATTTCCCTTATCAGAACACTTATATATTTCTGCCTTGTTCACTGTTCTATTCCTGTAAAGAGACACCATGACCATGGCAACTCTTATAAAAGAAAACATTTAATTGTGGAGAGCTTACGGTTTCAGAGATTTGTCTGACATGATACAAAATCTCTGTATCATGTCCGAAGAGCCCCCTGATATGGGACAGAAGAAAAACCAAAATTAAGGGACTATTCAATTGCTATTAATCTCATGATCCTTTGGTTTTATTTTGACTCTTTAAAACTTCTCTTAAGGTATGAATTTTATATCAAAATTTATAAGACTTATATATATTTTAAAACTTTTATCATGATATTAATGGTCACAGAGAATACTAGCTAATTCTAAAAAAAAAAAGGCTTTATCTAGCTTCCTCTACATGATTTTGGGTTTGAGTCTCCATAAGTTTTCTGCAGTAAACCATGAACATGCCTAATGGCAACTTTGAAGTCTCAAAAAAAAAATAAAAATGCCAGGCGGTTGTGGCGCACGCCTTTAATCCCAGCACTCGGGAGGCAGAGCCAGGCGGATCTCTGTGAGTTCGAGGCCAGCCTGGGCTAGCAAGTGAGTTCCAGGAGAGGCACAATGCTACACAGAGAAACCCTGTCTTGAAAAACCAAAAAAAAAAAAAAAATGATGGGACCCCACAACCATAATCACATCAGAACTATGATAATGCCATTAAGCTGACAAGCACCGCTCAAAGATTAGGTTTGGACTACAAACTGCCCAGGACAATATCAAGATTGCTGACTGAGATGATAGAGCCTCACAGACTACTCCAAACAGGACTTGACCATAATCTAAAATTTCTTTGTGTCCCCATAAGACTACTAGTGCCCCCAGTCAGCAGGAAGTAGCCTAGAAAACTACACCCATATTCCCCCCAAAAAATGGATTATGGATGTTTGTCTTTGTTTAGGGGTTAGTTAAAAATTGTTATTGGTCATAGTCAATCTCTTTCTAAAAGAAGAAAGAAGGATATAATATATAAATGTATTATATATAAATGATAAGATAAAAGCATAGATTATTGAATCTACTCTGAAAAAAAGATACAGATATGATAGGATAAAAGGATAGATTATTGAATCTACTCTGAAAAGAAAAAAAAACAGGAATATAGGTAAAAGATAAAAAGGTAGATTATTGAATCTACTTTGAAAAAAGCAACTACTAGTTTTAAATATTTTACATCGGATTGGGTTTTCGTATATTGTATATAAATTTTGTATATTAATATAAATTTGAGATTAATTTTGTTAGAACATACTGTATATACACTTCTAATCTTGTTCAAGGTATTGTACCTATACAGTTCATTTAACAATGTAATGCAAATTGCTAGTCCTTGAAAGTTATTATTACCAACTAATTAGGATATAAAGAAATGAAAGTTAGTAATTAGTTATTATAGTCAAACTTGTAGTCAGGTTAGGTATGTTTTCAAGATCAGACCGAGATATATTTTAGATAGAAAAGTCATCTTCAAACACTTTGGAGATCTACAGAATATGGCATTTAAGATGTTTTAATAACATAGATTTTTTTATGACAATGAGATATGTCTGCTCCTGGCAGCACCAATCTACTTCTTAGAAGAGGATGGGCATATGGAGTTTACTTTCTTTGTGTCAAAAGTTAGCCACTGGGCAAGAACATGCCCTTGCCTCCACTGCTGACATATGCTGTCCAAATGGACAAGCAGGGCACAAAAGAAGGGACTGCCAAACCTTGCCAAGACAAGGCAGGAAGGCCCTTCCAAATATCCTGCTTCACAGAAATGTCTCTCAGAATTGGTAGGCCTGTAGGCTGATGATGGATGCCCCAATGTTGCAGAGAAACCTTGGGTGACTGTCTAGGCATCCAGCTGTTTCTATCATTTCTCACATTTTTTAGAAGTTGCTTGTTTGCACTTCCTGCTTACTTAGGTAATATTATTTCCTTCTTGGGACTCTGATGTAGTTGAAGAGTAGATAGTTATATTTATAGTTTTCCTTATTAACAAATTCAGAAAAGAAATTAACTAAAGAGGTATAAAGTGTGTAAGTTTGAAAGACATTAAAAGGTAGTTTTGGGTTAGTAATACAAGTTAGGATAGAATGTAAATTAGGTACCACATTTTGGAGTCACCAAAATAGGATAAATGATGGAGTATATTCTCTGAATTTGTCAAATGTTAATGGACTGGACATTGTTAATGTAATTCTTCACTATATATATATATATATATATATATATATATATATATACTTATTGTATATTGTTTTTCTTATATTAGTTATAACATTTTATTATTTTAGATGAAAAAGCGGGAAATGTGATGATATGTTGTGTACCCTAATAAATTTGCCTGAAGATCAGAGAACAGAACAAGTCTCTACATTAAACATAGATGTCAAGGCCATCCTGGACTACATGAGATTGACTCAGTCTAGAAGAGAAAACAGAGCCAGGCAGTGGTGGCACATAACTTTAATCCCAGTACTGGGAAGCACACACACCTTTAATCCCAGGAAGTGATGGCTGACAGAGAAAGGTGTATAAGACATGAGGAGACAGGAACTAAGGCTTTTTGGCAGAAATGTCACTTTCAGCTCGAGGCTTTTTTGGCTGGAGCCTTTTCCGATGAGGAAGCTAATTCGGCCAGAGGCCTATCAGTTGAGGCTCTTTCAGGCTGAGGAGCTGGTGAGGTAAGAGGTGGTGGCTGTGGCTGGCTCTGCTTCTTTGATCTTTCAGCTGTCACCTCAATATCAGTCTCTGGGTTTTTATTATAAGACTGTTTAACAATTCCCGTTACAGGTTTGTCCATTGTGATCATAGCTGGTATCCTGGTGTCATGCAGGCAGACATGGTGGTAGAGATTTCTCTGAGAGTTCTACATTCTGTTCCACAATCAGAGAGAGAGAGAGAGAGGAGAGACAGAGACAGAAATGCAGACAGAGACAGAAAGAGACATAGAGAGACTGGTCCTAGCAGGGATTTTTAAAACCTCAAATTCCACCCTACTGACACACTTCCTCCCATTCCTTTTGATCCTGTCCAACAGTTCCACTCCCTGGTGATTAAACATAAAAACATATGAGCCCATGAGGCCATTCTTATTCAAACTGTCACACCTGCCATTCTATTTACCCTCTTCTTACCTTCTTGGGCATTTACCTCCCTCATCATCCCTAAGTTTTAGGAGCAGTTTTAGGTTTATTAAAAATTGAGTGAAAGAAATGAAAACTCCAAGAACCGATTCCTAGCTATATCATACTCCACTATCTCAAGGCACATCCTATTCCACCATGAACCATGACACTCACTGAAGTATATAAGTGTCAGAAAATTTACAATAATAGATGTTCATCTAACTAAGTACATAGTTTACATTGCAGTTAATTGTTGAACTGCATATTCCACAGGTTTTGAAAACTATAAACACAAACACAGACACACAGACACACACGTACACACACACTTCTTACTGCTATAGTGTTAAACAAGATTTTTTCACAGCTGTAAAAATAATCTGTGCTCTCTATGCTAATTCTTTCCTCCCGTATAGTCCTTGACAACCACTGCCTTTTAACATTCTCCTCAGCTTTTCTTGTTCTCAGAGAGTCAGATAGTTGGAAGGGCATCATATATTATTCTCTCAGATTGGCTTCTTCTGCTTTTAGATGGACATTATTTAAGGATTCTCATACCTTCTCATGGAACTCTGCACTGTACTTTACCTTCTCTTTAGAGTCTTTTTATTTCCCAGTCATTAGCTAAGTCATAACCAGTCACCCTCTCCTCTTGTTTTGCCTCAATTTTCTCCTGTATGATGCTTCCTGTTTCTTTTGTTCTCTGTTCCCACCATTCTTCACAATGAATAGTTATTCTTGGAGTCATACTTTTCTGAAGTATGACTCACATTTTAGCAGCCAACTTGTCAAACATTCCAAAATTTCTATGGTAAAAACAAACAAAATCTACTTGGATCATCCTCTGTGTAGCATCTATAGACTTTTAACTCAGAAAAACTGATGGAGTGACATTTATATGTAGTATAGTAAAGGACATCCAGTAACGTAAATATGTAGAAAGAGGAACAGAAAGGAGACATCACCATTGGAAGTATGGTCCAAGAGCCATGCCCAGGTGAACCCTGCAATAACAAAATACACACCTCTTTTTTTAAACAGACAGGTGGAAGGCCCTTGGTAATTTCAATGACTTAGACACTTCCCTATGGAACAGTGGTTCTCAACCTTCCTAATGCTGCTACCCTTTAATAAAGTTCCTCATATTGTGTTGAACACAAACTATAAAATTATTTCATTGCTACTTCATAACTATAATTTTGCTACTGTTATGGATTATAATGTAAATATTTTTGGAGAAGAGGTTTGACAAAGGGATTTCAACAACAGGTTGGGAAACACTGCTCTAGAACATCTGATTTACTTTAACATAAGAGTTTGCATCTTTGCAACTCTCACATTTTTATCATCTTCTAATTTCTTAATAGTTCAAGGTTAACAACAAGGCAAGCTACATTCTATGAAGTAAAAAACTGCATAAGTAAGCTTGAATTTCCTTTTATGATGTCTCTGTAACACTGCTCATCACTAGTAGCTTTCTAAACACATCTTCGGAGACTGACCTAGTGAAAGCAAAGAGCAAACGTGCTCCAGAGAGACCTTGCATGAGTTTGTTTATCTTGCAAAAGAAGACATTTATCTTCATAGTGCATTAAAAACACTTTTATGGATGCTTTTACAAAGCATTGACACATAGGTCATTCTGTGTTCTGTAGCTTTACTCCTACTGCACTGAGAAAACACTGGTACAGAGAACATTTTAATATCCTTCTCCTTAGTGGAATCTTGTTAGTATCACAGTTAAAAGAGTTGAACATATGATACTTAATATCTAGATTCAGCTTCTATTTTTCTTGCTGGATAAGTCATAATAGCTTGAGGCAAAATAACAAGGAATTCATACAAATCATCCTTTCCTTCTAATTAAAGTTACATTCGTGAGGCAAAGTACAAAAGAAATAATTATATGTCTGAACTCACTCTCATGGCAAATAATTGGTGAAAATTATGGTTGATATTAGAGTATCTGTTTAATCTTCATATATAAATCAAATAATGATGGTGCCTAATTGTTAAATTCTATTTGCAATAATTAGACTGAAACACTAATTTAAAGCCACATGTTCAGTAATATGCTTCTCAGTTACTGTAATAAACACCAAGACCAAAAGCAACCTGAGGAGGTTGCCTTCAAGTTACAGACCATCATGGAGGTAAGTCAAACCAGGAGAGCAAGAGAATGAAAACTGAAGCAGAACCCATGGAGAAATGCTGCTGACCAACTTGTTTCCATTGCTTGCTTAGCTACCTTCCATATACAACACAGAGGCATCTGCCCAGATACATCATTGTCTACGGGGGCCTACCTCAATCAGAAATCTAGAAAATATCTTCTTAGACATACCCACATGTCAAACTGATCGAGATAATCCTCAATTGAGATTCTCTCTTATGAGCTATGTGTAGTTTTATGTAAGGTTGGAAAAAAAGACAATTATGACAGGGCATGGCATAGACATCTGACAAAAAAGATGTGGATGTTTCTTTTTATTGTCAACATTATTGAGTCTCCTGCTCAAATTGTACTTGTTTCTTCTTCTTGTGTCAGACTTGGAGGTTTTGCCCGAGTCCTGTGCCTTGCAGGCATGCCATTCTGGTTAAATGACTATGTTGTGAGCAGGTTCCAGTGCAGAGTTCACAATCACCTTCACTGTAACACAATATTTCAGCATCATTGTTAGCTGAGCCTTTCAGTGTGTCTGTAAAGTACACTCCAATGTGCTCTGGCAGCAAGTCAGACGATTCGATTTGCAAAGACAAGAAGGCCCACATGAGGCCCACCAAATCACCCTCTACTGTAATCATCACATCTAGCATTTGCACTTGGTCCCAGATCATTCTCCCAAAATGAACAAATAAAGCGATAGGGGAAAAGTGCTTCTTGGCAATGACTTGAACTTAAATGGTGACAACAGCTGGTTTGGCAGATGTTATTCATATAATGCAACATCTGTGTTCTTGATGGTGGAACTGTGACTAAATTCTTATCTCTAGGTGTCCTAAAATATATATTAAAGGAATTTTCAAGTAAAACTGGGGAGTACTCAATTAAATTAAGAGTTAATGTATTAACATGATAATAAGCACTTCCAGGTTTGCCAGTCATATATCTCCAAATTATAACCACTTTTACAAATTTGAACTCATATACAGAATCCTACTCAATTTTGCCTCATAGCCTTGCTAATGCAAAATAGTTTAGATAAAACAAGTACTGTATAATAATCAACTCTTTTAGACTATGGTAAATCTAATGTTTTCTGCTTTGCTAAAGCTAACTTTCAATTAGAATATACTACCCTATAAAAGTAGGTTTTAATCATAAGAATCCAAATTTTTAAATAAGCAGCAATGAGTCCTCAGATTTGTTTATGCAAATATGTAAATTACTGTCAGTGCATATGATGTTAATATTAATATAAATCTATTGTAATCAGTAGTAAATTCAGTTTAAATTGCTTTGGTTCCTTTCTGTCCTTCCATCCTTCCTTTCGTCAATCCTTGCTTTTGTACATTTAACGTCACCAATCATTCTTGCACTATTAGACCTTATCTTTCTGTAATTTATTTATTCCTTCCTGGTGATTCTTCTTGCATTGAATTGAATTGATTATGTTAATGTGCTTTGGTAGTGTTTTCGATTTTGTAAAATTTCTTATTGTTTTGAGAAATTAGCAGTTTGACCTAACAGTGCTGTGCCTTTATATCTCATAAGATTTTTTCAAAGGTTTTTTCCAGTTGCGTTGTTTTATTTATTTTATTTAATTCATTCTGTAAATGTTTGTTTTATTTTCACACATTTATATTTCAATGAGATAACAGTTCTCATCTTTTCCTCATATCAACATTCTTATAATAGCTTTTTACCGGCATTGTACTTTTCTTTTAAATTTCTCTTAATGAAATAATGTATAAATGGTATACAGTGTAACATTTTGATACATATAATAAACTGATTTAGCTATTTTCATGTCTATTTCTACTTTGCTAAAACTATTTTTTAGAGTGAAATGGCATTTCAAACAACAATCAAAGAAGAAAAAATGAAGTCCTACCTTGTAACAAATGTATCATTTTATTTCCTTGGTGATGAGAATGTTTAAAATCAACTATCAACAAATTCAAGTCTTTAATAAACTATCATTAAAATGATGCTTTGCTCTTTATTAAATGTTTAAAACACAAATTCAGCCTTTACATTAAAAGTGTACTACATTTAATGACAGCTCCTCCTTTCTTCTAACTCTCTGTTCTTGCTAATCACTGTGCCACTCTATGCTCAAGTTACTTATAGTTTTCTTTGCATGTGTAGAACACACTGTGGTTTGTTAATTTTTGGTTTGGTTTTCCCTGTATGCATTATTTCATACAGAATGCCATGTGTGGCACACTCCTGTGTTTATTCGTAGTGTTTAAAGTGAAAGTATTCTTTTCTTCTTCAGGCTAATTAATATTTAATATATATAAATATCTATGAATGTATATACATTCATAGATATATATATATAGATATATAGATATATATATATATACTATAAACACATATTTGTCCATTATTGAAAGCTTAAATTATTTCTGTATTTGGGTTATTTTGAATATGGTAATAAACTGAAAACTGCAAATTCTCTGTAAGGTATTGACAAGAAACATATATCTGCAATGGGTGACTGTGATCTACAGATACCACTCCTAATTATCTATACACAAAAAAAGAAGTCTGAATCCTTAGTTGTGTCTGAACATGAATGCTCACAGAAGCTTTGTGTGTCATTTAAAAAACAACTGAGGTCTGGGATATGACCTGCTCAGACCATAAAAGTACTTAATGCACAACCATAAAGACTTGATTTCCATCCCAGGACCATGTGAAAAAGCTAGACTCAGCCGCATGTGCCTGTAACATCAGCATTATGGGAAGCTGATAAAGAGGAGAACCAATTGTTTGTGATAGCCAGTCTATCAATTATTACAGTGCCCAGGTTTAGTAAGAAATCCTGTCTCAAGTGAAAAAGTCAAAAAGAGAAAAAACAAGAAAGAGCAGGAAACAAAATATCCTCCCCTACTGCATATAACAAACAAAATTAACATACATATACAATAAATAAATAAATAAATAGCAAGACAGGCCCCCAAATCTGAGAATACCTGTCAACATATTATTGACTGAAAACAATGGGATAAATTCACAGGATAGAATAATACCCAAAAGTAAAAGGAATATAGTTTTAATATATTTATTAACAAGATAAATCCCTGAAATCTGCTTTTCTTTTAAATTTATATTACCATGCATGTATGCAATATTGCATGCATGCCTCAGAGGTCACTTTGAAGGAATCTCTTCTCTGCTTTCACCATGTAGGTTCTGCTGATTGAACTCAGTTTCTCAGGGGTTTTTGAGCAAAATAGTCTTGGTAATAAAGAATGTTATGTTTCTATTATGTAAAAATTATACAATATTCAAACCAATATGTAATAATTGAAAGCAAAAAAGAAAGTGTATTTCAATTGTTAAATAACAATGGAAATTTTGACAGTGAGAAAAAAAAATATGAAATGCCAGAGGACAATAATTTGGAGTTGTAAATTTGACCATCATCTTCAATGGAGAGGTACTTTCGTAAGTTTTCATATGACAAAGTGTCAAAATTTACATTTAAATGTGAGTTAGGTATTACATGCCAATTATATAGCAAGGAAATATTCACAAAATAACTTGTTAGGTAAAAGTTAACCATGTAAAGATAAAATTGAGCAAGTCACTTTGATATATATCCAATTACACAGATCTTTCAATACAGAGCTAAAAGTTATAATAAGTAGATCAACATTGGTCTGAAGAAAAAGGATTTGTGGAGGGACAGTGGATTGGCAGGTGGCAGATAACTATAGAAAGTCCAAGAAAACATAGCCAAGGACATGTGACTGTGATAGATGAGATGCTGCTGCATGTATAGTCTGCTGCTAGCTTCCCATTGGTATTGTCATTATCTAGATTGGAAACACTCATGCCCAGTTTATACCAACCCACTTTTTACTCCTATCCAAACTTTAAGCCTCTTCTAGGAAGTATTCTTATTTCTCTTGTGTTTAAATATTTAAACCACACTCTTTAATAATGTATTGTTCTTAAAGACTGAAACTTCAATTTATACAAAACCATCAGTTCCACAAATTTGAATTTCTATTTAACTGATTTATTTTAGAGAAGAAAGACAGTACTATTTCTTGAAAGTTTACCTCAAGGACTTTTGCTGAGGAAGAATTTTACAAATGAGAAATGACGTAGTTACTGAAGATATTATAGGCTGACCAAGATAAATGAATAAAGCCCAATCATGATTTAAAATTGATGTTTTAAAGATAGCTACTTTGAGAAGTAATATATGTCTTTCTGTGTGTTAGAATTGCTGTCTTATACAACAGAGACATCCTGATTGCTTCTTGTCATCTGTATTTGTGATGACCTCTCTGTAACCAACATAGTGGTGTAGTGTCACTTTCAAGGCTTCACAGCAGCATCATTAAGTCATCTGGCATCACTCCTGGCTTCACAGGAAGAGACAAGGACAGCTCAGAGACATGACTTCAGTATGTTTAACCTCAGCTCCAAAAAATATCTCAAGAAAAATGAAGTACTTCACTCTCTCTTATGTGTCGCTCATTATCTACAATGTACCTGGAAATACTATATTTTTATAGCTCCCTTTCCTTCACAAACTCTTGGAAATTTCTCTTAAAATTGAAAAATGACTGTGTTATTGGATGGTGGGGGGAAAGGGAGGATAAGTCAAGATGAGAAATGGATAAGGATTAGGATCAGCTGAATCAGATGATGGTCGATTGTCAAGTTAAAAAGCAGAATTGGTGCTCCTGAGCTACGAGGAGCAGCCTCCATCATCCTCAGCTGGATTCCTAAGACTACACCCTTAACAATTATGTTAACAGATGGAAATCTGTGAGGCTTCTTCTACACAAGTTGGTGAGTTCTTGTACAGCATGCTTTCAAGGAGATCAAAGTGAGATATATATTTAAGTGCTCCCGAGTTTAGTAAATACAAGTTATAATTCAGTGACAGACACCGAGACTACAAAAGCTACACATTAGTGAACTGGATAAGTACAATGCAGATTATGTCTATAAGTTTTTAGTTTGGGGTCACGATTATTTCTTTTTTCAATTCAAGGAAATGCAATCTCTTCCATGCTAGAAAGCAATGTTGAATTTTACAAAGTCGCATATCATGAAATTCATTGCCCCCATTTAATGATATCACAGTTAGAAGAAACACAGTGTCAGTCATGCTTTCCAGGGGGCCCTGTCCAGGTGCAATAGACTTATTTAATAGATTTCACTGATTCATTATCTAACACTGGACAGCGTTTGGGATGACAGTGAAAATGATACCTTGAAACTACTGTTGATGTGCCTGTGTCCTCTCCTATATACCAATATTTCTGGGAATGAGTGAGGAGCGCCAGTAGCCTCATAACGTTTCCATTTTGAAATAAAATTATTTTATGTATTTATTAAATATCTATGACAGGGAACATAAGATAACAAGAGCTATGAATCATGGTTATTTAAATGGGTTACCACCAGCAGTGATAGCAACACTGATAGTTTAGCAATAACATAAACTATAAAATGGTATCTCATATGAAAGATGTATTATATTATACATAAATACTATGCCTTTCTCATTTGCTCTTAGACTTATTGGGATTAGCAGTATTTTGGTCTCCCAACCTTGACAAACAATGATTATTTCCAACTTTTGACCATAAGGAAAATTTTAACGTGTATGCTAAAATAGGAAATACAAGATGATAGTTATATTTAGCCAGTTAGTACCTATACACTAAACATCAGAGAAATTATTTATGTGTATAATTACTTTTTTCCTAACACAAACACACACACACACACACACACACACACACACACACGCACACGCACACGCACAAACACACACACACACACACACACATATACACACACAGGTGCGTGTACATCATACTCACAGAAGTGCTCATCAGTGAGACCTCAGGTCAACGATCCACTCAGTGTAGATACTAGACTCACAAAGTCTAGAGTTTAGCATCTTTTTGTTGTTTTTGTTGTTATTTGGTAGCAGTAAACTTTCTAAAAACTCCAAGCTTTTATTTTTCTATCCTCCATTCTTCTAACAATATAAATTTATTTTGACTTTAACAAAGATGAGAAAATCAGATTACAGATAAGCATCGCCTTAGATCTGGGCCATCAAGACATATTTTTTCTTTCAACAAAGTACAGCTAGAATTATTACTGACAGTTTTTCTAAAGGCTTCAATTATCCCACAGATTATGCCCCCCAAATTCTCATCATTTTATTGCTGATTCCTTTAAATACTTCAATCAATGGAATAAATCACTATTGGTGATTTTGATAACCCACAATTTAGAACACAATATTGAAGAATAACTTTCTAAAAGTCTTTACAAAATAGAATGTGATATAATGGAATTGTGAGAAGCTAAAAAATGTCATTTTACTTCTCAGTTAAGTACAAAAATCTGAGAGTGAAAAACATGTTTCATGCCTTTTAGTATAAAAGTTTATATGTGTGTGGTTTTAATTTGAGCAGATTACATAATATTTTAGTGGCATCAAAATTCCTTTGTGATTATTATTTGTTATTTATATTTGTTTGGAGGTTTTGATTTTTTAAACAGGGTTATATTATGTATTCCATGATGGCTAATAGCTTTGACTTGTGATACTCAGGCCTCAGGCTCTCAAATACTGGCATGACAGGTATGTATCACTAAAGTTATGCTTAGGTATTGTTATGGTGATGATAGTTTCTTATCCTCATGAGTCTGTGCTAAGTAGATACACTCTCTTAATTACATTTATGTTAGGGCTAGATTTGCTTCGTGAAGTCTCTGTACCCCGAGAGGGAACACTCATATCCTTCCGTGCCTATTCATGAGACACAGATGAGATTATCTTGGATGAGTACTAGTGTTTGGGAATATAATTCAAACCAACCTCTCCTCACATGTTCAGCAATGCCTGTAGCCTATGCTATATTGCTTCTAGGTTCTTTGTCCTCCGCAATAAGAATTGGGACATTCTGTGATGCTTTCCTTCTGATAAATGGACCACATTTATCATGTCTTGGGTTCCTTTGGTTACATCCCTAGAATTACTGTAGGTGGGCCTTAGAACTTAAATTTTCAGTAGCCATGGTCCTATGAAATTGAACTCTACTTCTTAGCCAGTAGTTAATTAGGTAGACATGGGGGCACTGGCAGAAAAATATTTCTTGTTTTTGTTCCTCTCTTTGGTCTCCCAGAAAAAGAAAGTAGTGCAAAGCTCCCTTCGCTCATGAGAATTATACAGTACTTCCAGCTCAGAAATTCATGGGTTAAAGAATATAAAATTAATTTTAAATTTGCAGAAATGGTCATGCTAGTAAAATTTTAAATGATTGTCTCAATTACTATGGGAAGCAAAAAAAGACATTTTAAATATACCATATATATTTCTTTATTTTCTTTTTTTTGGTTCATGCCACAGTGTATATTTAAATCAATTCTTCATATACAGTAATGCCTGTGACATGTCACATGTTAATCATTCCTCAGAAATACTTCTTATGACTTCCTTGTCAGTTTCTTGTGGTTCTGGTTATTAAACACAGGATCTAGTATATGTCGGGCAATATTTATTTATTCTTCATTATTGAGATGCGTTCCTAAGCCTCTTTAGTCCTGAATAATAAAAAAGTACATATTGAGTTTAAAAGGAGATTGTCTCAGTATGTTTCCAAATAAAAATTTAAATATCCTATAATTGATCTTTGTCCTGCATACCAAATAACTACAATCACAATCTTATCTAGACATAGAACATGCTGAATTCCAAACACATCCTGTGTGTGTACTCTATCCATGCTCAAGGGCAGTTCTTCTCTTTTCCTTTGGATTGCTACTATCAAACACAATAGGATGTAGTACTTAAATCTTCTGCTTGTATAATACTTCATAGCTTACTAAATCATTACACATTCTACTCATTTCATACAACAAGTTACCATAGAAGCGAGTTAGGTTTCAGAGGTGTCAAGTAAAATATTCACAATTCTAGTGCTAGTAAAAATGGACTCAAGTTTCAGTAGAGTTTTGCTTTTAAATTCTACTTCAACACTCTTACTACTATTACCAGATTTCAAGAAAATATATCTACAACTTTCTGATGTAATAAATATCCTTTGACTTTATCAGCATGCACTCAAGGTCCAAGATATAAAATGTGTAATGCAAAAACAGGTATGTCTGTGGTTACCCTTGTTCAGTCCATGTTTTGGCAGTCATGCTAGTGAGACTATGTATGAAGGTTCTGACATAACTCAGAGACATACTCTCCCTTATCCTCCAGCTCTTTTTTTTTTATTTTTCCTTTATTCAGCTCTCATACAATACATCCCAACTGCAGCCTCCAATCCCTCCCCTCCTCCCAGCCCTACTATCTCCTTTCTCCCCCAGATCTGTTGCTCCTCTGTTTCCCTTCACCAAAGAGCAAACCTCCCAGTGATACAAAATGAACTTGACCTAACAAGATGCAATAAGACTAGACAAAAAAAATTAAAAAATAAAACAAAAACTCATATCAAGGCAGGACAAGACAAACCCAGTAGGAGGAAAAAGGTCCCATGAGCAGGGAAAAGAGTCAGAGATGCCCCAACTCCCACTGTTAGGAGTCCAACAAAACCCAAAGCTAAACAAGCACAGCATGTACACAGAGGGCCTAGGGCAGTCTCATGGAAGCTCCGTGTTTGCTGCTTCAATATTCTGGCTCTCAAGTCTTTTTGCACTCATTTCTGCATTGTTTCCTGAGCCTTAGATGTGAGAGTTGTTTTGTAGATATATCTATGAGGACCTGGCTCCATAACTCTTCAATTGGATTGGTTATGGTGTTCGGGAAAGGTCTTCATCTGTTAAAAAGAGGAGGTTCCCTGATGAGAAGTTAGGTCTAACACTTATCTCAGGTTACAAGGACAAATATTTAGAATATAGTTAGGTATGGTGTTGGTGGTTGTACGGACTGCTACAAGAAGTGACTTCAAGATTGGTGACTTCATCAGCACTGAGCACTTGACTAGCTTTCCAATAACAAGCTTGAGTTAATGTAGGTATTATTGTCACAATGTGGAGAAGGCTAGTTTGAACCAGCCTAGTTATTTGCATGTGACAAGCTGAAAAACTGAATAGCTACAAAATTAAAGCATCCTGTTCCTCAAACTGTACAGAAAATATCAACCTAAATTACACTGTATTTCCCTTTTCCTTAAAATATCTAATACAGAGCAATATTTTCTTTCCATAAACATTCATGTGATTAATAGGAAAATGTGAATAAAATAGTTACAGAAATAAAAGAAACAATGAAGAAAGAACTGGAAAGAGAGATGATATGTCTAATTCATTTTCTATAAAAAACTAATTATGTTTCATTTTTATCTTCTTGTTAATTTTTTTTTCTTTGTAGCTGCAGCACTCATCCTCAAACCAGCTCTTGCTTTATTTTGTCTACTCCTTTGAAATGTTCTAAAAAGAAAGTGAAACAAAAATCTTACAAATGACACATGAATAGCATTACTCAATAGATTTAAAGGTAAGTAACATTGAAAATAAAGAACTAAATAAATAGCAATACAAACTTGGAATGCCCAAAATACAATTTGTCCAATCCCATCCTTGATACTCTCACATATTAACAGCATTCCTAGATTTCTGTAAGATTGGAATAATGCATAATTTTTTTTAGTTACATATAAAATTGTGTCCCCTAATATGATCATTTGAGTAAACTGAGTGTAACAAAAATGAATGTCAAGTTTTGAAACCAACAGATGAGAATTTCAAGCCAACTTCACTGTTATTATTCACTAGAAATTACAGAGCAAGTTAAGGGATCCTGAAGCAATAATTCTGATTTTTCAGTGTCCATATGCAAACCGAGGACAATGTAGTAATAATCATAACATCTAGAATCTACCAACTAGGTCAAAATTCCTTGGTACTGTTACGTAATTGTAGTTCATTTGCCTCATTTAATACTCACAGAACCTGAGGAATTACATGGCATATCTTATCTACTGGATAAATAAAAAAATCAGAGAAGAAGCAAGATTAAACAGCTATGAAGGCAAACATCTTTTGCCAAAATTCCTAAGTCTGATTTCAGAATCCATGTGCTTAAATTTGTTACTATCACTAGTATATTGATAATGGATGAGTAATTTTTCAATGGTATGCCTTAAATAAGTAATGGCTACTTTATTTTACGCTGGTCACCTTCTTGATTTTCATTACTTGGAAAAATGATTGGCATAGATCAATACCTGCATATTAGTAATACATGAATGCATTAATTATCTAAGGATTTTAAGGAAATATTCAACATAATTGCTTTAATTTTGGATTTTATTATTAAGTTTCTAAAGTGTATTAGTTTAAGAAATAGTACAGAATTAATTATGACTTCTTGGTAGTAAAACATATTTTACAATATTTTAGAACTTTACAGAATTTTACATATGGAATAAAACCTACAATTTTACTGAGATGTACCTAATAGTGTGCAATGTGCAGAATTCTGTATGATCAAAACTCTGTAGGATATATTATTAGAACACATCAGTAGTTAATTGTGAAGATACTCCCCTAATGTGGGCAACTATTCTAATGCATATGCTGAGCACTTTCTCTCTCTCTCTTTCTTTCTTTCTCTCTGTCTCTCCCTCTCTCTCTCCTCCTCCCTCCTTCTTTCCCTCTCTCCCTCCCCATCCTGTGTGTATGTATGTGTAAATAGCTGTGCTCCTCTATAGCAAAGCATTACCTTTTCATGTAATTGAGGGGGGCAGGGAGGCAAGACAATGTTTCTCTGTGAAGTCCTAGCTGTCCTGGAACTAGCTCTGTAGACCAGACTGACCTTGAACTCAGAAATCTTCCTGCCTCTGCCTCCTAAGTGCTGGGATTACAGGTGTGTGTCACCATTACCTGGCAAATTTCGAATCTTCCCCTAATGACCCAAGATACCTTTGCTTTAGACTGTAGTTTGTTTGAAAAAGTGGGTAGCTGCTGCTTTTTCCTTTATTAGAGCTGACAGTATCCTCAGGATAAGAGATGTGCATTAGCTTCACCATGCACAAGCCAGAACTACTTGAGAGAAGAAAGGCTATTTCTCTAGTCTCCTGTCATCTGAGCTCTGACACATTTCTGTGTTAATGCTACTTAACTTAACTGGAAACTAATGGCTTTTTAATTAACTAAAGCTGAAAAATTTATGATTTCTTTCTGAAATATTTATGTGTGCCCAATTTTATTGTATTAGAAAAATTAAATATTCATATATTTTTACTTAAATAATTTTTCTTTATTTTTATTTGAATTGTACTTGTTGGTAGAAAGCAGCTTCAGCCATAAAATCATAGTGCACAAATGCATCAATGTTTTAGTGAAAATGCAGGAAAAATCCATAGTATTACACATTTCTTCTTCTAATTTGAAAGCTTAATTAATACAGGAATAGTCACAGTAGCTGAGAACTGATAGGTAACCCTATCAGTTTAATAATGCGGGGCTGGTATGCTAACATGTGTAAGAACCAGGCATCATGCCTTCTTGAGCCCTGTTGTCAGCCCACGTTTGGGCTCCACAGATTCCCAGGAGCCACTCCTGGTGGATGCGGTCTTACCTACATGTCTACAAACACCAACCAAATAACTGAAGTTCACTTCCAACAATCAGAAGCCCAGGAAAATCACTGGCAATGTTTGCTAATGATCATTTATTACTTCCATGAGGCCCACATCATTAAATTGTCTGTGTCTTTGATTTGTTACTGAATGAGATATAGAAGAGAGATCTGTTATAAAATGACATAGTCACAGTTTCATCACTGTCCTCATGGGAAAGCATTTTTCATTTTACTGTATTTTCTTATAGGCTCCCATTTGTTAGGGATCTGATGTCGACTTTCAGAAAGTAGGCTTACTCCCCATGGTGATAACAACACTAATCACAATCGTCTTCATTTGTTACTTTCCTGTTATGCACCAGCCAGTGTTCTCATAGAATTACTATTTCCTATCATACTCTGCAAATCTGACTGTCGGTAAAGATTTTACATGACAACAGAGTTGGAAGACATTGAATTATTGTTCATGGTGAAAAAAGGAGGAAATTTCTGTAAAAAGTTAGATTTGGGACTCTCCAAGGAGTCAGTCTCTGACTTCTGCTGAGGCTCATTATTCCAAACCAAGCCTAAAGAAAGGATTCTTGGAGTGAATTTAATATACTACAATTCTCAAGTTCCAAAGCTAAATTTCTGCTCTAACACAGAGATGAACACTAAATCAAACAAGGGACTGAGAAGAAGTATAAAGGAGTCTTTAAAAGAAGGAAAGGGAAGGAAGAAATGATATAATTATAATTTAAATACAAGGAAAAATGAAAACTAGCTGAATGCATATTTGTAACTCATGATAACAAAATGATCAACAATAGGACAGAGATAAGTGTGTCCCCTGTGAACATTTAATTCCAGAAACTTAAGTCAGGGCTACATGGAATACATGGGCAATGTAGAAACTGGACTGAAAGTACAGGATAAAGCAGACTTAGCCAACGTTGGCAAATATGCACACAATATTTACAGATTATAATGTCATCTGTGAATCATAAAACTAGCAGAAGATTTTCCATCATGTTGTGACTATACCCATGGGAAACATACTTCATATAGCCCTTGTAATGGAGAGAGTCATGGAGGGAATACAGAATGGAATATTGTGCCATATAAATATTTTAGAAAAAGTCTGAATAATTGAGAAAATACCTCTAAAATATTGTATACTGAGTCAATATAACAAAATCTACCAAGTCATTATTTACACATGATGTATTACATTTTGAGAATATATCAAAAGGAAATAGGAAAAATATTAAATAACAATCATCAATAACAGATATTTGCTTCCTTTTTATACCATTCTTTACATATGTCAAGGTTTGTCATTTTTTTAAACTATTTTAAAATGCACTATTAAAGTAAAGAAATATCACACACAAATTTCCATGCTCAAAAATGTGTAACAATGACTACAGTTTAGATGTGAATCATTTCAGTTTTGTTTGGTTTGTTTCTTGTGGTTTGGATTCTGTTTTCTTTTACTGTGCTAGAAATAAGTCCCAGAGATTTTTGCATCTTGGAAATTTATATTCTCTCCCTTTAATGATTAGAATATAATAAATTTAAGTTTTATATTTTGTATGAGCAAAATTCATGATGATGAGTATTTCAAACTCAGATAAAATTTGATTTTCTCTTCTACTTTATGAGCATTATAATGGTTTGCCTAAATACAATTGTGATTTTCATTTCCTTGTTCTTTATTTCAATTGCCACACTTTATGAAATTAAATGTACAGTTTGTTCCAAAGAAAAATAAGGCTTATACAAAAAGAGAACTTGGTCCATTAGCAAAAATGGAAGTTGGAACAGATTTTTGCTTAATCAAGGCAAATTAAAGCTTATAAAACTGATCATAGAAATTATGTCTGTACATTCAACCATATCCTTTTTTTTAACCTCAAAGATCAAACATTTAGTTTCAAATGTAAGATTGAGAAGAACACAGCAGTCTTTGTCCTTCTTCTGTTACCATAGTCACATGCAGGCCACTTTTCCTGTTCCCAATCTCATCCTCATTATTAACCACTCCCTGCAAAGCATGACTCTAATGCTACCCCATCTTTAATTATTTACAGGACTGGTATAATCCTCACTTATTTTCCTCTAACCAAAAACTATCTCTTCTATGTAGATTCTTATCTTGACAACCAAATAACAAAATATCATTATCAGTTATGGGATTCCCGCTTGAAAGTCTAATATAAAAGAGAGCACAAAATCCTTTCTGATGCAGTAATTCTATGTAAAATCCTGTCAAATACTGCCTTTATGAGTTATCTTTGCAAAGGTGATTTCTTACATATTTATCATGGAAATCATGGTGTATATTGGAAAGCAAGCCCCAAGTTGGACAGAAGAAAGGAAGCTAAAATGATGAAAGGCAAACTTATTAGGCATATTTTCTATGGTTACTGTTAGGAACCTGCTCTCACTCTTCCGGGTCTAATGTCTTATATCATCAGGGGGGCACGGGCAGGTACATACCTGCTGCATGGTCATGCAGTCTCTGCCTTAAAAACTCAGACATGGACCCCCACGCTCTCTCTCTGTGCCTCTCTTTCTCTTTGCTCCCTGCTGTCTGTTCTGCCCTGCTTCCCTCCCTCACCAGGCCTAGCTTCCCTCCTATCCCCTCTTCTTTCTAATAAAGCCCATTCTAACTTTGATAGCCATGGCCCCTGACTTTTCCACTGACAAACCAGCAGTGCTCATCCTTTCAGTTACATTTACACATGTATCTGTGGAGATGTAATATTTCTATAGAGGCTTGCCCCACACATTGCTGAGAGGGCATTGTCTGTTTCCATAGGAATTGTCTACTCACCCTCCTTGCCTGCATTTCAAGCTCAGCATATCCATTGCCTTTCAACACACACCTGAGGGCTGTGGGTTCATGCCCCACATTGGGCGCCAATTGTAGCTGGAGAATTTCTCTTCAGCTCTGGCCAAGTCCCGCCAGTCTCATAGCCCACTTATAAAATAAACACACAGACTCTTACATTATTTAAACTGCTTGGCCATTAGCTCAGGCCTATCATTGTCTAGCTCTTACTCTTATATTTAGCCCATTTCTATTTATCTATACTTTGCCATGAGGCTCATGGCTTATCGGTACCTTACATCTTCCTTGTCCTGGCGGTGGCTCCAGCATTCTCCCCCTCTCCTTCCTGTTCTTTCAGTTCTCCTCTCTGTTAGTCCCGCCTATACTTCCTGTCTGGCTACTGGCCAATCAGTGTTTATTTATACAGAGCGATATCTACAGCAGATCCTAGTTAGTGTTTAAAGATATCTTAGCATTTTTGTCTAGGATTTTCATTTTAGGATAATTTCATTCCCCAGAAAGGACATTGAGATTCCTCAAAGGTAGATATAAATATGCTTAATGTAAATGATTAAAAAGTGTACTTGAAACAAATTGAACTTTAATGTATAACTATACAAATTATTCCTTACCCACAAGGCAATGCTTTGTGCAGAAATCCTCAGCTTTATGTTCTCCACAGGAAAAATATCCAGGGTTCATGCTTTGTTAAGATAGATTTAGGAGATACAACGTATTCATTTATCTATCTATCTATCTATCTATCTATTTATTTATTTATTTACATTTTCTTTTTTTCTATGTATCCTTTTTGTCTTTCACTTCATGCATCCTGATCCCACCCATCTCCTGTCCCCTGGCATCCTCCCTCTGTCCCTGCAACCCTCTTCCCTGATAAAACAAAATAAAATTTAAGATAATAAAGGAAATAAAAAGAAAAATAGAAAGAAAAGGAAAATCTGGTCATGGACACTGTAGTGTGACACAGTGAGTCACTCAGTAAACTCCTTTATCCATACATCTTTTTTTTTCTTTTTTTAAAAAATTTATTTTATTTAAATAACATTTTTTTCTCATTTATTTTACAAACTGACCACAGTTTCCTCTTCCTCCTCTCCTCCTGTCCCAGGCCTCTTACCCCTGCTTCCTATCTACTCCCCTCCCCATCCACTCCTCCTCCGTGTTCATTTAGAAAGGGGCTGGCTTCCCAGGGTCTTGAAAGCATGGCACATCAAACTGAGGCAAGACCAAGCTCCTCCCCTTGTGCCAAGGCTGGCCTAGACCAAGGGGGTCACGAATGACAGGGTGGACCCTCAGAGACAGCTGACCTAAGATTGTGGGAGGGAGCTCATGCAGGTATGGAGCTTGCATGGGAATGACCTAGGCCCTCCGCATGTGTATTACAGCTGTGTAGCTGAGTCTGTTTTTATGGCTCCTAGCAGTGAGATCAGGATCTGTCCCCAGCACTTAGATGGCTTTTGGGAGCCTGTTCTGCATGCTGGATTATCCATACATCTTTACATGCAGCTGTTCATTGCAAAGAATCATTGGTTTGGTTTGAGGCCCTAGTCTCTGCAACACTATTGACACTGGGCCCTCACTGGGACTCTTCCTGAACATCCCATTGCTGCCCTGGGTCATGGAGATCCTGTAGCACTGGGTCTGCAGGATACTCCCCACACAATCTGTGCTCCAATAGATCATAGAAGGGGTGTATGTTGGGGTGGGCCAACCCTTAACTGTGGTTCTGGGTCTGGGTAGTTGCAGGGTTGATCAACCTGATGGCTCTAAAAGATATAATTTAAGTAGCATTGTTTTTCACTCATCTAACCTATTCAATTCAATGTTTTTACACTATCTATATACATAGATAGTATAAATATTATCATTGATTTAGAATGCTTGTGTTTTCCTTCAAAATAAATGCTATATGTCATGCTCATACTACTTATTTCCTGCTGTACTCCATCCTCAAATCCTGACATGCCTAATATGCTCTCAATATTTACTACACACTGGCCATTTCACGTCAATATGTTTGTTCACTTACTTTCTAAGTTTCTCCATGCTGACATATACATTATACCTCTGTCTCTTTTATTGCTGAATAATATTTCATTCTATTTTTTACCACCAAATAACACTCCCTTGCTAAGTATTATCTCTTGTATTGATATTCTGTTAAATGAGCAGGATGAATGAAAGAAAGTTGC
Organism: Peromyscus eremicus; assembly: GCF_949786415.1. NCBI lineage: Eukaryota > Metazoa > Chordata > Mammalia > Rodentia > Cricetidae > Peromyscus > Peromyscus eremicus. The sequence goes on along the minus strand of NC_081417.1, from coordinate 24,824,601 downwards.
TTAGCACTGAGAACTGAGTGAGGCTATTTGGATGTCTTGCTGTTTCTTAATCAGCATTCTAGCAAACAATCTCAACTATCCAAATATACAGTGCTACCAATTTCTTGAAGCTTCTAAATTAATCTTTGAAATGGATTGGGTCAATTTTCTGCTTTTATCTTGTCACTTTAAACCATAGATTTCTGGGGAAAAATATTGTACACAAAAATATGGCTCTCTCACTTCACTATTTGGCTAGTTTAATATTTAGAATTAAATTGTTGTTTTCTTTTATTTTACCTTGTTTACAATACTAATTTGTCATGTACAATTTGTTTACTGTCCTTTTATAGTTCATAGGAGGCAGCCATATAAAATTCTTCATTCTATACTTGGTCCTTACTTAATTTCTAAATGAGGTGCAATTAGCACATGCAGTTCTAATGTATATATGAGGTTAGAGTATAAAACATGGATATATAATGATTCATATCCTGTAGAAACATTTTTCAAGTATCTCAATTGCACTGTTTGTATTTCTCAAATGTCTCATTATACTTCTTAATGTCTAGTAAAGGCATTCTGTGCACATGATTGCATTATCATTCATGTAAAACTAAAATTACCAGGAGTAAAAGTAAATGGTAATCTACAATTTTAAAAAACTCTCTGAAGTATTGAATATTAGCACATATTTCTTTATTATCACAGGGTTATTTCTTTTTTACCAAGTTAAAATAGTGAAAAGAATCATAATTCCAAGAAACTAAAATTTACTAAATAACTACAAGAAAATAAAAACATATACTTGCATTTTAACTTTATTTTAATATATAAAATTATGTGTATGAATGTTTCTTTAAGAAGATGCCTAGAGATCAGGGTGCCACAAATCCATTCATACTAATATCCTTTTGTAAATACACGACTTAACCTCTAAGTTTCAATTTCACCCTCCATAGAATTTATATTGATTGGCAAATAAACTCATTGCACAGCTTCCAAAACAGGAAAATTACACTGACCCATGCTATCATTATTGAAGAAAGCTAGTCATTGGCTAAATGTCTGCTGCCTTAGTGCTAGACATACAACATACTTGTGCACATGTGCACTGGAAAGCAAGCCTTTAATTGCTGTACGTGTCACTAAAAGTATGCAAATTCAGCTCCCTCAATGCTTTAATTTTATGAGACTGGATTTCCAGTTTATAAAACTGGAGATGGAAATATATCTTCTATAAGACTTTGTAGAAATTTAAATAAATAAATTCATGTAATTTTCTTATAATAGTAACTACAGTAGTAAACTAATATTCAAAAATAATTATTGTGTTCATTAAGAAGATTTGAGACATCCATGTTTAAGCAATACAAGTTGTTTAATGGACTTAGGAAAAATTGAATGACTTACTGCTTATATGACTGCAACTGAGTACAAAAATACCTCCTGTTGGCCCTTCATTCTCAGTTACGTATATCACTCTTCTTGGGGAGATGCGAACAAATGACTATCCACTCCACACAGGGTACCAACAATAGACCAAAGATACAATGTCATAAGTCCAACTTTGTGGAACAATGAGCTTATTGGGGTACTTAAGGGACATGGATGAAGAACACTAACAGGAGAATGGGTGAATCTCCGGCAACTGTGTCATCAAAACCCCCCCCTACAGGCATGGAGAAAGATGCCTCAATTAGCACCCTGATGTTTCCTTCTCAGTTTGTAGGCAATTCCATCCAAGCACCTCCTCTTCCATTGTAATTGTTTGCCTACTGTTAGATCCTCAGTGAAAGGCTTAGGAGCCTTGGAAGTTTGATGAGCTTCTTGAGTTTTCCAAGTTGATTTTTAGTGTTGCAAGCTTTCATCCTTCCCATAGAAGAAATGCTTCACCTGTAATTACATAGCATTCATTCAGTAATCACTAACCATTTATTTGATGTAGCTGGAAGTTTTCCTGTGTCCCGCCCAGTCTGTAGCCACTCAGGCCAAAGTGAACACACAGAGGTTCATATTAATTAAAACTGTTCAACCATTAGCTCAGGCTAACTCCTGACTAGCCCTTACACTCAAACTCAGCCCATTTCTATTAATCTATATGTCGCCACATGTTCCATGGCTTTACCTGTCTGCCATTACATGCTGCTCCCTGGATGGTGGGCTGGCATTTCCTGACTCAGCCTTCCTCTTCCCAGAATTCTCCTTCTCTGCTTATCCCACCTATACTTCCTACATGGCTACTGGCCAGTCAGTGTTTTATTAAACCAGTGTACAAAAGCATTATCCCACAGCAATTTGATAATTATGATATGGGAAGAGGTGTTCAACAAAGGTAGGAAATTAATGGCTAGCAGAATATTGGTTAGTTTACTAAGTAATTACTGCTGTATTTTATTTTTAATTTTTATTTATTTATTTTATTACTAAGTAATTACTGATTTGAGAATTAAATAGATAAATTCCTTATGAAAAAATAGAATATAAGCTTTCCAGTTAATCTTATCTTTTAACACCTTTAGTTGGCCTTGTTATAAATAAATTATATTAGAAAAGATGTAAAATTAAGCTGGAAAGATGGCTCAATGTTTAAGAACACTGACTGTTCTTCCAGAGGACCTGAGTTAAATTCCCAACAACCACATGGCAGCTCACAACTGTCTGTAACTCCAGTTCTAGGGGTCATACATCATCTTCTTCTCCACAGTATCCTGGCATGTACATGAGACATATAAACTTATGAACATACACACATACACAAACACATACACACACACACACACACACACACACACACACACACACACACACACACCAGACATACACATAAAAAATAATGTAATGCTCATCATGGTGGCATACACCTTTAATCCCAGCACTAAGGAGGCAATGGCAGGTGGATCTCTGTGGGTCCTGGACAGTCTGGTCTACATAGTCAGTTCCAGTACAGCCAGGGCTATGTAGGGAGACCCTGTCTCAAAAGCAAACAAGCAAACAAAAAACAAAATAAAAGATGTAAAATAATCTGGTTTATCATCTTCAGTTTTTAAATGTGAATATTAATATTTGACAATGGAACTAATAAAAGTTATTATTTATTCTAATTTTATACATATTTTCTCACATTTTTCCCTTCTCAAGCTCCTATTAAAAGAAAAATGTAAAAGCAACAGCTGTATCAAAGCCCTGATAACAAGTGCAATAGAGTTTCATTAGCAAGCAGATTTTTGAATCACATCAACATCATTCTTCAAGAGAGACATCTGAAAAGGTGGCATAGTAATTATCCATACATAACAGATATTGGTCAGATATTTCTATAAAGGATTCGTGGAAAATGTGTTAGTGTTTATGGACCACATAAGGTGGTCCATATTCTGAAGTCTTTTTTCCATTTCCTTTTTTTTAAATAAATTTTCTTTTATAATTAATTTAATTTTACATACCAGCCACGGACTCCCCTATCCTCCCTCCTCCCACCCCCCAGCCTTCCTCCCCCATTCAACCCCCAATTCCCACCTTCTCCAAGGCAAAGTCTTCCCTGGGGATTCAGCCCAGCCTCCTAGATTCGGCTGAGGCAGGTCCAGTCCCCTCCTCTCTGCACCAAGGCTGAGCAAAGTGTCTCAACATAGGCCCTAGGTTCCAAAAAGCCAGCTCATGTACCAAGGACAGGTCCCGGTCCCACTGCCTGGGGACCTCCCAAACAGTTCAGGCTAATCAACTGTCCCACTTATACAGAGGGCCTGGTCCACAGATCAGATTCTGCCTACATACTTTCTGTGATATATCTCTATATTAGATCATTTATTTTTCAGACAAGTCTTCTTTAAAAAAATGTGGTGGCGCACACCTTTAATCCCAGCACTTGGGAGGCAGAGCCAGGCGGATCTCTGTGAGTTCATGGCCAGCCTGGGCTACCAAGTGAGTTCCAGGAAAAGGCACAAAGCTACACAGAGAAACCATGTCTCGAAAAACCAAAAAAAAAAAAAAAAATGCTCCAAGCACTGATAAAACCTTCTCTCTTTTCTGAATGATATCTGTTAAATCATTCAGTCAGTGGCATGTGTTCAGCATTCATTGGTGACCCCTGACACTGTACATAATAGAAATGTAAGGTTACATGGCATGGTTTGTCATGCTTCAGTGAAGGGTCAAATACTAATAGAAATACATGGCTCAATGGTGAAGGCACTAATGTATGAATTTAAAAGGAGTTAATGAGCAGTAAGAAGGGAGTCTGTTGACTTGCCTCATTATTGAGGCAAACATGACTACTTCTGGGAGAAATAAAGATGGAAAGATAAGTAAAGAAGTGAAGGGTTCATGGAGAAGGATTAATGCCAAGTTAAACATTTGACAGGGTAAAAGTGCTTGGTATGTCCAAGAAAAGAAAAGAAACACCTTCTGGTCTGTGTAAAGGAAGGGAGGTGGACTGAAGAATGAGTAAGTTCAGACAGTTAAGCATGAGGCAGGTTTTTAGGATGTCTGAAGTTATAACAGAATTGACTGACACTCAGAGGATGGAAACACAATGAACTGTTAAGAAAATAGAGAATATTAGAAGCTATCCCATTTAGAAAACCCTCCAAGAAGAGACTATGAGCAAGAGATATTTGAAAACAGAATGTATAGGCCTTCACAAATTTTGTGGCATGTGTGAAAGACTCTCCTGATCAATGTCATTATGTAACTTTTGCTTCACTGTCTTAAACATGACTCAATGGTTTTCTCCTTTGCTCAGGGTCTTTCCCTTACAGAATGCATCAGCCTCTCTGTATCCTAACTCTCATGCCAAATTCAGTCATTCAGCCTTTAAATAGACAACATTTCTTTATATTTCTCTTTCATTTGCTCCTTAATTATAGAAAAGAATGAAATACAGTGATCAACTATACTCTCTGAATTTCATTATACTACCTTCAACAAAAACATAACTGATTGCACAAGTGTGAATGTATGTTCACTCATTGATGTGCAGTTCTTTAAAGGTCTATGCTTAGGCTTACTTGATCCCTTCACACACATTGTTTAATTCAGTGGTTCTCAACCTTCCCAATGCTGCAACCCTTTAATACAGTTCCTTGTGTTTTGCAACCCCCTAACCATAAAATTATTTTGTTGCCACTTCATAATTTTAATTTTTCTACTGCTATGAATCATAAAGTTAATATCTAATATGCAGGAAATCTGATATGGGATGTCCAAATCATGATATGGGATATCATGACCCACAGGTTGAAAACCACTGTTTTAATTTAATTAGTCGTGCAGCTTTCCACAGACAGGGATTCTGAAACACCATCATAGACTAATCTATTGTCTAAATGGTTTCCTCTAAGAATATTCTTTCTTAGCCAAGAATCTTTCTTGCACTTTTCAACTTCTGAGTCTTTGTCCTTATAAGGTAGTAGCTAATTTTATGTTAACCTACACAAGGTAGAGTCATATGAAAGAAGGAAACCTCAGTTAAAAAACTTTCTCCATAAGATGTATGCCATTTTCTTTATTTTTTCAAAGAGGTCTTTTATTTGCTTGTTTGTTTGTTTATTTACTTATTCTTCTCCCATACAGTACATCCTGACCACAGCCTCCCCTCCCTCCACTTCTTCCATTTCTCCCTGCATGTCCCCCCTCCCTCAGATCCACTGCTTCTCCTTTTCCCTTCAGAAAAAAACAAAAACAAAAACAAAAACAAAAACAGAACTCCCAGAGATATCAACTTAACTTGGCATAAGAAAATGCAGTAAGACTAGGCAAAACCCCTCATATCAAGGCTGGAGGAGGCAAGCCAAGAGCAGGAAAAGGGTCCCAAGAGCAGGAAAATGAGTCAGAGATACCCTCATTCCCACTGTTAGTTAGGAGTATCAAGAAATCCTCAAGCTAAACAACCACAACTTATATGCAGAGGACCTAGCACAGACCATGCAAGCTCTGCGATTGTCCAGTTTCTGTATGCCCTGGAGGAGCCCTGCTTAGTTGATTCTGTAGGCCATGTTCTTATGGTGTCCCTGACTCTTCTGGCTCATACAATCCTTCCTCTTGGTTTTCCTTGGGGTTTCCCAGCTCTGCCTAATGTTTGGTTGTGGATCTCTGTATCTGCTTCCATCAGTTGTCAGAGGAAATCTTTATGAGGATGATTGTGTTAGACACCAGTCTATGAGTATAGCAGAATATAATTTGAAATCATTTCACTGTTTAAAAATTTATTATTATTATTATTATTATTATTATTATTATTATTATTATTATTATTATTTTATTTAGCCAATCCTGTTTAGGTTCTGTGTCCTAAACACAAGGGCATCCAATTTGTAAAATAAACATTACTAAAGTTTAAATCGCACTGGACCCTCACACATTGATAGCGGATGACTTCAATATCCAACTCTCACCAGAGGACAGGTTATCCAGAGAGAAACTAAAGAGAGAAACACTGGCACTAACAGATATTATGAAACAAATGGACCTAACAGAATTCTACAGAACATTTCATCCCCCAAGAAAGTACATAACTTCTTAGCACCTCACAGAACTTTGTCCAAAATTGACCACATATTCAGTCACAAAGCAGTTTCAATGGATACAAGAAAATTGAAATAACCTGCTGCATCCTCGCAGACCACCATGGATTAAATCTGGATTTCAACAACAGTAACAACAGAAAGCCTACAAACTCATGGAAACTGAGCATTTTCTTAAATAGTGATTGATGTCGGGGGATCAAGGCCATTATGGCTAATGCAATCATTGGGCTTGTGGTCCTGTGTTCTATAAGAAAGCAGGCTGAGCTAGCCATGAGAAGCAAGTTAGTAAGCAGTACCTGTAACACAAATCTTAAAAGGTCCTATTAATAAAATCAAACCCGGAGACAGGTACTGAGTTGAACACTGAAAGATCAAAGAAACAGAGCAAGCCAGCCAACCTCATCTTGCCAATCCTCAGATGATCTTGTTTCCTCAAAATGGAAGCCTCTGAGCCCTCATCCAAATAGATCTCAACTGAACTACAGCTAAAAGCCTAAAAACTTAGCAAGCCTAAAAATCTTCTAGTTCCTGGTTCTCACACCTTATATACCTTTCTGCTTTCTATCATCACTTCCTGGGATTAAAAGTGTGTGTCACCATGCCTGGCTGTTTCCAGGGTGGCTTTGAACTCACAGAGATCCCCATGGATCTCTGCCTCTGGAATGATAGGATTAAAGGTGTGTACTACCACTGCCTAAACCTATGTTGAATATAGTGGCTGTCTGTGCTCTCATCCCCAGATAAGTTTATTAGGGTGCACAACATAACACCCACAAGTACCCTTCCATGGCCTCTGCATCATCTTTATACAATCCTGCCTCCAGGATCCAGACCTGCTTGAGTCCCTGCCCAGGTTTTCTTCAGTGATGGACTATGATATGAAAGTATAAGCCAAATAAATACTTTACTCCCCAACTTGCTTTTGGTCATGGTGTTTTATCATAGCAATAGTAACCCTAACTAAGACAAGTCAGTACCAGGATAGTTAGGCATTGCTGTAACAGACCTGACCATGTTGTTTGGGGAGAACTGTGGAAGGTCTTTGAAACTGTGGGCTAGAAAAGACACTGAGTGTTGAGAGCTCAGGAGGGTGCTCTATAGGCTATGAGCTTGAGAGATGAGAATGTCAAAACCAATGCAGACGATGAAGGCCTGGCTCTTGACATTTCAGAGGGAAGCAAAGATTCTACGCAGCCTTTTGTGTGAAAAAGCTGTGGTGTCTGGTCTGCTGGAACAGTGGAATTGGCTGTGATTTATACAAAATCAGAACCACTAAAGTAAGACCTTTGTCTGACTGGAGAATCGATGCTGCTTAGCTGGAGCTGAGAAATTAGCAGCGATGAAGAAGAAACTAGCATCAATGAGGTGAAATCTTCTGGGAAGTGTTTCCTCAAAGCACAAGCTGTGTGCCAGAGGTGGCCGAGGTTATACTTTATGTTGGCAGGCAAACTTGGTAGAATAAGAGTCACCTGAGTGGAAATGGTTTTGAAGGCATGAACCAGTCATGGAAGGCACCTGAGGCTTGACTTCAGGAGAAGCCTGGAGAGGCTCTTGGGAAAAGCACATCCCAATTATAGCAGAAGACCCCAGCATTTTGGAGATGACAGTACCATGGTATGATCACCAAGAACAGAAGTAGCAGTGGAGTAGAGCCAGTTAGAAGACACACTGTGTGTGTTATGTAGGGCAGAGCTTGAGAAGTGACCCAAGCTCCGTGGAGGAGATCATGAATGAATCTCAAACATTGGGCACTGAGATATTTATACTTTTGGAGTTTGGATTTGCTTGGATTTGATTGTGTCTGTACTCTGGTTTTCCCATCTTGGAGTAATAAGGTACTTGATTTTTTTTTTTTTTTTTATGATACAGGAGGCCACAATGGAGAGGCTGAATTTTTAAAGAGATTTTAGGTTTTAGGAGAGACTTTGGATTTTTGAAGAGATTGAATTTTAAAGTGATTGAATATGTAAAGACTGTGAGACTTTTAAAGTTTGTAAATGTTTAATATTGTGATGCTGATGTTAACATGTGATCTTGGGGATGAACAAGAAAGGAAAGTTATGGCTTAACCCCAATATGTTTATTTGTCAAGTTGACATGGAGTCACCTTTCCTGGCTAGTTTTATTCCAACTTAACATGAGCTAGAGTCATCTGAAAGGACGGAATCTTAGCTGAGAAAATTCTTCCATAAAATCCAATTGTAGGTCATTTTCATAACTAGTGACTAATGTGGGAGGGCCCATCCTATTGTGAGTAGTGTTATGCCTGGCCTGGTGGTTCTGGGTTTCATAAGAAAGCAGCTGAACAAGCCAGGAGGAGCAAGCCATTAAGCAGCACCCTTTCATGGCCTTTACATTGTTTCCAGCCCTGCTTGAGTTCCTGTTCTGACTTTTTTCAGTGGTGGACTCTGATGTGGAAGTATAAGCAAAAGATTAATGATTTAACATATCTACCAAATGCGATGGTATCTGCATGGAATCTATTTACTAAATTTATAGCTATGAATGGACATAGTGGGAAACTGGACTACCCCCCCCCCAAAAAAAAAACATTGTGATCTAATGTAATAAATGTTGCTGGGAAATTCTTTTTCAATAGCCAGACTTGTCCCATACCCAAACACATTCTCTAATTTAGCTTCCATTTTTTAAATTTATTTTTTAATTAAGAAAACATTTTTATTCATTTTACATACCAAAGATCCCCATCTTCCCTGCTCCTTTTCCCCCAGTCTCTACCGCCCAAAGCACTCCTCATTCCCTCCTACAAGAAGGTAAGGCCTCCCATGGGGAGGTACATTTAGTAGAGGCAGGTCCAAGTCCCTCCCTCTGCCTCAAGGCTGTACTAGGTGTCCCACCATAGAAGTGGACTTCAAAAGCCCTGCTCATGCACCAGGGATGGATTCTGATTCTATTGCTATGGGGCTCCTTAAACAGATCATGCTACACAGCTGTCTCGCTATGCAGAGGGCCTAGTTCAGTCCCATGCAGGCTCCACAGCTGTTGATCTAAATTTCATGAGTTCCCACTAGTTTGGTTTGGTTGTCTCTTTAGGTTTCCCCATCATGATCTTGATGCCCCTTGCTCATATAATCTCTCTTCCCTCTCTTCGACTGGACTCCCAGAGCTTGGCCTGGGGCTTGGCTGTGGATCTCTGCATCTACATCTATCAGTTACTGGAGAAAGGCTCTCTAATGACAGTTAGGTTATTCACCGATCTAATTGCTGGGGTAAGTTAGTTCATGGCCTCCATTTTTTTTTTAAAGAACACCATTTGCTTTTACCTCTGAGGACAATAACAGAAACATGACATGATACGCCATGAAATCAAGTTTCAAATTTAAAAGTTCAGAATTAATGCTGCGTATCATTAGTGTTTGTGTTTAAATACTTGCTATTGAGTTTGTGTTATCTGAGTAATAATAACATTAGCTATTAATCCTCTTACATTTTTAAATTATGGGTTTCTTTAACAAATTAGAAAATGAAAGAGAATAAAGTGCACCCTGTGTTGTAATTTCATTTCACAGCATGGCAGTTCAGTTACAAATATTCTGATTTTAGCGTCATCTAGACTGTATTTTAAGGATTCTGATAATAACTTCAGTATGAACAGAAACATGATTTCAAAGCTTGAATTATAAATTTATTTACCTGTGGATTAAGATAATGATTCTTGTCTTTCTTAATGCTGAGTCCCTTTAATATAGTTTCTCTAGTTGTGGTGACCCCCAGCCATAAAATTATTTTCATTGTTACTTCATCACCATAATTTTGCTACTGTTATGAATCATGATATAAATATCTGTGTTTTCTGATATTCTTAGGTGATCTCTGTGGAAGAATTGCTCGACACCCCAAAGGGGTTGCCCCCCCACAGGTTGAGAACCACAGGATTAAGATGTAATTTTCAAAATGATGGAAAATAAAACTTAATTATAAAGGTTTTATCATTTCACTATTTTTATATTCCTTATCATTTTTAAGAATAATACTTGATATTAAATGTAAAATTAATTTAGTTGATGAAACTCAGTTAACTATCAATCAATGGAGTGTGACTTGCTTTAGTAATATGTACTGATACTTTCTTTGGTTCAAGACCAGCAGTAGGTGACTAAGAAGTTTGAATGTGTTTCATTGCAGTACACTGGGGTAAAATCTGCATCAATGAGAAGGATAACCACAGATAGTACAAAATAGATATCTTACTGTTTAAAAAAAATCAGTATTTACTGTTAAAAAATGTTAAATGCTATATTTTAAAATATATCATTGGAATGAACAAAGTAGAAAGTCTTGACAAACTATATTCACCATGCATAACAAAGAACTGTCAATAAGAAACATCTGAAACATCAACCAATAATTTTGTCAGTGTTGACTTGAATCTACATTTACTAGTTTGTGCAGAAGTCTGTTAATTTGCTTAGTTCTTAGTGGAGAAAAAGAGGGTGAATAAATATTTTTAATGAGATTTTTAATATTTTGAGAATGTAATACCTGAGTACTGTATTGATATAATGTCAATCTCTCCCACTCCTTCCCCCAACTCCACCCATGTTTTTCCAAACTTCTTTTATAGTTCATGAATTCTTATTTAATAATTATTGTTAAATATGTGTGACTGTATCTACATATACGTGTGTGTGTGTGTGTGTGTGTGTGTGTGTGTGTGTGTGTGTGTTCTATTGAGTCCATTTAGTGTTGCTTGTATGTGCCTGTGTTAAGCGCCCACTTGGAACTGGATAACGTATCAGGGGCTTGTCCTGGGAGAAAATGTAATCTCACTCTATCAGCAGCCATTAATTGCCAATTATGACATTTCTCCCATCTACATTGACAAGTCACCTGATGTTCTCATTATGCATGTTTTTGTCTTGTTTTGGAGACCATATTTTTGAGGTATATGAGTACAACTTCCCTATCTCATCCAGAATATATTATCTCTCAATATACAACCCAGCCCTCTTGCTTTTACAACCTTTTCTGTGCCCAGTTCTATGGATGTCTCTAAGCCTTAAGTATACAGGCTGCCTTTCAGATGTATCAGTTGAGAATGGGTATACCACATCAATTGTTCTCTGCCTTTTGATCAGTTGTAGATCTCTTTAATAGTCACTATCTGTGAAAATAGATGCTTCTTTGATGATGGGTGAAAGTTTTATAATTATTGTGTATGTGTGTAAGGATAAGAATAATACCATGGGAACTATATTGATTTAAGAAAATGGAATTAATAGATTGTCCTAAAATATCTATGACTGCTCCACCAACTGATTATTTGTGAGTTCTATAGTACTGGGAATGAATTACCTCCTGTTATGTGGGCATTAGGTCCAATTTAATAGCTACTGACTACCTGCATGATAAAAATGATATTACTGTACCAATGCCAATGTCTCTTTTGCTAGTCATTGTTGTGGTTCTTAGACTTTACAGGTGCGAAAAAGAAAGACTGCTAATTGCACCCCCCCCCCCATATTTTACAAAGAACTTTCAGGTACTTTGAGGTGTAGTCCTCAATAAGATGACTTTTAGGTTGGTTTTAGCTTGATTCCTCCAAATCCCGGGTCTGAATTATGTGCTGTCTTCAGCACAAGGGTCTTGTTTTCAAGTTCTTAAAGCCTGACAATAGGCTATATTACTTGGGGAGTCTCCTGGATGCCCTCACCATCAACTCAAAGGCTTCCCATTTATGACAATAAGGATTTTCTTAAGTAATCTGTGACTTTGGAGAGATCAGTAACATTGTATGACCCCATTTAATCTCTATCTATCTGTCTGTCTATCTCTATCTATCTATCTATCTATCTATCTATCTATCTATCTATCTATCATCTTTCCCTCTCTTTTCAGTATGTGTGTGTGTGTGTGTGTGTGTGTTGTGTGTGTGTGTGTGTGGGCATGCACTTAACTGTATACCTTAAACAAGCGTAAAATTTATTCCCAACATTTTTTTCAAACACCCTTGGTGTTATTTGTCACTACTTCCTTACTCCCTATCATTCTGTATCATCTTTCCTCCCCTCTTCCCAGTTAAAGTCTCCCAATTATTTTTTCTCATCTCCGCTTATGTGTCTGTGTCCTACTGTCCTCTCCAGAGCTCCTTCTCTCCATTCTACTTCTGGTCCTTTTCTGCTTTCCTGGCTTCTGTAAAATACTATGTACTAAATAAAGTAACCTAGACACAGAAAGACAATGTCCCACTTTTTGTTTTCACTTTTGGATCTCAGCCCCAGTGTACAGCCTGAAGTAACTATCATGATTTTAGTTTCATATTATGAAGTTATATCTGAAATGTTTATTCCAATTTACATTAATTTTAAATTAAAAAGTATAAACTGTCCACGTTCTTGAAACGCAATTCAAATGACCCCAACGTCTAGGCAAAATGTCTGAAATGTATCCAATATTCATTTAAAGGAAATATTCAATATATGAATTCATTAAGTAACAGGACAAAACCTAATTTCCTACCAAGATTTTTTTCTACAAAGGAATATCTCTGCCAAAGAAATAATCATATGATTAAATTCATGAGTGATGTATTTATAGAGAAAATGGATAATTAAATCTTGAAACATAAATTTGTTATTTAAAAGCATTTATTAGTTTGTGCCTGAAAGCATATGCTGAACACAGATTAGGATACAGATGTACTATCTCCTGGAAAGTCAATGACTAAGTTTAGATTTTCAGGAAAGAAATAATTTTGTCTAGTGAGAGATGAAAATAAGCAAACAAACAAAAACCAGTAATCCAAAGTACTTACTTTGGTAGAGGTATATAAGTAGATGTTGATGCAAAGCATAGATTTTTCCTGGTGGAAAATAAGAGATGGTTCATTCTGTGATAAATATATGTGACCATGCTCCAGGAACATCAATGTAGGATGTTCCAGATTCATAGAATAGCATAGAAAGACTCGATATGAAAATATATGGTCATAGACAAAGAAAGTCATAAATCAATGAAACTACTATCAAGTTGGCAAGTTATAAAGAAGCATGTAACATTCTGTGTGGTAGTTTGAATGTAACTGGTCCCATAAGCTCATAGAGAATGGCACTGTTGGGGTGTGTGGCTTTACTTGATTAGGTGTGACCTTGTTGAAGGAAGTGTGTCCCTGTGGAGGCAGGCTTTGTGGTCTTATATACGCTCATGCCACTTCCTGTTGCATTTTGATCAAGATGTAGCCAGCATCATGTCTGCCTGCATGCTGCCATGTGCTGCTATGATGATAATAAACTAAACCTCTAGAAATGTAACCCAAATTAATTAAATATTTTTCCTTGTAAGAGTTGCCATGGTCATGGTTTCTTCCACAGCAATAGAAACCCTAACTACAACATTGTGCTACAGCTTTCAGATACACTATGATGACATTCTAAGATCCGGGGTTGGTGAGAACTAGTTGTTTGCTAAGAATAAGTTCCAAATTGTTTATCTGGTAGTGTACAGGTTGCCAGATACAGATGTGAATGATAAAACACTATAAAGATACTAGTAGTTTGAATGTAATTGACCCCAAAAGCTCATAATGATTGACACTATTAGGAGGTGTGGCTTTGTTGGAGTAGGTGTTGTCTTGTTGGAGGAAGTGTGTCACAGTGGGGGTGAATTTGAGGTCTTTTTTGCTCAAGCTTAACTCAGTTTGACACTCAAACTACTTCCTGTTGCCTATGAGTCAATATGTAGAACTCTCAGATACTTCTCCAGCACCATGTCTGCCTGCACATCACCATGTTTCACCATGATGATAATGGACTAACCCAATGAAAATGTAAGCCACCCCAATTAAATGGGTTTTATTTTTTTGGGGGGGGTTGAGACAAGGTTTCTCTGTGTAACCTTGTGCCTTTCCTGGAACTCTGTAGCCCAGAATGGCCTTGAACTCACAGAGATCTGCCTGCCTCTGCCTCCCGAGTGCTGGGATTAAAGGCGTGCGCCACCACTGCTGGGCTATGTTTTTACTTTATAATAGTTGCCATGGTCATGGTCTCTCTTCACAGCAATAAAAACCATAACAAAGATATATAATGATAGCCAGACATGAATTTTGCTTTTGATTGGTAACATTTATGTGTGAGTATGTGGGTGTATATATATATATATATATATATATATATATATATATATATATATATATATATATATGGGTTTTCAGGTTTACTTACACAAGTGCATAAGTGTATAAAGATTCACATGCCTATGTGTGTCCATGTGGAGGTCAGAGGTCATTCTTTGGTACTGTTCTTCAGGATGGCTGTCCCATTGCTTCGGAGACAGGGTCGTTGACTCAGTTCCAGAATTCAATAAGCTATCTGACCAATGAGTCCCAAAGAACCTGATATCCCCAACTTCTTCAAAAAAAGGATGGGGATTGACAAATACTTATGGCTGTTCTATCAAGTCTTGATTTCCAAGTGGGTTTTGGAATCCAGCTGGGATTATGCTTGTACAAAAAGGACCTCAGTGATTGAGCTATTTCTCTAGTATATTCTGTAACATTTTAATGTTCCACAATAATAGATGTTCTAATCAGCCAAGCAGTCTTTATTAACTCAGGCATGATTTTTTTAAGGAAACGTAGTTCATAAGATCTTATAAACATAAGTAAAAATGGTTAACTTTGCTCAGAGTCTGGAATAACAGACCAGAGAAGGGGATGTGAATATTACTTTTTGAAGAGAAAGAAGGTAATCAATGAAAGAGGTAACATGGTGTAATCAGCAAGAAGAATGCTGTGAGCTTGATTTAGAAGGCTAAGTACATGACAAACATTAACACACCAGCTGGGAATAAAGTATAGTAGTAGCATATCTGCCTAAGCTTGTGGGATCTGGATTCTGTCCTCAGCATGGGAGAAAAAAATTACTATATCTTATTTTTAATACAAATTATATTATGCACGCAAACATGCACATATACACAGATCATTGAGGAACTGAACTGAAATTCAGATTCATATTATGTGAGTGAGACTTGAGTGGGGTCCAAAGGCTACATTCCACAACAACTTTCAGGCTTACTTGGGACTCCAACAAAAATGAGTCTTGAGTAACAAAGGAGTTTATAAAACATTTCAAAAATTGTGTTGTACAATTTATTTGCTACGTCCTGGACTTCTGTTTAATTAAATCATTCCCAATAGTTCAAGTAAAAACTGTTACTCTATAACAAGCTATTTTTGACATAACTACCTGCATAGGAAAATAAGCATACATGCATCCCTGGTTTCTTCATTGTTTAATTTTTTTTAAATTAGAGTTGAACATGTTGTTTCATAATTGGGTATTTTGCCTTTTCTGATAGTTTATTCTTCATTTTGTTCTGGGTTCTATAAAACTGAGTATATAACAATTCTGTCACTTTTGACAATTATCTTGATACAAGTTACTCAAGAAATGAAACAGGTTATTTACTCCCCACTTACCAGTTGTTGTGGCTACTAAACATAATGTATTATAATATATAGCCCATAGTTTCTGTTAGCAGTAACATCTGTTTGTGTCATTCCTTGCACAGATGGACTTGATTGGTGTCACTATTCTGTGTAAGGAATTTTATCTTCAACATAAACTAAAACTGTTGTTTCCATCATAAGTAAAATTTGAATAATTTTCTTTCTTTTTATATATTTATTTTTTTTCTGTTTCATTTCTAATTTTGAGACATAGACTTGCTGCCATGTACACAATATCCTTGAACTCCTAAGAACTAGAATTACTGGAGTCAATTTTTACAATCAAGTCTATATTATGCCAAAAAAGTAAATGATTTGGAAGCTGATTTGTTATTTTTCAGTTTGTTGGTGACTATTGGGACTATACCACAAGGATAGAATGAATCAGGTATATAAATGTTCGACTGAAGCATTGTATGTTAGTTGCTATACTTACTGTTTTGTAATAGAATATAAATAGAACAATTATAATAGTCACAAAATTCAATTGTGAAAAAGCACCCTTCTATTTCTGATAATTTGCCTTGAGAGTTTTCTTCTTTCTTCTTTCTTCTGATGCCATCAATGCAATCAAACATCTTTTGGTTAATTAATAAATCTGGAACTTACCATTCATTGCTTAATTAACACCTGTATTTCTTAGCTATCTAATGTCCCTGGTGACATAAATAAGAATCTTGTGATGTACTCGTGAGGGTCCATCCAGCTCTGATCACCCTACAAGATCACAGAAATTCATATTTGACTACACCTGCTTTTAGGATGTTATAGGCTCAAGGTTATAGAGGTCACTTTACCATGTTAGATAACCTCTTGGGAGTTTTTCCATTTACTCCTAGTAACTCTATTTGGTCTCTTAGAAAGATTAAAATTTAGGGCAGTTTTCTGTGTACACATAGAAAGATTGAGGAATGCCATTTGTTCTCAGGCCTCAGTCTCTCTTAACTTTTAACTTCAGTTAGAGCTTCAGGACTGAATCATGGCCTCCCTAAACACCACACTAACCTCTGCAGTCATCGACACCCCATCCCTATCATTTGTTAAGATATGATCCGAAATATCACTTGAGCTTTCGAGTTATCTTCTCTATTTCTTTTGAAGTTTCATCCTGAAGGCACACGCAACCATAAGTACTTTGTATGGAATAAAAAATGGCACTCCACATTATTTTTATTATTCTCAACTTTATTCTTTACAGGTAGAATTTGTACCCCATTTTAGGCACTAAATCTCATTCTAACTCTTAAGTTCCAGCTTTTGTGAATAAAATTGCTTTGTATTGGAAGTCTATTGTCTCATTTATGAGTTTTAAAAAATCAAAAATTCCTCCAGCTTTTTATTCTGAGTTTTTTCTTTCCTTCTCGAATGAAGTGTAGATGGAAATCCATTGCAACTGTCAGACTCGTGGGGAAAAAGTACAGCACACAATGACATTTGGGAGGAAAGAATTTTCTGCTAATGGTTAAAACAGAATTGCTCCATTTTAAAATAATTCAACATGAAAGTATTCCCAGATTAGACCAGTAGATTTTGAATGGATGTAAGAAAAGAATAGAAAGATACATAAAAACTAGTTTGATAGATGATAGTTAGCTAGCTAGATATAGATGTACATACATAGATACAAATATAGATACATAGATACACAGATAAGATAGACAGATAATAGATAAAGATAGATAGATAGATAGATAGATAGATAGATAGATAGATAGATGATAGATTGATAGATTTACAGGTAGATGATAGATAGATGTGTACATACGTATATATATATACATAGATATATAATTAAGATAAGTAGATGGTAGACAGACTACCAAATAAATTAGATACATTTGTTTACTCTCCATTAAATTATCATTAAATGTTCATGATGAAAAATTGTGCTAAATAATTCTTCTGGTTTGAAACTTACATTGTCCTTTTGTTTTCCTTGATTAATTCCAAAAGATTTTGTGAGGTGTTAACACCATACCCATACCATATTTCACTCTTGAGACTTAGTAAACATTGAAAATTCAGCTAAAAAAGTTGCCTTCCTACACAATATTCCTTCTGGTTGATCCAAGCAACACATTAAATAACTTAATGTGAAATTATTCCCAGATATAAACTAATTTATTTTGTTGAGTATAATAAAATACAAAAGATAGATGGTAGGTAGTTAGGTGGATAGATGACAGATAGTTAATCTGTAGATGATCATCAGACAGACAAATAGATCTCCTCTTCTCTTGTGCTCCATCAGTGCTTCCTTAATCTTTATCATCTTGCTCTCCATAAGAATTTGATTTTTTTCCCTCTCTGCAGGACCTTTAAGGACAAAGATAAAAACTTCTCTCTGTTTACCTAAAAGATAATGGAGCATATTTGTTTTTACATAGACAGAAGGGTCATCTTCTTGCCACAGAATTCAGGATTTATAGCAAATGCCAAAAGCTGAAAGCCAAAATGACTCAGAAAACACACATTTTCCTTTGCTTTGTGAGGAAATAGATTTCAAAGCCTGCAAGAATTCTGCAACATACAGAACTGAGGAGTCCTGGAAAATATTTCCTTTCAGAAGGCTCAGATTTGTTCAGAAAGGCATGGCACCACTGTCAGCTGCTTTTATGGTTAGTGGATTTAAAGAACACATCAGAAAACCAGCCTATCACACTCAAATCACACCCCAAATTCTCACCCAGGGTCTTTGTTTTCACACGTACTGTACTGCATTTTCAATTCTACCCTTATGTATCAAAACTACCTGGGCAGAATTAAAGAAGTACGGGTAATACCCCAACCCTTGCAGAACACACCATACATTATTCACAAACACTAACTGGGGTAATCAGAACAGCACTTCACTGCCACACGGCAGAACATCTTGCAGTTCAGTGTGAGAGGAGGAGCCTAAGAGTCTGGTGGATGTCAGTGGTGCAAAGTAAAGTATTCTAATGTCTTACAGATTCTGAAGCAAGTATTCCTGCTAAGCTGTGACAAGGGCTCTTCACAATTCTTACTCTTCCTGGGAAAACATACTGGGTCTGAAATCAAGGATCTTGGGAAAGAGTTTACAGAAAGATGTTGCATTTGAATGTGATAGGCTGGTTTTGTGATATGCAATTTGTGCTCTACTCACCCTAAAATCAGCTGGCAGAGTAGCCATGCCTTTCTAATCAAATTCAAGTCTCCTAAGATGAATATTTTTGTGGCACCTCAGTTCTGTACACTGCTGAATTCTTGCAGGCTTTAGAATCAATTTCTCCATAAAGCAAAATAGAGTTTGGATAACATGGGAGTTAAATAACATTTACTTAAGGTATGCTTCTTTTTCTCAATTTTGTACATTTTTAAGAGTAAACCATTGGTCCCTCTGAAAACCTTTAAGGACAAAATATGAAGAGAATCATCCCCAAATCAGTAGTTAAGCTATGTTGAAATTTTTAGGGCATTGTATGAATGCACATGTGCTTAGTTTATTGCTTGAATAGTTGCAGTTGTTGTTTTTAGTGGTGGTGTTTCATAAATAAGTTTTTTTAAATGTATTCATCACATGTTCTGGGCAGTCATGACAGCTATGTTTGTTCCTCACTGATAAATGGTGATGCTGTGTCCCAGACTTCTTCTATTTGAGAGAATCAGAATGTCTTATAGTACTTTACAATAATTTACATCATATTGGGTTAATAGAAATTGATGCTGCCTTAAGGACTCTGACTGGAAATAGCTCACAAATCTCCTCTTTCACATTCTACTGAAAAGATATGGCTACATGAGTTAACTCAATGGAAAAATCTCCCCTAGACATTAGCTCATACTCTTACCTCAGCATTGGTGCTGGCATGACACATCCCTTCTCTGGAGTCCTCTAGACTGTTCATCAAGTTCCTGGAACGCCACTGCCTCTTGAGTTCAGAAAACTATTTTCTCTCATACTCTTTTCCTATTCTCCTACCCTTCTGTTATATTTCATTTTAAAAACATTGTTTGTGTATATAGGTGTGTGTATACATGAGTTATAGGTATCCAGAGAGGTTGGAAGATGGTGTTGAACTACATGCAGTTTGAGTTACTGGTGGTTGTGAGCAGCCTGATCTGGAAACTGAGAACTAAACCTGGGTCTTCTGTAAGGGCAGCCAGTGCACTTAGCTGCTGACATATCTTTCGAGACCTACTCTTAGACTTCTTGAATTGAGAACTTTCAGAACTCAGTCATGAAAGTTCCTGTCTCTGTCAGTCATCTTTAGACACTGCAGGCTCTTGTTATGATCCTGGATTAAAATATGACTTAATAATTGATAAATTGCTGCTCTGCTTCCAAGTCAAACTTCTAAAATCTTTAGCACTTTACCTATGTCTTTACTTCTCAAATTAAATTTTGTGGTAAAAATCCAAAATTTTTAATTAAATTACCTGACTTTTTAATTAAAGAGAAACTTCAATTTCTGATTCTATAGTCTATATGAGATGATTCTCAAAAATGTATAAAACTCACTTAGATTTTGTTATTTGAACCAGAGTATTTTTTAACTTGGAAACTTATGAACATAGTAACTTGTGTATGTCTGTATGTTACCTCAGATTTGTTTACAACTTGTCAGTTATGCAGATAAAGTTTAAGAATCTATAATTAGAATGAAAATGATTTCTATTTAAGTTTTTTTCCACAGCCAGGCAGTGGTGGTACATGCCTTTAATCCCAGCACAATTGGAGGCAAAGGCAGGCAGATCTCAGTGAGTTTGAGGCCAGCCTGGTCTACTAAATGAGTTTCAGGACAGCCAGGAGAGTTACACAGAGAAACCTTGCCTCAAAAAACAAAAACAAAAAACAAAAAACAAACAAACAAAAAATAACAAAAAAAGAAATAAAGAAAGGAATTTTCCCAGTTGATTTCTATCCAACTGAACATTCAACATATTACTTTGAATATGTAATGGATATCTCAATTTGACTGTGGTAGCTTGAATGAAAATGAACTCCACAGGCTCATATATTTGGAGGTTTGGTCCCTAGTTGTTGAACCTGAAAGGACTGGACAATATGGCCTTGCTGGATATGTGTCACTGAGAGTGGGCTTTGAAGTTTCAAAAGCTCTTCCCATTCTAAGTTGGCTCACTCTGCCTGGTGGTTGTTGTCTCTGCATGTTCGCTCTCATCCTGCTTCTCTAGTGCCATCCCTGCCTGTCTGCTGCCATGCTCCCAAGTGTAATAGGCATGGAACCATCTGAAACTGTAAGCCCAATAACTTGTTCTTCTATGAGTTGCCTTAGCCCTGGTGTCTTAGTACAGCAATAGAAAAGTAACTCTTGCTTACTGTTTTGTCTATGTCCAAAACATATGTATTGGTCTCCACATAAAATTGATCCTTTTATTGTCTTACATGATTCAATCAATATCATATCAAAACAATGTTGTTGAACTATATTTAATTTTTATATCCCACACATAATTCAAGACAATGTCTCCTGAAGTCCATTTGGATAGGAGACTATAAGCCTTACTCACCCTGTCTGTTTCTCATGAACCAAACTATTCTCACCTAGATTATTTTAAGCAACAGCTCAGTTTCACTTTGTCTATGCCATCCCCCATATTCAGAGTATAAAACCTTAAAAAGAGGTTAAAATTTAATTAAATTGAAGATCCCTTAGAGTCTGTGATTTTAACTTGGCATAGCCAACTAGCAATTTACACTTTCGTGCAAGTCCATATATGATCTGCTCTTAACTATCCTGGGGTCACATTTTATAATTTCCTGCCATTTCTCTTGGATTCATGAACCCTTTACTCCATGATCAGGTCTTAAGAGCTATGTGAAAAATATGTTTTCCTGGTGCCTTGCAGTGCCAAGATCCACCTAGGAATATAACTTTAGTAGGATGAATATAGATTTAAGGTTGGAACAGTTCTAAGTATTTCAGTCAAATATCATAGTTTCTTTGGCATTAAATTCACCTCAAACCTATTAGTTGGCTTACATGTTTTGTTTCCAGAATGTTTGGCATGTGAACCGGCTAGTTTATGTCAACCTGACATAAACTAGAGAAAATCTCAATTGAGAAAATGTGTCCTCTATATTGGATTTGTAGGAAAGTCTGTGGTGCACTTTATTAATGACTAGGAAATGCAGCTTCTCACTGTGGACAGTGCCACTCCTAGGCAAGTGGTTTTGATGCTATAGAAAAGCAGGTTGAGCAAGCCATGAAAAACAAGCTAATAAGCAGCACTCCTCCATGGTCTCTACATCAGTCATTGCTTCAAGTTCCTGCCCTGACTTCTTTGAATGATGGACTACACGTAGTAAAATGAAATGAAATCCTTTCTCTCCTACTTGCTTTTGGTCATGGTATTTTATCATGACAATAGAAACCATAACCAAGGCAGAAATTGATACGAGGTCATGGGCTATTGCTGTGCCAGAACTGCCCACAATTTGGGGAAGAATTGTGGAAGCACTTTGGGCAAGAAATACTACTGAGTGTTCAAAAATTAGTGGGATGCTGTGGTAACTTAGAAGATAATTCTGAGAGCAGTGCAGATGATTAAGGCCTGGCTTATAATGTTTCAGAAGAAGTTTGAAAATCTCACAAAGACTTAATTTGAGTCCATTTGATGTTTTGTATTAAGAACTACTAAAGTGAAATATTTACTATGATGGAATAATTGATTCTTGTCATCTGGAGCTGAAGAATCAAATGTGATTAAGAAAAGCCCAACATCACTGAGGTAAAACACTGTGAGATGTGTTTCTTCAGGGTCAGCACAGAGAAAGAGCCATAGACTAAGTAGTGTAAGAGTCACTGAGATATTACTGGTTTTGAGTATTAGAAGGAGTTATAGAGAAGAACTGACACTTGGCATTGTGCGTCACAGATGGAATCCCTGACAAGAAGCCAAGATAGATCGTCAGTGAAGGTGTTACCTCATTTGCAGTTGAAGACCCAGTATTGAATGAGCCATGGAGAGAAGTTGATCCTTGGCATCATGTGGCAGGCTCAGAACCCCTGAAAAGATTGCAGGAAAAGCTATTGGTGAAGATTCAGCTCCATTTCTGAGACTCCAAGATTTTTAAGATGCCAGTGCCATGGGTGACTGCCAAGGACAGTAGCAGCTGTGGAGTGGAACTGGCCTGAGCCTAGGAGAAAAGCTGCATGTGTGTGGATGGCTGGCTAGAGAGGTAGAGATAGCTGTCCAGGCTTTTAAAGCCCTGAGGATGGTAAGTGGCTTCCAAACATCAAGCACTGAACTTTTTATATTGAAAAATTTTGGTTTAGTTTTTGTTTGATTGTGATTGTGCCCCAGTTCTTCCCACTTGGAGGAAGAAAGTATTTAACATTTATTTTTTAATTTTACAGGAGCCCATGGTTAAAAGACTTTGGATTTTTTGACAGAATTTAGACTTTAGAGTTTTCAGAGATTTTGGAACGTTAGATACTATGGATATTTTAGAGAAGCTTGAACTTTGAATATTTTAAAGAGACTGGATTTTAAAATGTTAGAATTTGTAAAGATTGGGGTTTTTGAGCACTGGGATGTTTCATAGTGTCATATTAATATTAATATGAAATCATAGAAACGAACAAATAAGTTATGGTTAACAATGGTGTGTTTGTGTGTCAAGTTGACAAGGAATCCATTGTGCTGATGCTATTTTTATTCATCTTGTCACAAGATATAGTTATTTCAGGAGAGGTAATCTCCACTGAGAAAATGCCACCACTAGACTGGCTATGGGCAAGCCTGTGGTGCACTTTCTTGACCAATGACTGGTATAGGAAGGCCCATCTTACTGTGTTTTTGAATGTGTTCTGCTAATGTCATTTTGTCTAAACTAAATGATGGCTACATTATAAAAATACAGGTAAGAATATGTTAGGAATCTCCAGCTCTATATTTCCTATTGTACATACCTTAATTTTTTTCTACATTCTCTGAAAATCACATACATTCTGTATGTGATTTTATCTCCTATGCTCTCTTGATGAAAACTGCAGGTAACAATTTAAGGACATTGTAATATTTTCATCAAGTACCTCCTATAGATATAAAAGCTTACAATATGATATCAAAATGACACCTTTATCCTTTGTTTCACTGTTCTATAATAACCATTTCAGTCTGTTTTTTCTACCAAAACTTTTTCCACATTGCAAACTGATAACAAGTGTCATTTACATGAGGCAAACCCTGCACTTCCAACAATAATTTCCTTTTTTTTGTTTTTTGTTTTTTGTTTTTTTCGACACAGGGTTTCTCTGTGTAGTTTTGGTACCTGTCCTGGATCTCGCTCTGAGACCAGGCTGACCTCGAACTCACAGAGATCCACCTGGCTCTGCCTCCTGAGTGCTGGGATTAAAGGTATGTGCCACCACCACCAGCTTAATTTCTTTATTCTTCTGAGCTACACAAACCACCAAAGACCATAGTGAATTACAAGAAACTCATTGTAAAGGACAAAAGTTTTAACCTCCATATTGATTCAATAAACTTCTCTACAATCCCATAGGAACACGTCGTCATCTTTCTTCCAGCTACCAAAAGTGAAAAACAACAACATCAACAACAACCATGTACAAACAGCCTCTCTTAAAAAGATTTTGCCAGCCGGGCGGTGGTGGCGCACGCCTATAATCCCAGCACTCGGGAGGCAGAGGCAGGTGGATCTCTGTGAGTTCGAGGCCAACGTGGACTACCAGGTGAGTTCCAGGAAAGGCACAAAGCTACACAGAGAAACCTTGTCTCAAAAAAAAATTGCCTGAAAATAGCCAACCACATTTATTTATCTCATACAGCCATGTACATAATTCAGCCCCCACCCACTTTAGGTAATGCTATGAAATACAGTACGCATTTTCCTACCAATAACTGTTAGAAGAGAAGAGGAAGGACAGAGCTAGATTTCATGTACATCCAATTATCAACATCACTACCACCATTTATAGTCTGAATCCGATGTTAGTATCAGGAAATAGATAACACCAGTTATGTTTTTATACCACTTGTTATTATTCTTAAAAAGGGCAAAATATGAAGTTAGTATCTTGTAAATTAAGAGAACAAGTAACTAAAACAGGAAGAAATGAAAATATCAAAGAAAGCACATTCCACAATTTGGATTTTATTTTTCATGATTTAAAGTCTTTATTAAGAAAATCGTGTTTGCACAAAAAACATAAATCTTGCCTATAAGTGAAAAATAAATTCCAGAGACAAATATGAAACACAATGGCTCAGGAACACAGATTTGGGTAACCTAAAATTCTATGTGCAAAAGAAGTAACAATTTGATGGAGTTTTTATAGTAACAAACAAAAGAAGTCATCCATCAAAACACTTTTTAGTTATATTGGTAGATACATTAAGTAGATGGCATGAAGCAGTCGGAAAACTTGTTATATGCCTCAGATGCTTTCTGGCAATAATTTTAGCTTTTGTGTTGTTGGGGAAACTAGTGCTCTGTTTTACATTCCAAATGATTTACCAAATGGTCACAAAGGCAGAGATTGAAAAAGAGTGACTATAAGGAAGGCTAAAGATGGCCTAATACATTTCTTATTAAGAATCAGACCTGTCTTTATTTGCAGATGCTATGATCTATATATAAATACATTATTAAATAATGGTCAATAATAAAAGAGTGGAGGAAAATTTCATTAAACCTCTTTTCAAGTTGTACTACAGATCTATAGTAATAAAAACAGCATATTACAGACACAGGAATAGATATGATAATAAATAGGCACAAGTCCACATACCAATAGAAACCTGATCTTTTTAACAGAGAAGCCAGAAACACATGTTGGGAAAAAAAGGCAGCAGCTGAAAAAAAATGGTACTGGTCAAACTGGATACTGAATGTAGAAGAAAACAAATAGATCCATTCTTATTACCCTGTACAAAACTCAACTCCAAATGGATCAAAGATCTCATCATAAAACCAAATACATTGAACCTGATAGAAGAGAAATTTGGGCATAGCCCTGAATTCATTGGTGCAAGAAAACTTTATGAATAGAACACCATTAGTACAGGCAGTTAGATCAATAATTAATACATGGTACATCGTGAAACTGAGAAGATTCTCTGCAGCAAAGGACACTGTCATTCAGTCAAAGCAGCAACTTACAGATTGGGAAAATATTTTTACCAATCATACATCTAATAGACAGCTAATACCCAAAATATATCAAATGAACTAAAAAAACCCAACTATAAAGAAAACAAATCACCCAGTTAAAAATGGAATACATATCTAATGAAAGGATTCTCAAAAGAGGAAGCTCAAATGTCTGAGAAATACTTGAATAAATGTTCAACACACTTAGTCATCAGGGAAGTGCAAATCAAGACTACTTGGAGATTTTATCATATATATATGACTAAGATCAATAAAACAAGTGTCAGCTCATGCTGGAGAAGATATAGTGTAAGAGAAACACCTGTCCATTGCTGGGGGATTTCAAACTTGTACAGCCACTACGGAAATCTGTCTGTCAGTTCCACAAGAAGATAAGAATCAATCTACCCCAAGGTCCAGCTATGCCACTCTTGGGCATATATCAAAAGATGCTTCATCATTCCTGAGAGACATTTCCTCGGCCATGTTCATTACTACACTATTCATAATAATCAGAAATTGTAATGAATAAAGACATTGTGGGACATTTACATGAGGGATTGTTACTCAGCTGCTAAAAAAGTCGGGAACTGGGAGGAGAGGAATAAGAGAGAGGGAAACTATGATCATGCTGGGAAAATGTAATTAATTAATAAAAAATTGTAAAATTCTAAGTAAATGCATGGAACTACAAAAAAAAAAGTCTTCCTGAGCAAAGTTTCTTAGACAAAGAAAAACTAATATGGTATGTATGTGATTATGTGGATATTAGTTTTTGAAGTCAATGGTAACTAAGCTACAGGGGAAAATGCAGTCTTAAATGTGATATCTCTAATAAATCCCTCCCCTCAGGCCTCAGCAAACCCTGAGAAAGAAGAAATACAAAGATTACAAGAGCTAGAGGTGATGGAGGACACTAAGGAATCTGACCTTCTAAATACAACAGGGCCAATACAGATAAGAATTCACAGAGACTGTGGCAACAAGCACAAGGCCTGCATGTATCTACCAGGTGGGGTCCCAGCTCTGAGAGTGGAACTGGACACAGACCCCCATATCTAACTCAGAAGCCATCTTCAATTGATAACCATTTGCAAAGGAAAATTTAGTTTTCTCCAAAAAATTTAGAATCTCACTGGGTATACAAACCGCTCGTAAGGGAAGGCATCATGAATTGCAGTAGATGGCCAACTCAAAATGTACTCAATGGCGTTTGGGGGGGGTTCTTGTTCTCATAATACTATGCCAGGGCATTATTTTTAAAAACCTTATAGGTCTTTGGCATATATATTATGGTTTCCAGTTTTTTGTCCTTGTAGGATTTCTGTCTTTGAGAATGTATGTCTCTGTGTCTTTGGTTTTGTGCCTTTTTTTGGCTCTTTTTTTGTTGTTTTGTCCCATTCTCATTTGTTTTTATTTTATCTTGTTTCATTAGTATACATTGTATGCCTGTTCATTTCCTAATGAGAAAAAGAACAAAAAGGTATTCCTTTGGGTGGGAAGGGAGTTGCGGAGAATCTGGGAGGAGTTGGTGGAGGGGAAACCATAATCAGAAAGTATTGTAATCAGAAAAAAAAATCTATTTTCAATACAAAAATAAAAACTGAAAAAAGACACAAATCTGTGATTTTTACCAGTCCATAATCACTGAAAATTTAATCAATTAATCAGACATAAAGAAGGTTCAGTTGAAAGTGCAGCTTCCTTCTCAGAGTTTGTTCACAAGTCAATTAAGATATTATTATATACACCCTTTCACTGGTGCCAAAATGTATTTCTTTGGCATTCTGATGTAAGCTGAAAACTGGCAGCTCTTTATGACTTCCCTTCGACTCCAGAAACAGTCTCTCAGATTGAATACTTATTGGATCCTTGGCCACTGTTGAACAACTCAGATTACAGCCTGTAAGCCACTCAAATAAATTCCATATATACATATATATATATATATGTGTGTGTGTGTATAAATGTATGGAATTTTTATATATCTAGGGATTAATTCAACTATAGTAATTTCTAGGGAGCTATGATAATAATTGATAGATGATTGGAAAATGTGGTCTGGTCCCAATTACAATAAAAAGTCACCAAAAATCAAAGGAAATATTATATTTTTGTTTAAGGTTTTTCTTTTTTTTTAACTTTTGAGGCATTTATAGGAATTTGTAGTACTCAGATAAAGTTCTTTGTAACATAAGGCTTGCATAAATCATTTGTATTATTGCATTCATTTTCCAATATAAAATTGAAGGTAGAAAATTTTCCTATGCATTTGAAAGGACTTCCTTTGAATTCCAGGTGTGTCAGTTTGAGACATAAATGGAATTCAAGTTCATATTATTTTATTCCTGCACAGAGAATAAAGCTTCAACTAGATGAAAGTGGAGGAAAGGTGAATCAATTGCATTTGATGCCATTGCTAAACTGAGACTCTTAGATCATATCTGAACTATGCCATGAATCTACAGTGAAAATGCAGAGATCTTTAAAATTGGGTCCTCTGATGGAAGAAATAATAGAGCAATAATCACACCAATGAACTCACTGGAATTGAAGCTTACAGGTTTATCCAGCTTCACTAAAATGTCCCTTCATTATTGCTGAAACAGAAAGATGTCAGGTAAGAACAGAAATTAATCCATTAGTGTGAACATGTCACCATTTCAAAGTATGTTAATTTGGTTTCTACTTTGTCAGGTTTAATTTGTCATTGAACCTACGATAGGATAATTGTGCCAGTATTTAAGTTCTTATGTGTTATCAAAGTTTTCCCCCAACTTTATAAAATTATGTTTATATGCCATTGACACTGCTTAATGTATTGCAAGGTAACATGCTAAGACTTGACTCCCAACATGTGAAATTAAAACAAAGTATGAATTATTTCAATGACACTCTCAGTTGATATTTTCTTATTATGGTGTAAGTAGATTTTGTGTGGAATCCCTGAAATTTAACCTAAAATAACACAAAGTACCATTTGCCAAAGAGCATTAGTCTTTAATATTTTTTATGCATTGGTATATCATTTATATCAACTATGAATACTGCTTGCAAAATTGTATAGTAGATTTTAATTTTCTTCATAAATATTCAAGTTGTTAAAATTGGTTCCATTTTTAAAGCTATTAACATACATTAGTCAACTCTTCATGCTGATATTACTGTCAAACAGGAAGGAAATGTTGTATAGAACCTAGGACAAAGATATCTAAATTAAAAGACCAGAGAACTAGTGTCCCTTTATGGAAAATATTGATCATTAAGAATTTACTTGAGTGTATTCATCTAATAAATGAATTTTAAGGTGCTCAGGTTTTGTTGGAGATTTTTCTTCCTGAAAACATCTAAACATTTCTTCAGTGCTGCTTGCAGTGAGACATATGACTGGAAAACTAACTGGAAATCTTTAACACCACATTTACTTCCTTTAAATTGTATGAGCTATCCTAGTTTTGAAATACTGGTGGTTGCTGTTGCTTTTATTAGGCTCCCAGTGAATTTCATACCAAAGAATTTAAAATGATTTCCAATGTAGTCTTCTTTTAAAGAGAAAAGCATGAACTGTGAGGTTTCAGCCTGTCAATGAGGCTGCCTTGTAGCTAGAGTTTTCCTGCCTTGCCCACAGTCAGGGCAAATCTCTCTCACCTGCCAGTCCCACAGCCGCTCAGACCCAACCAAGTAAACACAGAGACTTATATTGGTTATAAACTCTATGGCCGTGGCAGGCTTCTTGCTAACTGTTCTTACAGCTTAAATTAATCCATTTCCATTAATCTATACATTGCCACATGGCTCGTGGCTTACCGGCATCTTCACATGCTGCTTGTCCTGGTGGCGGCTGTCAGTGTCTCTGACTCAGCCTTCCACTTCCCAGCTTTATTCTCCTCCTTGTCCCGCGTATACTTCCTGCCTGGCCACTGGCCAATCAGTGATTTATTTATTGACCAATCAGCAACACACTTGACATACAGACCATCCCACAGCACTGCCTTTTCAGCCATGAGGTTGTGATTGTAGGTTTCTGTTAGAATTGTCCCAAAATCTTGGGTATTAGTTCCTCATATTTACCGGCATTCTAATCATGGAAAGTATCACAATATTCGGGTAGAAAACTGAAACCAAAATATTAAAAATATAGAAATTACACAAAGGTTATTTTTATTACTCTTTTAGAATGTTTCTTTGTAATCATTGTAACTTTGACACCTTTAAGTATAATTAGATAGGGAAATATTTATATTCTTAGAAGAAGACACTAATAGGGCTGGGAGGATGGTTCAACAGTTAAGTAGACCAACTTGGATTCCCAGAACCAAATCAGACAGCTCCAAATCTCTTGGAACTCCAGGTTCAGTGATATCTAATGCCTCTGTACTCTGCAGGCACCTGAATTCATGTGCACATACTCATAGACACATACATAATTAAAGTAATAATAAATAATATAGAAAGAAAACACTGGTAAGTTAGGTCAAACACATTGTAAACATTCAGAAGAAATGTAGTGGATTTGATGAGAAATGTAGATGAGAAACCAATTATTCATGAGAGGCGAACAGGACCTCTTTGCAACAATGAATAAACAAAAATTGCCATGGATATTAGTTCATGGTTTCATGTAAATATTATTTAAACATCTGCATAATGATTACTTATTATAAATGTTTAGTTTTATATAAATATGTACATGCATCTTCGTTAATCCCTCATAGAGTCACAACTTTAAATGGCCTTTAGTTCCTTAGACATGAAATTATGCATGCTAAGGAGATGAGGATGTATCTTGGTCTCTCTTATTTATCAATGCAATCTCATATGTAACTTGGCAGATTTTTCTATCCAGAATTAATTATATCTTTACATTCCAGTTACAATTCTTATAGCTTTCTTTTTATAAATAATGCATGATTGATTTTATAGATAACACACATGATTATTATCGTTTCATAGATAACATATATGATTGTCCTTTTAGATGATGCTACCATGGAAAAGTCTTAACTAAAATTTACATCAGCTTAAACTGTGATCAACAATTGTAAAAGTCAAAGTAGCATTTGCTTTTTTGCTCTTTTTACCTACACCTGCTCTTGTAAAGCAATACTAAGTAGAATAACTCTAACTGTACTCAGTTTTTAATGCATACCAGGATATTATTTACAGCATTATTTTATTAACTTACTTAACCCCCCAGAAACTTTAGCTTTGCATACTGTTTTGTGTACATGCTTGTGAAAAAGAAACTGAAACAGAGCTGGATAGGCAAAGGCTCACACAGCAAATCCAGGGTGCACAGCACATCTGGTGACCATCCTTAGTGCCGTAGCATCTCACTATAAACATAAACAGCAGCTCACTGCCATTAACAATAAATATTTTGCTAAAGTAATGAATCTTCAAACCAAATTTTAAATGTTTATTTTTTATATATACAAGGTGTGCTCTCATTTATACAGAACCAAATTTTGCCAAAAATGGGAAAACAATTTAAATATCTGTATTTATCATATAAATACATTTTACTATTGATTTTTTTTTCAAACAAGACTGAAAATGCATTAGAGACCAAAATGTAGGAACTCCCTCCATATCAGGCCTGGTTTCACGACTGCATGAATCTTTCACCTTTTATTTATCGTTCTCATTTATAGTGTGCTTTAACCTTCATTAATTGTATTTGTACTTCCTTTGAGATTAATAGTTCTAACTTTTCCTCTGTTTATTAATAGCCTTTTAGGGTACTGCCTTTTATTTCATTGGCCAGCAAAATGAGATGGACTTAAGCATCATTTGTCGCAGTCCTAGCAGGAGCTATGCTGGGATCAGCAGTTTCCAGCATGGGTATGAGCTGGCACCGGCACTCCACCTTCCCCCATTTCACAATATGAAGGTCATCTGAGGGAGGGAACTGTGTGTGTTCAGGATACTGTGCTTCCACATGCTCAAAAGTCACTCTGTTCAGGAGTTTTACAGTTTAGCTTGTTTTGTCCACATATATTTTTAAAATGTATTTACTGGCTACTTCAAAATGCTTTAGAATTTTCACCTGAGTTTCACTAAGTCCTATTCCTAACTATAGTAGCTTATTACAGTTTTGGACAAAAGACTTTTTTTATGTCATATCATCATGAAATTATGAGATTTGGCTTCATCTGCTACATTTAATCTACTGTTCTTTGATATTTGTCCAGTTGAAGTGAATATAAGTTTTGGTGTTGTGCTGAGCAATTTAAGCACACAATTCCCTGGATTTTAGGAAAATTCATTCTCACATCTTTGGGAAATGTGATCGTCTCAGGCCTTGCTACTTAATTAAAAAATACTTTAAGTTCCATTATTAGTAATGAATTCTGGTTGTTTTTTATTTTATGTGTTTGTTAATATACATATTGTTTTGGATTTAATTGTTAATGTAAATACTGTATTAAATGATTGTATAAAACAAGGAATATATATTCCTGTATTATAAGCCTTTATTGCTACATATTCCAGTTTTGCTTAGTTTTTCTTTTAATAAAGTGATGACTTGGTTTTTTCTCAGAATTTTGTACCTATGTTTATCTTCAAGATTCAATTGTAATTTTGTGTTTTATCCTGTCTTCTGATTTAGCCTCTACTTAATTAGCTTCATACAAAGAGAAGCATATTCCTCCCCTCATCCCTGGAAGAACTTGTGAAACTAAGAAATCATGTGTTACAAATTTATAAAATAATTCAACTATTAAGCTATTTAAATTTTATACATTTAAGTGAATATTTGAATTGCTAGCTTAAGTGCTAAATAATTTTCATTATTTCTATTTCTTATTTTGAATTTTACTTTCCCAAGGAATCAATTACATTTAAACTTTAAAGTTTATCTTCATTTTTGTATTTTTAACTGACAAAAATTCACATATTTAAGAGATATTCTGCAGTCTTTTGAATATATATATAGATATATTCAGAGGTAACACATGAATTTCCTCATATAAACATTTCCTGATGACAGAAATAGTTTCCTTTCTCCTGTGTTGTGTTTATAGCACGTTATCAGCATCTTTGGCCACCTTAATATATAGCAGCCCATAGCATTTTACTTCTATGAAATCTGAGTAAAGATAATTAGCCTTTCTCATTTCTTACCTCTCCTTTAAAATTTCTTTACCTAGTAACCACTCTTGTACTCCCAACTCCAGGAGATCAAACTTTTCAAATTTCGCAAATGAGTCAGATCATGTTTAACCTGTCTTTCCCTGGATGATTTAGTTCATATAACATAATCATCTACAGCTACACACCTGGTGGAACAAATTATGATTCCAATGTTTTAAAAAGTATTTCTTTTGCTTTTTTGAGATTACAGTGTGAGTGTATCACCACTCTCCTTCACTTTACCCTGTAAACCCTCCCATGAAAGCATCCTCATTCTTATTCAAAGCCATTGGCCTCTCTTTTCATTAATTATTGCTTAAGGCTGAAGAGTTTGGCACTAAGAGTCAGCACAGAGTTCATTGTTTATTGTTCTTATTTGTTTGGCACTTTGTTTTTGCTATATTATTTAGTTGTCTTTATTCTTTGAACTCAAGGTTAAGAGGACAATCCATTGCCTGAGTCCCTAAATCATAATACATGGGGCAGTAGTTGAAATAATGAAGGGAAAAAAACTGGGGACCTACTAGGGTCTGCCTGACCAGGCTGAAGCATGGCTTGGGCTGGATCAGGGTTATAGACTGGTCAGGAGTCAGGACAGAGCAGAATTGGTCAGGGTGGAACTGGAACAGATCTGAACCTGCCAAGGAAATCAGAAACACTTACACTACTGCGTAAAAGACAAATCTTTACCAAACTCATTTTCAAAAGCACTGAGTGGGTAGAGACTTCACTGCAGACGGGAGAACATCAGGGAGATCAGAGCAAAGAGGCCATGAAATCTAGTCAGAAATGACACATCTAGTCAGAGGGGAAGCACAGTATGCATGAAAGGAGGAATATATCTCTTTGTACCAGCTCACAGGGACCTATTACTCTCATTTAGGCTATACTTTTCAACTGTATACAGAATCTCAAAGTAGGGCTTCCATCAAGACACCAACCAATAAAATGCAAATTCATATTCAATTCACAATAATAGCTATGTATGACTGCAGTGGTTAGCTGTTCCAGCTTTGACCTTGAAACATTGCCCCTAGAGTGACAGCAGGTAACTGCCATACCTGCCTTTGACCTGCCCCTGGGGAGTAGATGAGAGGGAGCCCCTTAAGACTCCAGGTGCATACTTGCTGCACCCTTCTGGATACCTTGTGGTCCTGGAAGCTGGATGGGAGACCAAGTCAAAGTTCTCTGCTGGATGGTATCTCATCTCTCCTGGATCCTGTAACCAACCCCTATTGGCTGTAAGTTACCCTAAAAATAAACTTTTCTTGATTACCAGATAAATTATGTGGAATTGCCTCATTAATTACAGTTACATATGGCTTCTAAAAATGTTTAGGAAACATTGTATTTCAAACCTCTCTTTACCATTTCTTCTTTAAAAAATATTTATTGTTCATTGTTTTGTGCATAAGAGTATTCTGCCTGCATGTTGTCTGTGCACTAGGTGCTCCTGGGGCCAGAATAGAGGGTTGGATCCCCTGGGACTGGAATTAGAGAAAGTCATGAGCCTGTATATGGGTGCTGCAAGTGGAACTTGGATCTTCTTGAAGAATATCCAATGCTATTAACCACTGATCCATCTCTCCAGCCCCTTTTGTTTCTTTGAAGTTTCAGGTAGATAATAATTTTCCTGTCTGAGTCCTAGAAATAAAGCTCATTGTTCATGGCTGAGAGTTGTGATATGGCAGGGGTAGGTGTTAGAGTAGATTGGTGCAGAAATGTGGAGGGTTAGGAAGACTGGAGCTGGGGCTAGGTTGAGAGCTAAAGTAAGATGAGGCTGAGCAAAGCTGTGCCTTTTGGGTACTTGGCAAATGTCATAGACCACTGTGGTGGTATGAATGTGATTGGCCTCCATAACCACATAGGGACAGGCACTACTAGGAGGTGTAGCTTTGTTAGGGTAGGTGTTGTCTTGTTGGAAGAAGTATGTCACTGTAGGGGTGGAGTTTGAAGTTTCCTTTGCTCAAGCTTCACTCAGTGTGAAACTCAGTTTACTACCTTTTGACTGGGGATGTAGAATTCTCCACTCCTTCTCCAGCACCATGTCTGCCTGCATGCCATGATGTCTCACCATGATAATGATGGACTGAGCCTCTGGACTATAAGCCAGCCCTAACTAAATGTTTTGCTTTATAAGAGTTGCTGTGTTAATGGTGTCTTTTCACAGCAATAGAAACTCTAAGAAAAACACACAATATAAAAACACATATTGTAGCCGTGTTCTGCTTTTCAAAAGTGCCAAATTAGTAGAGGGCTATATCTTTGCATTGTTAGTCTAGAAATATCTAGATGAGCTACCTCTTTCCCTGGTGTTTTATCCCATTGGGGGATACAGAGAACTGCCATAAAGATAAAAGGAGAGAGAATAATGTGATGGCAAGGAAAACTGTCAGAGATGTACTGTTTTTTTTTTTTTTTTTAAGTTTCTGTATTAAGGACTACATATGAAACTTAATTTCTGAAAAGTTTACAGATCCATTATACCCTCCACCCCAGCTTATGTGTGTCTTGTTTCCAGCCATACCTAGTTAGCATCTGCCCCACAAGCTGAGGATCAACAAAATGTGTATAGCAATGAGAGTGGTCACCAGACAATGTGTGAAAATTAGTTTTTGCTACTGTAAGCCATTAAGAAATGTTTATCATTTATAAATAATATTGTATTTTAAAATAAATTGAAATTTAAATGGATACAGTAAGTAAAAACTATCATCCTAGAGAAGAATCTGCCCTCCAGCCTAGCCCTAGTAAGAACACAGAGAGACATTAAGATGCGTGTATTATTTCAGGGCCATTTTACATTAGACTTTCATCTTAATGGTTAAAGAAAGATGATAAAGAAACAATATTTGTAAAAAACATTATGTGAGTGTTCCTCCATACATCTGCAAGATCTTTTTTTAATTACATTATATTTTGAATCACACTTGAACTTTGCTTGCATGTTCCCAAGCTAATTGTTTAATGGAGAAAATTTTGGTTAAGTATTGTGTATTGTGATTGTGCAAATCAAATAAAAGGTAATTGATAAAATATTTGCAAAGGTATAAAAAGAAATTTATAGATCTCAGATTTTAGTATAAACCTAAAATATGTTTGTATAATATGCTTTTTATTTAAAATATAGTAATATGTGTTAGGAATACAATGCTTAGATGTTTCTCATATATTTTCATTAGTTAAAATAAGCTTTCAAATATCAGTTATATATCGTATTTATATATATATATATATATAGAGAGAGAGAGTGTTTTATTTATATTTTTTAAAATTACATCTAATCTCTGAAAAGAGGTAGGAGAATATCTGTGAGTTCAGTGCCAACTTGGGCTAGCTGATGACTTCTGTCTAACCAGGGCTACACAGTGAGACCCTGTTTTGAAACAAATAAACAAACAAACAAACACAAAGCATCTCACTTCAAAATAACCTGTTCAGTGTAGATCCATTTACAAGTAAAATCAAAATAAGGAATAACTATGGTATCTTTGAACAGCAAATAATCAATTATTTTGGCAAGTAAACTCAATTTTTATACATTCTATTATGTTTTATGTTTATAAAGAGAGAAATTATGAATTGGAGTGAGATTTCAATGACATGGAATAGAATGAGATAATATAGAACAATTGTGAAAATTAAAGATATTCTATTACACATATATATGCATATGTGAAATATGAAAATTGCTTATTGAGAGTAAAATATATGTCAAAGAAATCATAAGGTCAAAAAAAAAGATGTTCTAGAGAAAATTTGATATATTTTAAAATAGTTTTCCTTCTTCGAAGCTAGCATTCATCGTGAACTATATTGAGACATTAGGTGTTCTGCTTTAAAGGGTCAGCCCATTAGAAATGAGGAATCTTTGTATTCTTCTTATGCACTTGTACTTACAATAGCTTTGTGCTAATTTAATGTGGTAGATTTTGTATCTTGTATGTTCATTTTTCTGATTCTGGGTTGTACGACTCAGATTTTCTCATGTAACTTTCTGAGGTTTTCTTCTCTGTAATCAAAATTCTTGACAGCAATAATTTCAGAGATAAGAGGTTTATTTGACTTCATGGTTTTAGGAGTTCATTCAGTCAATACCTGAAAGTTCCTGTAGAAGGGAAGGGGGATATCATAGGGATGAGTGACAGGCATGAGAGCATGTGTTGGACAGGAAATATCTGGATTCTGGAAGACAGAAAGATGATGATGCATGAAAAAGTATAATGTAACCATGAGAGCCAGCTACTGAAAATCTACATCTCACAGCTAGGATCCACCTCCTACATTTTTTATAGCTTTACTAACACTGTCACTATCAGGCACACTAACTATCAGGGGCCTAGCTATTTTAAACATGAACTTGTGGGGCATTTCATATTCAAGCTACAGTAGTAATGAGTGATTTCTTTAACAGATTTAAGAATCCTTGGATTTCCAACATGCTTTTCTTCCTGAACTCTCAGAGAATGAGATTTTATCTTATCTGAGCCAGAATGGCTAAGACAAAACAAACAAACAAAAACAACAACAAACATTGGCTTGGATATGGGGAAAGGCAGATGTTTATACATTGTTAGTGAGAGTGGGAAGCTGGATACAGCCACTGTGGAAATCAGTGTGACATTTCCTTGAAAAGCTATTTCATCATGTATTCAATTAAATTCACTGTATCTTTTGTGTTCAGTGTAATTAAAATGACATACTTAGATGTCATACAGAATAATTTGGTTAACTGCAGATAAAACAGTAGTATTTTTATTTTCACTCCATAATTTAGAAATAATAAGTTTGACTACAAGCATAAAGTTTGAAAATATGTAATATTAGACTTGTGGTTTTATGTTTCTCTCTTCACTATTCAGCTCTGTCCTGTACACAGTCATATTATCAAGGTTAATTCTACTCAGGGAAATTAGTTCCCGTGCACTTTGGTTTTAAACTGATTATGTAATTTGAAATCAGTACATTGGTCATGCTATTATGAATATCAAAATATTTATTACATCAACCTTGAAAATGACACTACTATTTAATCAGTTCTTGGAAATTTCTACCATCATTAACAGCTTGCTTCTGATAAGAGTCAACTCTTTATTCTTAGTCTTTGCCTCCAAGCTGTGTTTTCTGAGTTGCCGTTGATACCTCAGAAATGGAAACCCTCCCTGCACCTCATCTCACTGCTGGTTTCTGCTCTTGACTTCTGGCTTTAGTTTCACTCTGCTCTCTCTTATGTTGGCTTTCTGGCTTAAGTTCATGTTTTGACTTTTTTTTTTAATTCCCTTATTTTGCTAAAAGAAAATTCTAAGGAATTCTCCCTTCCTAACATGTTGAATAGATACTTTTACCTACCAAGGTTAGTTAAAATATTGTCCCTCAGTGGGGTAAGTTCTCCCTGTTATTCTCTTCCATAATTTATTCTCCTGTTTTCTCTATCATCCCTCCTTCAAATTTCACTTGCATTAAAATGTTAGTCATCATGCTTTTACTATTTAAGGTTCCAATATTTATATGATGCTCCTTGATTTTCAAAGTATTTTGGGAGGCTATTTCCCTTTCCTTGTTTTCCAGCCCTTCAACGGAACTTTTAATTCTACACCCATGATAGACATTTAGCACTGTTTACTCTCATCTAATCACTTCCTGGTAACATCTTTTTTGTTATTGTTGTTGCTTTGTTTTCATCTTTTATAAAGCTCTAATATGTCAAGTTTTTCTCTATGATTACATATTTTCAGTTGTTTTTAAATTTTCTTTTGACTCCTACATTTTCATTCCTATATCAAAGACAACTTTTGTGTTTCAATTCAAATAGGGGTTTTCACATTACAATTTTTTTTGTCAAAATGCTGGTCATCCTCAGTCCTAAAGTGACAATAAATAACCCAGATTAATATGTAAGCAGTGTTCTTGGCTTGTTCTTAAGACACTTTGGGGCCTTAAAACTTGAGGGTCCTATGATACCCAAGTCTGTACTAATCAACTAGCCAGCCATATTGACTAACTTGCTTTTCTTCAGAGACTGTATTCAGCTTCTTTAGTAATGAGCAAGCGCAGTTAAATGTCTGGAATGAAGAGAAGTGACTAGTCACCCATTGGACTTATTGATTTGTAATTAATCCTCCTTCCTTCATCCCTGTTGTTAAGGTAGCCCTTCAAAGATTGACCCTGCTCACCACCCAATCCATAAAATAGATCTGCTACCTGTTGACTGTAATCTGCTACTTATCCTAACCTGCATCTCTGACATTCTGTGCAACCACTCTATACTTTTGAAATAATATATGAAGAATGATGTTTTATTTTCTCATTCATCAATTCACTATCATTGTCAATTTGAATGTTCACTTTTCTTTCCTCGGGTATTTTTGGAAGGAATACAAATAAAAATATGTGTCCAATTTCTCACTCTGTTTCAGAATACAATCTTGACATTGAAAATATATTTAAAATTAGCAAGCAAACTGCCTTACTGAGTAAATAACTGGAAACGTTTGGTTAAATGCATGTTAACACATTCAAAGCGGCAGTGAATACCTGGCCCATCACATCTGCTCAGCCTGCAGTTTATTTGCAAGGACAGTTCATACTTCTCATTTGGGGAAAGTAAGAAGATACAATTAGCAGGGGAGGAATTTTTTGCTTATCTAGTTTTTTTAACATTTTATCCTCTGTGCAACTCTTGAAATTGATTATAAAGCTTGTGCCTTCCCATCCTTTACCCTAATTCTCTCCATGTCAATGTGGACTTGAAGGTGAATAAAAAAATGGGTTGAGTGTTAGTGACTTGTCCACCATGTCCCCTTGCAATTCCAAATGCACACAGTGAGCAAGGAATCCAGACAGTTCTGACATTTAACATGTGAGTAGCAGTTCCTTACAAACATTGGGTGGGCTTGGTTCTACTTCTACTGAGGGTTCTTTCCTTGTCTGCATCATATTCCTGTCGACCTTTATCGCTACTGTATAGTCAGACTCTGAGATGATGGATCTAAGATGAGCATTCAAATCATTTGAATTTTAGAATATCAATCACCATCATTTAAGACAAGAGCCAGAATACCTTCAGGGTTTCTTAAGCAATTTTAACTTACAGAGTAAGTGGAGACCACCTGGATAGATTCCAAGACAAGGCACATATTTCACTTGCTTTTAAATTCCCAGGCCCATGTACAGGCCTAATAAAGAAAGATGAAGATAGCAAAATGATACAAATTCAGACTGTGATGTAACAATCAAAATTAAATTATTTCAAATTTCTAATTTTTCAAAATACTGATTATTAGTCAGTGAATTTTATCAGTCAATATACGCTTACGTTTGGGAAATACAATTAAAGATGATTATATCATGATGAACAGAAGTCAATGTACAGAAATAGTAATATATGGGGATGTGAAAATCTTTAATTTAGATTAATATATTTATCTGTGGATAACTAGTCACTCACAAAATGAAACACACAGAGGAAAATCTAGACTATTACATTAAGTATTTTGAAATCTCACCAATGATCAAGCTAAAAATAAATAAATACTACTGTGAAATGTGACAGAAAAGAGGCTGTAGAGGGAAATGAGTGTGGGATGCTGTCCTCACAGCCTTACCTATAGCTTCCTATCACATTGTTAAAATAAAAATAGAAGAGATGAAGCTTAGATTGAAACAAATCCCAAACAAAGTAGATCTCATCCTGAATTCAAAGCTGGAGATTAGCACTGCAGGTGGACAAAAGTTTACTAAGGAAACCATTAGCAGAAAGCTTTGGATTGCTATCTCCTGATACGGGCTGAAAGGAAAAATACATATGGATAAACTGATGGACTGATAGCATTATTTCACACTGCAAAATAGGTCTCCAGAAATAGATTTTAATTCAGAGGACAGGGACTTACTGTGTTTTGTTGCTGCTGTCAGTAGCTAGCCCCTAAACTAGTGAGATAATACAGATAATTTTTTCTATGTCATTTTTAACTGATAAAGTCATCATTTGGCAGGCTTTTCTGAGTGAATTCAACTTATAGACTATCTTATAAAATTAATTTGTCATGTATTAAATCACAGATCCTATTTTAGAATAAATAAAAACCCAATAGTTTGTAAAAAAAAAGCATTGTGAATTATTTGA
This sequence comes from Peromyscus eremicus, assembly GCF_949786415.1. Lineage (NCBI taxonomy): Eukaryota > Metazoa > Chordata > Mammalia > Rodentia > Cricetidae > Peromyscus > Peromyscus eremicus. Next base: position 24,783,262 of record NC_081417.1, on the reverse strand, counting down.
AAATATTACAAATTACTTAACGATTAGCACTTTGCAATATAATCACTGCATAGTAGGTATGATTCCTTCTTTTTGAAAGGCAGTAATATTGTATTACTAAAGACAATCTGTTATGTGACATAAAACTTCATTCTATCACTCATGCATGTGTGTGTGTGTGTGTGTGTGTGTGTGTGTGTGTGCATGTGTGTATAAGACAATTCACAAGGTATGTTTACAAAATACGAGAGTAGCTTTGGCTTGTTAAGGAGTAGGTAGGTACTTACAGTGATAGGACAACTTTCTAGGCATGCACGATATGCTTGAAAGTATTTGTAACCTTAAATATACATGTTTGCTTTAGTAGGATATTTGGGATGTGAGGCATATCAAAGAAAATTTGCATTTGATGAAATTAAATAGGCAAGAAACACTTCATCCAAAGCTATTGTATTAAGAGGGAAAGCCTCTCCTTCAACTCTAGTGAAACATAAAGAGAGAGAACATCTCAGCACTGTGGTTAGGTGGGACAGTTGCCAGTGAGATTTGGTCATCTCTGTGTGTATACTGCCAAGTTACTTGAGTTAGGCGATTGTGTTCCAGCAGAGACTGGGAAGGAGGGCTTCTGCCTTTCTGAAAACACATTTCTCAGATACTTACTCAATTCCTTGATGCTGGATATTTTCTTTCCTTTTTTTAATTTAAGAATTTTTTATTTATTTCACATACTAACCAAAGATCCCCCTCTCATCACTCTTCCTGTTCCCCCCAGCCTTCTCCCACCCCACCCCAGACCCACCCCACATCCCTTCCTCCAAAAGGGTAAGGCTTCCCATGGAGAGTCAGAAAAGCCTGGTACATTCAGTTGAGGCTGGATCAAGCAGCCCCCCCCCCCCCGCCCCCGGCATCAAGGCATCCCATCATAGTTAATGGGCTCCAGAAAGCCAGCGTAAGCACCAGGGATAGATCCTGATCCCACTGCCAAGGGACCCTCAAACAGACGAAGCTACACAAGTATCTCCCGTATGCAGAGGACCTAGTCCGGGACCTAGTCCGGGGTCTAGTCCTGACCTACACAGGTTCCACTCTACTAGAGATTTAAAGCTGTTTTTGCCTTTAACTAGAATAAATGAAAAACACCTTGCCAATGTTTGCACCTAGTGCTAGGGCCACATGCTCATGAAAGTTTGTCCTCAATTGCTATCAATAATAATTAGCCTGGCTTTCAGTTAGAGATGACTTACAGTCGAAGGAGACAGACTATGAGGCAAATGAGCAAAACTATCATATGTTGCCCTATCAAGTAATAGTAGCTCACAATGTGACTGTTTAGAGAATGGTGTAAATTTTTCTAGATTTTTCTCAAAAGAAAATAACCATTTTGTTTCTTATAACCTTGCCTTGTGGAGAAACTCAGCTTGAGACATCATAAAGTTTGAGGGGAAAAAAAAGAAAAACAAACAAACAAAAACCCTCTTTTTTTTTTTTTTTTTTACAAGAGAGAGGTTTCTTGTAAACAATTTGGACTCTTTGGACCATACACATATATATAAACACCATGATTTTCCCACAAAAAAGCTTGTTACTATTGAAACTATTACCAAAGCAAACACTTCACAAAAGATGGAGTGGAGGGGATATTTTCACAGAGGTTCATGTATGTTATTGCAAAAGCCATGGATAAGTGCTGGTTTAATCTGTCAATATCTTGCTTATAAAAAATGATAGAGATGATATATATTCACATTCACTTAGGTGAAGCCTACTACTGTTTTAGACATCATTAAATGTTTCTCTTTTTCAGGGCCTCCCAGGTATTCCCATATTTGGAAAAAGTGTGCTTTAAAGCAACAGTTAAAACTAGAATATTCGAAAATATATTTTAAGTGAATATAGAAACACATGAAAGCCAGGAAGCAGAGAAGCTGAGAAGGAACAATTATCTCTCCCTGGAAATACTTCAAGGAAAGAAAACTGGGAAGAAGGAATTGTAAGTGTGAGATTTAATGAATATTGCGTTTAACTATGTGGCTCAGAGTATGGGATACTGGGACTCCTCTATATGTAATGTTCAGAAATTGCACAAAGAAAAAATACATGTTTAAGAGAGAGGAAAAATGATATTGTCTAGATCACACCCTCATTTATAACATCCTTTGGCTATATTTTCCAGACTCAAAAGATTTTTGGGGCTCACAGTGAGAGTTTGAAAATTCTTAAGCTGACCCTGAATAGGAACTGATAGGGAAAAGAAAGGACCTAAAGGAATAACTCAGAAAAACAAAAAAGACGTGCTGTGGGATGGTCTGTATGTCAAATGTGTTGCAGATTGGTCAATAAATAAATCACTGTTTGGCCAGTGACCAGGCAGGAAGTATAGGTGGGACTAACAGAGAGAAGAATTGAGAGAACAGGAAGCTGGGTCGGGGAGACACTGCCAGCCCCACCATGACAAGCCGCATGTGAGGATGCCGGTAAGCCACGAGCCATGTGGCTTATAGATTAATAAAAATGGATTAATTTAAGCTGTAAGAAGAGTTAACAAAAAGCCTGTCACGGCCATACAGTTTGTAACCAATATAAGTCTTTGTGTTTACTTGGTCAGGTCTGAATGGCTGTGGGACTGGCGGGTGAGAGAGATTTGCCCTGACCGTGGGCCAGGCAGGAAAACTCTAGCTACAAAGATGTAGAAGACAGGGACTCAAAACCCACAGGGCAGTAGCATACGGCATCCAGATAAAGGATGTAAACAAATCACATCAACTGCCAATGATACACCTTCTAACTACAGTAAAGAAAGAAAGGTTCCTCATCAGGTTGATCTCACATGAAAGTAACTCATATAATCCTGTGCAACAACTGCCAAATTCAGTTTCAAACTGACAAGAAACCTCAGACCATGTGACTGTCAGAAAGCTTGCACTCATACCCTGTATGTGTACTTTCACTCTGTAATAAGAGTCTCTCAAGATGTCCTACTCTGTCCCTCTCTGATTTCTCTCCTTTAGAGTGGTAAGAGAATCAGAGAAAGTCCCTACCTCCACTCTTTCAGACACGGTTTGACTTCCTCACCCAATGATTACCCCACTTATGTCTGCATTATTCCTAGTAATGAACAAGAGACAGGAATCAGGGACACTAACAAGCCTCAATTTCTTACTGTTAATTCCTCAGTTGTGTCCAGGGAAAGATAATCTAGAGCCCCCCACACCACCACCCATCATTTCAGAGGTAGGATTGACTCTATTTGTGTTATTTTGGTTTAGTCCTAAAGCATCTTTAGCTCTTAAGCATCTCCTTCATGCTAAGGTCTTTGAAGAGAGTTTATCGATGAAAGGACATAGACAGACTCGAGTCATTTACGAATAGGGAACCTCAGTGGAGAAAACACCCTCACCATTTGGCCTCTGTGCAATCTGGTGGTGCATTTTCTTGATTGACAATAGATGTGAGAGGGCCCAGCTTTCCCTTCTCTTTCCTTTCTCCCTCCCAACTCCCTGTCTCTTTCTACGCTCTCTGCATCTATCTGTACCCATCTTTATCACCACTGTGGGTGGTACCACTCCCGGGTTGGTGATTCTGGGTGATAATGAAGTCAGGCTCAGAAAGCTCTGAGGAGCAAGCCAGGCAGCAGCATTCCTCTGTGGCTCCCACTCCTATTCCTGCCCCCAGGCTTCAGCCCTGACATCCCTTGGTGATACACTATAAGCTGTAAGAGGAAATAAACCCTTTCCTCCCCAGGTTGCTTTTGACTGTGGTTTTATCACAACGGAAACCCTAACAAAGATACCCTTCTCCTCTTGCCATTCTCTTCTCCTTCCTGGTCCTCTCTTTCCTCTGACACCCCCCATCATATTTTGTCTCCTTCCTTTCTCCTGTCTTCTCTTTCCATATCTTCTCTCTTCTCTCCCTCTTTCCACTGTTTTTTCTCTACTGCATTTCTTTGGCCATCTCCTTCTTTTAGTCCAGGCTCACCACTGCCACCTTCCTTTCTCTTCCCTCCCTCTTTATTACCTCCCTCTCTACTCTTCACTGTCTTCCTTCTCCTTTCCTCCCTTCTCCTTCCTCCTATGCCCTCCATTTTCAATTCCCTTTCTGTAGCCACTCTCTGCCTCCTACTACCCAACCAATTTCCTATAAATTACTTCATTTCTCTTAATAGTCCTCTTTCCCCTCCCCCTCTCTTCTCTCCCATCCTCCCTTCCTCCTTCCCTCATCCCATCTCCTTCTTTCCCTCTTCCCTCCGTCTCATTTCTATCCCTTCTCCTCTGTCACCAATCTTTCTTCTCTTACCTCTCCTCAGTCCTTCCTCTCACCCCATTTCTGTCCTTTCCTTCCCCCTCCACCTTCCTTCCCTGTCTTTTCCAATCTGTTCATTGACTTTCTCCTCTTCCTGTCCTCTCCTCTTCCTCCTTTGATTCTCATCTCTCCCACTCCTCCCTCCTCTCTTGATTTATTTCCCCAACTCTCTGTTCCTTATTTTCTCTCTACTTTACTTTTTGCCTTTCTCTCCCCTTTTCCTTGTGTCTCTCCTTCCTACTCTGACTTTCCTTCCCCTTCCTCTCCTCTTTAGCCAGCTTCCCTGTCTCCAGTTCTTTCACTTTACAGTTCCCACTCTCTGACTTCTACCTTCCCTCTCTTCTTCTCTTTCTTTCCTCCTGGTTTTCTTTAACAGTGGCTTCTCTGTCTATCCCATCACTCCGGTCCTCTTCCTTCACTGCTTTCCCATCTCATCCCTCATTATCCTGCCCCATCTTTCCCTTCTTTCCTGTCCTCTGTGTGTGTGTGTGTGTGTGTGTGTGTGTGTGTGTGTGTGCCTTCACTTTCTCTTCTTCATCTCCACCTTCCCTCCTCCTATACCTTCTCCTCCTTTCTTCACTTCTGCTTCTGTCTCCTTTCTGACTTCACCTCTCTCTTATCCCTTCTTTTACCTATCCCCTTCTTCCCATTCCACTTCCCCTATGTCTCCTGTCCCTCCCCCGCTTTTATCCCTCTATCTCTTTATCTGTTTCAGTCCCTGTGTCCTCTTTCATCTCACCCCTCCCCCGTGCCCCCACTCAACTCCCTTCCCTAGTCTCTATTATCTCTTCCCACTCCATCCCCCACTCCAGGGGTTTCTCACCCTTCTTTCACCTGTGCCTTTCTCTAGTCCCCCACTACAGTTTCTCTGCCTCTGATATCTCCCTTTCGATTTGCCCTCCCTTCTGCTCCCCCCTCTACCCTCTCCTCCACCCCCCATACAGCCCATTACTTCTCTCCTTTCTCTACTCCTCTAGCTTTCTGGATGTAAGAAGAAACTAAGCATTCAGGGTAACATTCTGCATCCTTTCTACCTCTAAAGCATCCCCAATATTTACAACTATCTCATTTATTTTTCTGGCCTTGTAGTTCTTGTGTTCAGTTTCTAAATTGCACTGCTCTATTTACTGCTTCTCCCGTCAGTCTTTGAGAGAGAGTCTTGTCAAATATTCAAAGTCAATAGGAGCAGCCCTCAAATTGTGTGGATGTCATCCTGAATCAACTATATATATATATATATATATACCTCCAAATATCTCCTGCTTGCTAGGTGAAGAGATTATAATGATTAATGGGTGCTGTAGTTAAGGAGCTTATTATTTTTTTTTCATTTGACCTCTCTTGCTTGAATTCTCTTTTGTCCATAGAAATAACAACGTTGAAACTTTGGACAATTTCCATTCATTAAATTCAGCATTTTCTACTTCTACATTTTATATTAGACACACAATAGTAAGTTTAAAACTTGCACTACATTTTATGGCTAGACACAAAATTTATTTGATCAACACAAAATTTAAGGACTGCCATTTAAGCACTCCTATCAAAAAGAGAAGAACGAAAAATACAGCATAGAGTAAACGGTGTCTAAAATATTTTGTGGGAGAGTTGTGTAAGAGACAATATACAGGAATTTACGTGTAAATCGTAAGGAAAGCATATGTGAAATGGAGAAATATTGGATATTATGAAAGAGTTTCCAGAGTAAATTCAAAGTTAGACATATTATATTAAAATGTCTGAAGGAAATTAAGAATAAAGTTAGTGTTTTGATATAAATAGTAACTCACTAATTGAATGTGGGATTGGTCGGAATTTTGACTGAAAAAAATAATCAAAGGCCTAGGTAAAACCTCCTCATGATAAAGTCTATGGTTTTCATTCAACAAGCTACATGAAAATACTTAGAAGCTTTTTAATGAAAAAAGTATCCAAATAAAAGTTGTATGTGATTTTTGGATGTATATTAGTTGGTAGAGTAATTTACTAGCATGCTGGAGGGCCTAGGTTCAATCCCCAGCACTCTATGAACCAGGTGCAGCAGCATATATCTGCAATTCCAGCAGATGGAAGCAAAGGAATCAGAACTTCAAGGTCAATCTTGATCACACAGAGACTCTAAGGCCAGTCTGGGCTAACAGAAACTCTATCTCAGTGATGTCTGTACTAAGATAAGGAGATAAATAATATCCCCACTCTTAGAGAGTACATTCCCCTGAGGAAAGTGGAGCCAGTAAAATTGTAGATTAGAAGACAGTGCAATAAAAAGCTACCTGAGAGGTGATTCAGAGAGGACATATAGAGGAACATTGTTCTCAAACAGTGTACAAGAAAGAAAGAAGACTGCTGTAAGTAAAAAAGTTACAGACAATAAAAGCCATATTTAGGCTCTTAGCTGATAGAATCTGCAGTTTAGAGTACATTGTTTTGAGAATATTTTCAGGAAGATTTTTTTTTAGGAACATTGCATTTGACAGATGACTTATCCAGAATTCTTTCAAATGACTGCCAACTTATTAATATGAAGTAGATATATGAAGGCACAGAATATATTTTAAGATGTGTGTGAGAGTTTGATCTGGATACTACAAGTAACAGAGAAATCAAGGTTATTGCCTGAATAAAATTGTTTCCTTGAGGTGGACATTCAAATTCATTACTCAGTAGATTATGAAATAATAGACATTTGTATAGCAATAGGACACTCACCTCTTCATTGGTGCCTACACTTACAGCAGTTCTGGATGTTGATCTCCAGTGAAGTTCAATGTTAAGTACAGAAAAATAGATGTGAAAATCATTGTGTACACTGTTGTAATTTGATAAGCAATGCTTATAGTCTGTGTAAGGCAGCTAGTCTTACTCAGGAAGATGTATTTCTGTGGGTTCATTATTGACTCAAAGGGTGCATTCACTTTGTTTATAATAGGTAATTTGCAGCTGAAAAGGCTTGACTTAGTAAGTGGCTTTCTGAAGAAAGAGTACCCACATAGTGAAGAGACGTTCAAACAGCAAACTTAGAAATGAAAGCTCATCATACAAGATTATATTTTGCTGTGAGAAATAGAAAATATTCTGAGGAACAGCACACAAACATGCAATTAGACAAATGCGTGGTTTTATAGTTGACTTCAAATACTATACAAAGTACTCTCAATAGGAATTCTTAACTGAGTGGGCATCAAAAGATGATGTTCTACAAAATTTTACTAGAAAATAAGTTCAGAGTTATGTTTTAAATTCAAGGTTAGATAACATTTTTTTTTAATTCAAAAGAGAAACTATGATAGATGTCATTAATGTTCACTGTCAAATTTGGTGTATAAAAGAGGAGTATTGGTGCAATGTAATTAGGGTATTTTTTTCTATATTCATTTTTTTATTGGCTAAAAGATAGTTACTTCATTTTTAACACACTATTTAATTTTGAATTCTAAAAATAAATATTTTAAGTACTATGTTTAAAAATTCTCAGCTTGATAAAAGCCAAAAATTTGGACTGTGGAGAGTTATCCAAAGAAGTGAGTTACTGAGTTGCTGTACTGCATATACTATTAATAGTTTATGAATTCATGTTTCCTCCCATATCTGTGCTTAGTTACAGTGCCTTCTCATTACATTTCATGTTTCCATTCTATTTCTTGAATTGAAAGATACTAAGAGTATTAATATGACATTGTCTATGGCATGGTCCAAATCTTGTTATTTATTGGATTTCATTGACTAACAAATCACTTGTACAAGAATGGAAGAAGAATTCAAAGTTATTAGGAAGAAAATGTAAACATCAAATACCTTCCTTTATTTTCTGTGTCTCCTAAGAACAAGTTACAGTACTCTATCCTCTAGAGATTACTATAAGCAAAGCCCAGTTTAAAGTCAGTCAATGTCTCATCTCTGTGTCAGGGAAAGCAATAACATGATTAATAGCTGGAATGAAATTTCAAATAGGTTTTATGCCAGATAAAGGAAAAATTATGTCTTTACCCTCTCTTATTAGATTTAGTAGTTCATCTTCACAACTTATCTTACATCTATTATTTTCTTTGTACTTAAATTTTAAATCATATTTTGTACTAATTACTGGATATATCTATAAATTCATGGTGCATAGTCAACTGTTTTTTGGTGTGCATGAATCTTGCCATATCCCACATACTTTGATAAGATAAATCCAGTCAATTCTACCTTGAGGTGACTGAAGGAGCCCAAACTAGGAGCCTAAACTAGGGTTGAGGCTTATTTGATGAGTTCCCACCTATATTCCCCACACTTTCTTCTTTTGTCTGTGCCAGTGAGTACATACCCACTCTGCTAATGTTTCCATACTTTGGCTATATGCTTCAAGAAACCTGGGGGTGTGGATAAGTCTCTGACATACTGATTTTATTTCCCTTACAAGTGTACTCAGTGGTGGGCCATATGGTTATTCTATTTTTCATTTTTTAAGAAGGCTACCAAATGTTTTCCACCATGCTTATGCTAGCTGACATTTATGTTAAGATTATGCAGATCTCAATGAAGCTTTTTTATTTTAAATTCGAGTACACACACACACAATTTTTTTAGCATCCTTCTTAGACATCCAACAAATAGAGGATAGAGAGATATTTTTCATGACATACTCAGAACAGTGTTAAGCCTCAATTTTAATAATTATACAAATAGTCTTATGCCAAACTTCTAAGCAAAAATATCTTTATCACTTTTTGAGGAGGTTCAAACCGTTTCAGATTAATCTAACTTCATTTCCATGTGGGAGCCTGAAACATTTTCAGATGCACAGACTGTTCATTGCTATAGAATTCTACATTAAATAATCTATTTATGGGGCATCGGCAATGTTTGGTTGCTTTTTAAAGACAGTCACTCCACAGCCCAAACTGGCCTGAAACTCCTGACAGTCCTCCTGTCTTTACCTCCTGGTGCTGGGATTACACCACAGTCACTGGGCAGCTTTCCCTTGTGTAAGGGAAAACTAACAGTGAACTGTTATATTTTATTTTATTATTTTATTCAATAGTTTTACAACATGAACAAAATTAAGAGGATTATATGAGACCTAACAAATATGTCACATGTGTGTAAAGAACTCCAGTACCATGATCCTTATCTGACACTTTTGCTTCACAGGGAATCAATACTGAGTAGTCATAATCCACTCCCTACTCTCCAACTCAAGCCCTTCAGAAACAAAGATAGACTGAGACATTGAATAGTTTCCTTTTCAATACATTTGATATTTGTGACATCTTGCAACATATGTTCATTGGCATGTGCTTGTTTAAATTAGTGTAACATTTTCAAAATTCATCCATGTTCAAATGCCTGTGATTATTTCCATGGTTGCATAATATTTCACAGTCATCAGCAGACTGGCAGTTGTGCTGTTGAAGTTATTGCATTCATAGATATAACCACACACTGGTACACACTTTGACTTTCCCTCTTCCTGGTTACTTAGACAGCATTGACTTCAACTTCCTATATTTGATATTCTAAATAAGATGAGTAAGTATTATTTGAAATATTTTAAGTAAAGTCTGAATATTAATTTTCCTCTGATAACAAGGAGCAAGGTCCACTCATGACACTAAGCATATTGGTGGCTTCCCTTCTAAGTCACAGAGTAAATGACTCTCATTCTGCGATGAGTATGAGGGTAATGTCAATAGGGGGTGGGAAATGTGACAAAGGAGTCTTCCTTTCTATTATTATTGATGTCTTCTATTTCAAATAAAAAAATCACAAAAGTGTCTTCCTATTAAGAATCATATATTCTGATACTCTAGAGATGTTTTGAGATTAAAAGCACTGGCTGCTCTTCCAGAGTATCTGGGTTAGATTCCTAGAGCTCATGTGGTGACTTACTAACATCTGTTACTCCACTTGCATGGGATCAGTTACCTTCTGGCCTCCAGGGGCACAGAACACACACACACACACACACACACACACACACACACACACACACGCACACACGCGCACACACACACACACACACACACACACACACACATATATATATATATATATATATATATATATATATATATATATATATATACAGGCAAAACACCCATACATGTTTTAAAAAAATCATGCATTCCAGTAAACAAAGTGAAGAAACAAGCTTTGAATTTTCTTTTTTTATTAAGAAATTTTGTATTCATTTTACATACCAATCACAAATCCCCCTCTTCCCTCCTCCAGCCCCTCCAGCCTAACCTCCAACTCACTGCCCATTCCCTCCTACAAGAAAGTAAGGCCTCCCATGAGGAGTCAGCAGAGCTTAGTACATTCAGTAGAGGCAGGTCCAAGCCCTGTGCAAGGTGTCACACAATATGTAGTCAGCTCCAAAAAGCCATCTCATGCACCAGGGATGGATCCTGATCCTGCTGCCAGGGGGGCCCTTAAACAGATCAAGCTACACAACTTTTTCACTTATGCAGAGGGCCTAGTCCAGTCCTGTGGAGGCTCCCCAGGTGTTGGTCTAAATGTCATGGGTTCCCACTAGTTTGGTTTGTTTGTCTCTGTATTTTTCTCCATCATGATCTTGATGCCGCTTGCTCAAAGCTTTGCGTTTTCATATTGAAACTTGTCTTCTATGTTGCCCAGGAAAGCTCTGTTGTTGATGAGTTTAAATATGTTCTGGATTGATTCTCAGAGTAAATACACATTTATGCTTCCTCTACTTTGTAATTCATTATTATAAGAGTTTGACACCCTCAAATGTTATAAATTTATTATAAATTATTTTGTTTCTTAATAATTGGTATTTTAATAAATTGTAAATGACAGAAATATTATGTAGTTTAAAGAAAAGATGCATCATGAATCTTAAAAGGTCCTATTAAATAAAAAACACAGAGTCAGATAGTGAGGTGAATGCTGAAAGATCAGAAAAGCAGAACAAACCACAGCTAACCTCACCTTGCCAACTTCTCAGCTGATGTTGTTTCCTCAAACTGGAAGCCTCTGAGTCCTCACCCAAATGGATCTCAGCTGAACTGCTACTCAAAAGCCTAAAAGCTTAAAAAGCCTCTAGTTCCTGGTTTTCAGACCTTATATACCTTTCTGCTTTCTGCCATCACTTCCTGGGATTAAAGGTGTGTGTCACCATGCCTATTTCCAATGCGGCCTTGAACTCACAGAGATCCAGATAGATCTCTGCCTCCAGAATGCTAAGATTAAAGGCGTGTGCTACCACTGCCTAACCTCTATGTTTAATATAGTGGATGTTCTGTTCTTTGACCCCCAGACAAGTTTATTGGGGTGCACAATATATCAACCACAGAAAGAATATCAAAAATGGAATAATTATATGTGAGATAGAAAATATAATAGGAATTTTCTCTGAATAAATACATTATAAGTCTCATTTCTTATTGCATTTAAGAATATAAAAGATCATTTTATAGTAAAAAAATATTTAATTGTACTGCTAAGTAGCAGTGTTTCTTTAAAAGCAGTCAAATTAACAAATTGAGAGAAGCTTATTAGTTTCTAATGACTTAATCAGTAGTTCATGAGAGTAAGAAAGGAAAATTTGCATACAGTAAAGACACTGAATGTCAGCAGGGGAAGATTCCTTATCACCCAATGGGTAGCTATTTCTTTAAATAAAATTAACAAAGTAAAAGAGCAGATTAAAAAGAATATACAGACTGTGACTGGGAGTCCATGAAAGCTGACTAAGGTATTAAAGTGTACATACATCCAGGGACCTACCTCGGGAGCTTCATTTAAGTAGATCTCAACAGTCATTTCTGTAAAGATAGAAAGAAAAGTATGTCAGACAATGAGTAGAATGATTCTCGACTTGCCACACTGGATGGAAATCTAGAGGGGCTCTTCTGCTCCAGCAATGAGTATGCAAAGTAAATCAGTGCAAAGTATTCCATTTTCCTCTTTTCTCTGTTCTTTCTCTTCTCTCTCTGACTTTCCCATCTCCCTCCATGATGTGGAAGAATCCTTTTCTACACTATGAATATGTATTATTTTCATTGGTTAATAAAAAGCTGATAGGCTGGTAGCTGGGCAGGAAGTTAGTTGGCAAAGCCAAACTGAGAATGATGGGAAGAAGGAGGGAGGAGTCAGGAGAGTCATTAGCTAAACACAGAGGAAGCAATGTAGCTGGAGTTTTCTCTCCGGGTCCTGCCAACCCCCGGCAGTCCCTTAGCCCATTTATAAAATAAACATACAGATACTTATATTATTTAAACTGCTTGGCCATTAGCTCAGGCCTATCATTGTCTAGCTCTTACTCTTATATTTAGCCCATTTCCATTAATCTATACTTTGCCATGTGGCTTGTGGCTTACCAGTACCTTACATCTTCCTTGTCCTGGTGGCGGCTCCAGGCAGTCTTGTCCTCTGCCTTCCTGTTCCCTCAATTCTCCTCTCTGTTAGTCCTGCCTATACTTCCTGTCTGGCTACTGGCCAATCAGTGTTTATTTATACAGAGCGATATCCACAGCAAAGCAAGATAAGAATGTCCTACTGAGAAAAGGTACCAAGCCACTAGCTAAATATAGATAAGAATTATGGGTTAATTTAAGTGTAAGAGCTAGTTAGTAATAAGCCTGAGCTACCAGCTGAGCATTTATAATTAATATGTCTCTGTGTGGTAATTTGAGAAGTGGTTGCTGGGTATTTGGGAGATGCTAGAGGGACGGAAACTTCTGGTTACACCTCTTCTCTAATGTCTCTCTTCTACTCTTCTTTCCTGTATTTCCACTTTTTCTCACCTCTCGTCTCTTCCCCCTCTGCCCTTTGTTCAACCTCTTCTTTCCATTCTTTGTCCCATCTCTCTCCCTCTTTACCTCTCCCTTTCTGCCTTCTCTTGCCGACTCTTCCCTTTGCTATAGACTCACTCTTTCCTTTCTGGCCTTTCACCCCTCTCCTGTCTTACTACTTCCCTCCTTTGAACATTTCCCACCCTCCCTGCTCCTCTCTCCACTGTCCTCTCCCTTCTCCCTTCACCACCTTTACTACACTCTGTCCTCTTCCTTCTAATCTGTCTTCTTTTCTTTCTTCTCACTCCTCTCTAACACTACTACCCTTCTCCTGACCTCTGCTTCTCTTGCTTCTAATTCCCTCACTTCCTGCTTTTCTTCCCCTCTCTCTCCAACCTCATCTCTCATGTCTCTCCTCTCCACCTCTCCTTTCCAATCCTCCCTCTATCTCTTCTCACCCCATCTCTTCACTTCTTTCACTGTATCATTCTTTTTCCTCTTCTTCCTTCCTCTCTGTCCTCTCTCATCTCCCCTTTTTCTTTCTTTCTTTCTCAAATCCCATTTTTTCCACTCCTTTTTGCCTCATTTCCCCTGTGTGATCTCCACTCACTTACTTTTCTCCTCTCAAGTATCATCAAGTCCTTTTCTCTGCAGTTGCCCTCCCCTATTCCCTGTCTTTTCTAATGATTTCCTCCATGTCCCTGCATTGTTTCTCCCCTGTCCCTATGCATTCCTGCCTGTTCTCCTTCTGCTCTTTCTCTCCATTTCTTTCTCTCAGCTGTTCATATTTTTTTCCATTTTTCTCCCTCTATCATTTTTCTTCTCTCCAACCCTTTCTTTAATTTCTCCCCTTTCCTCATTTCTGTATACTTTCTTCCCGAGACTCCATTGTCTCTCTACTCCCTTTTCTCCCTCCTCTCTCTCCCATTTACCAGTCTTTTTAATTATTTGCACTCTCTTGCTTCTCTCACCTTGTTCTCTCTACCTCTGTCATCGTTCCCTACTCTTCTCTCAGCTTTATCCTCCCTCTTTTTTATGTTTCCCATTCTCTGTTCTCTATCCTCCCATTTCTCACCTCCCTCCCATGACTCTTCTCCCTCCCCCTCATTCTTTTCTCTATCATTTTTTTCCTCTATCACCCTTTTCATTGATATTCCTTCCACTCTTGTCCCTTCTCATTTCCTCTCCCACTTCCTATTCCTCTTTTACTTCTTCCTTTCCCTCTTTCTCTTCTCTGCTGTCCCCAGCACCTCACCTTTCTAGTCTTTCTCCCTTCTGCTTGTTCCTTCTATATGCTTTTTACTCCTGTTAAGTCTCCCCAAACTCTTCCCACCCAATTCTTTCTTCCTCTTGTCTCTCATATCTCTCCCTTCATTTTTACCCTCTGGGCTTTTTTACTTTACCCCCTTCTTTTGCCCCACCCTTTGCCTCTCTCTTTTCTCCCCTTTCTATCTTCCCTCTGTTCCCTCTTCCTGTCCTGTCTTCCTTCTTCCCTATTCTTCCTCTCTCCTCTCTCTAACAGATTTGCCCACTTGTGCATCTCTGCCTTGTTATTCTTTACTTCCCCACATTCTTCACTTCACCATTTCTCCTCTCTTTAACATTCCCTACCCTCTCCCTTCACTTTTCATCTCCCTTGTTTTCCTCATCCCCATTCTTACTCCCTTCCCTCCTCTATCTTGTCCTCCCCATACCTTGTCCCTTCTGCCATTTCTATTTCTCTTCTCTTCTACCTCTAAACACCTTCCTCCTCTCCCCTCTTTATTTCCCTTCACCTTTTTCTCCACGTTCCCCTCACCCTTCTTAAAACTCTCCCTCTTCCCACTGTATTTCTACCCCTTTTCCACTCTCTCACGCCCTCTCTGCCCTTTTGCTGCTAACCTTTTTCTACTTTTCTCTGCTATTCATCACCTCTACTCTTTCTCCCTCCTCTTCCTCCTAGCCCCACCATTCTCCTGCTGCCCAACAATCTAACTGCTTTCTGCCTCTCTTCCTCTCCTCTCACCTGTCAACTTTTACTTTCCTTCCTCATTGCATCTTCCTTACCTGGCATCCCTTTCCTCTGCTCTTTTCTTGTCTGCCTTCTCTCTGTTCTCTCACCTCTTTTATATTTCTCCTTCTTCTCACCCTCCTCCTCACCACTTTGTCCTCTTCCCTCTCTTCCCTCCATCCCTTTCTCTCTCTCTCTGTAGTGCCTCTCTTCAGTTTGCCTTCTTTCACCTCTCATCTGAATACCCTTACCCTCACCAAATTCCACATCCAATCCTCCCTTCCTTTCATCCATCTCCCTTCTTCTCTCACTCACTTTTCATTCCCCTCTCAACTCACTCCCATCACTCCTCTTTTGTCTCCCTTTTCCTCTTCCTCTTTCCTCACTACTGCCCTTTTCCCCTGCTCCCCAGTCTCTCCTTTTCCCCAAATTCCCTTTCATCTCCCCTCTCAATTCTACTCTTTCTCCTATATGCTTCTCTTCTTCTTACTCTTTCCCTCTTTCCACTCTTTGCTATCTCTCCCTCATTCCTTCCTTTCTTGCTCCTCCCTTCCCTTCTTTCTCCTCTCCTCTCTTTTCCTTAAAGCTTTCTCCACCTCTCATCTTCCTTTCTCCCCTCTCCCTTTCTCTTCTCCTCCTTTTCCTTTCTCCTTCCCTCACTCCTATTTCCTCTCCTCATTTTCCCACTCATCCTGGCCCTGCTCCCTTCCTCTCTACTCATTTTTCCATCTCCCCCTCCCATCTCTTCTCTTCACTTACCTGTGTCCCCCCTCACCCCGTCTCCTCTTTCCAAGAATAAGATCATTATTTAAAAGAGAAAACAGCCGGGCAGTGGTGGCGCACGCCTTTAATCCCAGCACTCGGGAGGCAGAGCCAGGTGGATCTCTGTGAGTTCGAGGCCAGCCTGGGCTACCAAGTGAGTTCCAGGAGAGGCGCAAAGCTACACAGAGAAACCCTGTCTCGAAAAACCAAAAAAAAAAATAAAAAATAAAAATAAAAGAGAAAACATAACTAGAATTTTCTGTTATTTGTTGCAGTTAGGGATATGAAGTGCTTCTGAATAAAAGATAATGAATTATGCTGATAAGTCGCATCATTTCTTCATAGACAGTCAAATGGACTTTTTTCTCAGCTGGATTGTTTTAGTTGAGTATTGTACCTCTACTTGTCCTAACTCACAATCTGATAAGTGTAACATTTTAGCATTACTGCCTTTAATGTGCACCTCCTTAAAATTATATGAGACAGTTACTCTGGAGACAGAGACAACAAGCCTAGCCTACTTGGTGAATTCCATGCCAGAAAGACCCTCCTGTTTGAGGAACAAAACCAGAGAATTTCCTCTGAACTCTACACCAACACAAGTGTACACATGCACACAATACACTGCTCTCCCTCACAGTGAAAGAGAAAGGGAAGGGGTGGTGAGAGAGAGAGAGAGAGAGAGAGAGAGAGAGAGAGAGAGAATATTAAAATTAGATTTATCTTCTTCATAACAGGAAGTATTTGGTGGGCCTTCTGAGAATTATTTTGGTTAAGAGCAAGCCAGTACGCCAAGCAGCACCATGAACTGTGAGCTTTAAAAGGGCTGATGGAATGTTAGCTTACAAGCAGATCAGGCTGGAGAGTGAACACAGCTCTGATGAAACCAAAGAACAGCCACTCACTGTCATCTTGTCATTTATGAAAGGCTTGCTATTAATTCACAAACTGTGATATAGTTCAATATACTCAGATACCAATACTGTACACTCTTCTCCATCTTATTGTTCAATTATGATTCCACATTAAGGTAAGAGGAGAGCAATGTGTGCCCTTTTGTGTATACTCATGCCACGTTAACATGTCAGAGTCTAGGGTGTCATTTCCTGAGCAGTATTTTGATGAATATTTTAAAAAACATTGGTTGTTTAGCTCATTTGATTCCTTTTACACTGCAGACAGGGGATGTTATACTGTATTCACTGAATGCAGACATACTTAAGAATGGTAGCATTCTTTCTGTTTCTTTGTATGACAAAGCCCAGTACTGGAAGTAGGTAGGGAGGAAGGGTGGCCTGTAGATAGAGACAAGATTTTTTTTTCTTTGCAAAGTAGTACAAATTTTGCAAGCCATTAAATGTTATTCAACAACCTCAACATCACAATACTTCAGTGTGCACAGATGTGTCTCCACAGGGGAACAAGCAAGTTTCTCTCCCACAGATGCTCAAAAGTGTCACCTATGGGCAACCCTAAGGGATAAGAAGGTGACAGAAATATGTATAACAACTGCTCTAGGGCAACCACTGGGTGTCATTCATCAGTTTAGACCTTTCAGGCTAGTGTATAACAATGACAGGTCAGCACAGGTGATGAATAGGGACTGCTGAATGAGGAGTGCACTGCTCCACACCTCCTTAATGTGGCACAGCCAACAGCAAGCCCTCCCATGCCCAGATCTGAGCAGAAATTTGGCTTTTTGCCTCTGCTTCTATTTTTCCACTAGAGAGGAAGGATTCTAAATTAGTTTTGTAGATTAAATGTCATGTTGAGTGAATTTGTTTGTGTGTGTGCTCTCAACAGGATTGAAAGAAGAAGCTTGTGTAATAAGTGGAAATAAGTAAATAACATGAAGAATCCAATTTCTACCCTATAGTTAAAATTTTATATATCTGCTCTTGATCAGCCACTAGAAATAAAATAATTAGCCCTTTCATGGAGTGCTTTGGTGTCATAAATGAATTGAGAATAAGTCTCATTTAAGCCATTTAGAAGTTTGCTTTTAAAATGATAGACATTAAGTTTTTAAATACTGTAGTATTTAGAATTAATCAACATGTTATGGGGAATCTAATATAGAATCAGTACACTAAATTCCTAAGAATTAGGAATGGGTGCTAAATTCCTAGAAAAAGGAAGAACATCTGATTAAAGTCTTGTTTAAAACGTCTTTAAAATTATCAACTTGAAGAATGCAACAATTTTTCAATACTTAAAATGATCACAGTTGAATGCCATATTTAGTGCCTTAAAAGACATTAACATGTACTATAAAAAGCTCCTTTGTACCACCTCCATCCATAAGACAAAAACATAAAATGCTGCATAAAGGACCATTTTTCTTCAGGAGCCTGGAAGGTCTTTCTGTCATCTATATTCTTCAGTTTCTCTTTTCAGAGTTTTAGACCTTTCACCATAGAGGTCTTTTGCTTCCTTGGTTAGGTTTTTCCTAAGTTGATGTGTTTCTTTGTTGCTGTTGATTACTTAACTGTTGTTAGTGGTTATGGCCTCCATTCCCCTGCTCTCCTCAACACGTTTATCTTGTATCTTGTGAATTAGGGATGGAACTTTTCAAAGGCGGAGCTTTCAGTGGTTCATACTCTGAAAGATTGTGGAATAGGCTCTTGCTGGAGTAGCCAGCACAGTACTGAGTTCCACAGCACAGCAGAGCATTTCCCTGTTACCTCGCCTGGCAAGGAGATTTTCTCAGGCTGGCTCTCAGGTGTTCAGGTTCCATTTTACATTTGCACTCTCATGGTTATCCTATTTTGATCTGAGCACTGTGTTTGCTTTTCCTCACCAACCGGTTTCTCACTGAGTTTCCAGATGCTACCTGTGTGAAGGTCACTGGTAGAGACATTTGACCTTGATCCAGAAGGAAAGATGAGCCTAGGAGGAGCCATGGAAGTTGCTGGAAGTCCCTCTATTTTAGATATTTACTTGTAGTGCTGTTTCTGTAAACAATTCACTGGCAGGTATATTTAAGGTTGATCTGCAAGGAGGCACTGGTGACAGTGAGCGATAATGTTCACTGAGGCTGTGTCAGTACCCAGAATTGGTAGGAGTTCACTGGCACCATAGCAAAGCTGGTCAGTCCTTGGGTTAGGAAGTCAGGGAGAACAGATTGGCCCAGAGTAAAACAAGCCCTAGAAAGTCCTAGACATTTTCCTTCCAGTCGCTACGTTCATCCTCATCGACACTCTGCTTTGTTTATTTGAAAGTATGAAATTTGAAATACGAAAGGAGATTGGCTTACGTTGGATCTTTTGTATTATTTCTTGTGGTTTATTTGCTCAAAACTTTAAAAGGCTGTGAGTTTGTGGATCAGGAAAAGATTATAAAAATATGAGATAGGTACTAGCAAGGACAGATGAAGAGGAGTTGCAACAATGAAACATGACCTTGGAAGCTGCCTGAAAATCAGAATGTTGATGCAGGGAAAGAGGTTTTGTACTGTTTTTTTTTTCTTTTTCTTTTTAATTGGTCAATAAATCAGATACTAAATAAAAACTAATAAGAAAAACAACTTAACATCTATTCTACAAATGGAAGCTTGGCTCTGACTTCTAGTCTCAATGACTTGGGAAGCAAAGGCATGAGGATCACAGGAGTCAAGGCCTGCTTGGGGCAAGGAGTGAGTTTAAGTCCAGCCTGGGTAAGTTTGTGAGACCTTGTTTCAAGATAAAAAGTGAAGAAGAAGGCTGTGGATGTAGCTGTGTGGTAGAATGCACAGGGTGTTTATCTAGCATGCATGACGATTTAGTCTTAACCAGAGTACAAAAAAAAAAGATAGATGATAGATAGGTAGGTAGGTAGGTAGGTAGATAGATAGATAGATAGATAGATAGATAGATAGATAGAAAAGAATTATTCAAATGGAGCCAGAAACTAACTTTCCTACTTGAATGGCAAATAAGCCACTGTGAGCTGACATATCCAGTGAAATTTAAAGACAAAAATAAATAAATAAATAAATAAATAAATAAATAAATAAATAAATAAATAAATAAATAAAATTTAGATCTTATCTCTCAAAGGGTCCAGGAAAAGGCTACAAAGTCACTTAGAAGTACAAATTGTCCAGAATAGAGTGCACAATCAGGAGAACATGATCCTGGAGTCATGTTGTCTGTTGACTAAGTTCAAATTCACAGAAAGTTGTCCATCTTGCACTCTGTTTGTGCTTCTCCCAAATGCAGTGACGGGATGTAACAAGTGTTCACTGTATGTTCTTTTAGACTGAATTCCAAAGTGAAAAATGAGGACAGAGTAGTGCAAAAGAAAGAACATTTGCAATGACATGATGGGTTGGAATGAAGTGGCAGAGATGGGTTAAACTTCACATAAATTCTGCTATAACAAGGCATTTTGCCATTTTCTTTTTTCATCCTACCCTATCACTGATGATTTGTAGGACTTTCCTAACCTTCAGTTAAACATAGATAATCCTAGAACATGTTCTCAGGAAATTCTGAATGCTACTCACATGTACACATTTTTACACATCTTTTGTACAGGGTATAATTTTAAAGATGTTCATGTAGCCAATAGCTTTGGAAACTAGAGATAAGCACTCTCATTAGGTTACGTAAAATACACAAAATGAAGGGGAAAAAGGATAGCTGGAAGGTGAACCTTATTTTGTTTGATGTTTCAAGCACTAGAAATAGTTTTAATTCCAGGAGAGCAAAGCTTATGTCTGTTTATTTCACTGCCCCATAACCCACACCAAAGGTATATGTCTGATACCAACTAGTTAAGTGATATTTCTCGAATTAGAAAACTGAAGCTATTTAATCATGCTGATCCCAGTTCTATCATACAATTAATAAAGAAATCTTAATCATTATGATTTGAAATAAACAAATGAATGCTGATCCTTGTTAGATAGAAATTTAGTAGTTGTTGTAATTAGTAAGTTTGTCAAACATATAGAGTGGGTGATTTACTCTTCTCTTCTGGTACTAAAAGACTGATTTGGCTACCATGGGCTAATTATGGTCAGCATACTAACTATTGAGAAACACTATCTGATACCTAATTGTGCAAGTATTATCTAATGCCATGTCATACTACTGTAAGATATGCTTAAAACTTGGCATGGAATGTGACAGTAGCATGAACTAGATTTACTGGTTTCTTTTGTTTTTGTTTTTGTTTTTTTTTGGTGTGTGTGTGTGTGTGTGTGTGTGTGTATGTGTGTGTGTGTGTGTGTGTGTGTGTGTGTGTGTGTGTGTGTGTTCATAGTGAGTAAAGACCTTATAAACACAGTCAGGTCAAAAATTGTCCTCTCTGAAGAAAAGTGTCACATGAGTTAGCTTTACACACTGAAGTAGCCTGGATATGACCACATGCCAAAGCAGCTACATTGCACATAATTTATATGCTTTTTTGGCTGACAGTATGAAACTTTTCTGATCCCTCTCAAAGTTTCCTGGGTGCGCATTTCTACAGCAAATAGAAAGGATGAACTACTGCTTAAAAAGAATGAATGAAAACATTAAGAAATAAAATATGATCAATCTATCTTATACTTCACAAAATTGTATAAATATCCAGCAATTTATAGCTAAAGGTACTGAAAACTCAATAGTCAATCTGTCAAACTTAATAGAAAGAACGGTTCATTGATATTTGAATGGACGCAAATTAACGTGGGGTTAAAATCACAAAGATGAATGATAGAAAAAAATGACAAAAGTAAGACTGAGCCAGTATGATTGAAGACTAAGATCTAAATGGAAGCAGAGGAAAAAATCCAACTGCTATTCCTGGATAAAAGCTCAGCTGGAAGTGGAATGAAAAGAAATCATGTTAGCTGTGATTATTGGTGTTAATTGTCAATGTGATCTAATCTAGAATCACCTGGAAAGAGAGTCTCAATGAGGGACTGTCTAGAACCATTTAACTTTGGGGCACATCTGTGGGATTATCTTAAGTAAGTTAATGGATGTGGGAGGACCTACCTGCCCACTGCTCAGCTTAATACTCTGGTCATCCTGAGCTGTGTAAGAGTGGAGAAAGCAAGCTGAGCATTAGGATAAGTGCATTCATTCTCTGCTCTTGACAGTGGATGTGAAGTGATTAGCTGCTTCATGTTACTGCCACCATGACTTGCCTGCAATGAATGATAGAATTGTGAGCTAAATATTTTGTTTCCCATTAAGGCAATATTTCCAGGGTGTTTTATCATAACAGGAAATGAAATTAAGTTACTAATCAAAGACACAACCTCTGTAATTATTTATATAACTAGATATTATGATTGCTATAATATTCCTCACTTAGTAATGTGTGCAAATTTCTTATCAGAAAAGAAAAAAAATTAACAATTTTAATCTTAAGTCTTTATGTAAATCTTTAAAACAAATAACTGATACTGACTGATCTAAATGATAATTACTATAAGATTATACTAGCTGAATGGAATTTTCATGTTTTCATAGATTTAGCCAAACTAGCCTTTTTAAATTGAAATTTCCCTTACTATAAATGTGAGAGACTTCTATAGTTTCAAATAAGGAGAAAATTTTAAGATATGTGCTTAGCATATAAAACCCTTTAGGTTATTATTTGGAATTTCTTTTTAGGGTTACTTCATCTTATGTAGATGATGAATCTATAAAATGCATGCCAATAGAAATAATATTTAGAAATAAGGCATAGATGTAGCAGTTCATTAGTGTAACATTATAGATCTAAATCTGCTTCTCAGAACAAGTATGAAGTATTATGGCTGCCCCAATTTCTTGTTACAGATTTTATAACTATTTTTGGATATGGTCCTATTTCAGTCAGGTTTAAACTCATTACTACATGCAGTTTGTGGAAGAGAAATTATCTGTCATCTTATATTTGACAGGATGTTCTCCTGGGCTGTGTATTTTAGGTTCAAATATAGATTCTACCTCCTTCTGTCATTTTGAGTCTTGTCTAGATGACATGAGTAACTAGGTAAGAATATTGTATTTGTTAAGTGCTATATCCGTAACTACTCCTGATCTAAAATGGTCAATGATACACTCTTTTTTTTTTCCACACTTTAAATATTTAATTTTCTTACTATCTGTTATCTCACCTTCAATTGGTGACTAAAGTTTAGATTTATTCTTTAGGGGAGGTGATATATAGATTCCACATTACCATAAGCACTGGGCATGAGTACTGGAGCAGCTGTGTTTTGAAATAAATTTTCTATTATTGGTTCTGGTATTTTAAAAAAGACCTACTATTTTTGACTTATGGAAAAATTCTAATCACATGTTTAAATGGTGAAATCATCGCAAACTACAAGGTGAGGGAAAAAATTATCTTTGTCCCTGATACAGCTTTGTAAGTGTTCAGCAATGCCATTGGTGGTCAAATCCAGTGCATTTCCATGCTTTGGGCTTACTACTAGGTTCATTTTTCTTAAGCCCTCAGCATTGCTATGATTTCTGTCTGTCTTTCTTCAGTCTTTTTTGGTAACATTAGTCCTTCCTTTATTTCTGAAGTCTAAAAGTATCATAAGAAGAATATCATATATCAATGACACAAAATCTGCTTCATGCTTCCACTGTAGCATTTTCTGTTTTCGTGACCACTGTATTATTTATCATATGAAAAAACATATTTCAATATTTTCTATGATGATATATATTTTAAAATCTGCCCTTAACGTGATAAACATAACTCATCTCAAGGTGTGAGATAGAATATCAATAAAATCATTTTCACCATGATATGGTACAATCAAAGTATCTAGTAGGAAAAATATTTTGGTTTTCAAATTTTCTGAATACATATCTACATTGGAAAGGTCAAAATTATGATGATATAATCACATTCAGGCTAATTACAAAGAACAGTTTTTGCAAAACTATTTTACTAATACTTGATAATCAGCATCCAAATCATGAAAAACATTGGCAAGTTTTAAAGTATACCATGTGTGTAATATTAGATCTTCAGCGCCAACATTGTTTCCTGGTGGATAAGAAAGAACTTTCTCCAAAGTATGCAGCAGCACTGTGATGAGATAGGAAAATGTCACTGACTCAGACGTTCTAGTGTAAAAAAATGAAATGTCAAACAATAATAAGGGAGAATTCTGTTATTCAGTCCTCATTTATTTGAGTTTTATAAAACATATACCAGTTCACTACTGTACATTATAATCATAGCTACTATTCTGGAGAACACCAAACATTGTCTTCATGTCTCATTGTACTTTTGTATATTACAGTTTAACAACAGCTTAATCCATCTGTGTGTTGTTGAAATATAATTCCATTAAAGTTGAGAATATGACCATGATTTCTGGATAACTTCTTTCCATATTCAAGAAAAAAAAAGCAAAAAAAAAAAAAAGGATGTGGTATGTGGTATGAGAGCATCTTGAAGTTCTCAGGTCTGGATTGGAAATAAAGCAATTTGGATCTTGCAGTTGAATGAGATCAACAGATAATAATAAATATGGATATGTTTAAAGATAGAGAATGTCTCCCCCAAACCAGATATAGAGTAGAATGTGGGAAACCTTTTCATGTGGTTGTAAAGCAACTTGTACTATGTGGGTTTTAAAGTTAGGAGGTAAAGTGCTCACCAATGTGTGTTCATATGTGTACATAAAACCTAATCAAAAGGAAAATGTGGCTCCTAACAGTGAAAAATATGGCTACAAGCTAAGCCAACTCATTTCACTTTTCCTGAAGACTATAGAAAACTTTACTGTACTCAATAATTTTGGTTAATATTTTCATATTAATTATAGGATATTAGCTATTTCACACTGACACTAAGATAAGTAACACACTTCTGGTTTCCAGTCTCATTTGTCTAAAAATATACCATATGCTCAACATCAAACATTCCATACATCAAGAATACCACTTTTTATTTCTATTGATTTACCGGTAGGCCACAGTAAAACACATAGGATATAAAAATCAAATGCTCCACTCAACAAATTATTGTGAATCAAACTACCATGCAAGCAAATACAAAGTCTACTTTCTCAATCACTCTCACCATGAGCAATACCACCAACCTAACCTTTAACTATAAAGCTTGGCAGTTCACATATGAGTTCAACAACATTCTGATATTCCACCTTGAACAGGTTTCCACTGATCAACATCATTTGCTCTTTATTTTTTGGTGTATTTCACTGAATATTCACTCAGCATCAACATTCCTTCTCTACAGCCCCAATGGATGTGCTATTTTATCCCCAAGGCTACTACAATCATGCTTCTCCACATTTTCTTCTCTTTATTAAGAATTATTAGTTTATTATATACTAATTGTTCAAATCATCCCTGATAACAACTAGTTCCAAGGAACATTTATATTACTACTGTTCTAGATGATTTTGTATTTGTCAAGAATTCAGATAATACAAAGTTGAGTTTCAGCAATTTTGAAAAATGAGCTATTTATAATTTTCCCACACTTTGGGGGCTCTTTGTCTTGTGAAGAGAAAGCCAGGTTATATTTCCAGGGTTTCCCTGTCATGGATGGCACTACATCCTGTGTATGATCACTGGGAAGATTCAGCTGTCAACCACAAACACTACTCAGCTTTGGAACCCCTTAGCCATTTCTTCTGGAATTAGCAAATTGACAGAAGGTCAGAGTCAACTCATTCCTTCATCTTCTCTCTTGGTTCTTAAAATCTTTCACTTCATTAGCAACTTGGAACTTCTTTTTCTGGTTATTCAAATAGATTCACTTTTTAACATGATGTTCTTTAGTCTCAGCAGAAAATTTTGTTTGTACCATCTGGTCAATCACCAAGAGAAGTGGAACTAATCAAGAAAACAATACTAATGCTAACATTATAAAAGAATATCAAAAGTAATATGAGAAAAAATTCTCAAGACTATTTTCTTGTATAATTTATCACTCAAATTCTGACCCTGCCATGTTGCCTAAAGATGGGCTTGAGATTAGGGTTGTGTTCTTTTAATACTATCAGTTAGCAGTCTATGATATCAGAAGGGATTTTAATGAAAAAATATTATATATTCTTTATTTTCATTTTATTAGCATTTTAGAATAATGTGTCTTTTGCTAAATTCTAAAGCTTTATAAACACTATATTGTGCTTGATTCTAAATCACTAACTAAAACAGTATACAGCCAGCACTGGAACAACACTATGTAGTGGTAAACTATTGGGACTTTTCTTTCATTAATAATGCAACACTGAACATTAAAGTCTAGCACTCAATACTGTGTGCACAGTTGCCATTTAGCATATATTCATGGATATAATCCAAAGTAGTTTCCATATCCTTTGCTAAATAAAATAAATATTAAGAAAAATATTAATACTGAACATCCTACTACTAAACCCCAGGAAAGGCAGACATGTAGTCATCTGCATATTGTGCAGATAAATTGCAGAATTCTTTCTCACTTGCCTATAATTAATGTTCACGTGTTACCAAGAGTAATCAGGAAATAACACACTCAGAATAAAAAGAAAAGGAAACCTAAGAGGAGAGTGCAAAGATACTCATTGCCAGATCATCAGCCCAGATCATCATTCCAAAGTCAGGAAAGAAGATTTCTGTTTCCCAAGGAACAGATAAAGAATAAAGTAGGCCGGGCGGTGGTGGCGCACGCCTTTAATCCCAGCACTCGGGAGGCAGAGCCAGGAGGATCTCTGTGAGTTCGAGGCCAGCCTGGGCTACCAAGTGAGTTCCAGGAGAGGCACAAAGCTACACGGAGAAACCCTGTCTCGAAAAACCAAAAAAAAAAAAAAAAAAAAAAAAAAAAAAAAAAAAAAGAATAAAGTAGAAGACACCAGTAGCCAATGGCTATTTTATCACGTGGAAGGAAATATCAGACTTAAGTACACAGATTGGTTCACTATCAATCTACTTAGAAGGGACTGTGTAATTCTTTTTTTTTTGAGAAATTAATTAATAAAAATATATAACTGTTTGGTTGGAGTTGTCATATTTGGTACAGTTGGAAGCTATGTTTGTTCTTTTATGTCAATGTCTCAGTAATTGATCTTGAAACATAAATACTGAATCAACTCCAGCCTGGTTTGCTTGGATTTATTTTTTCAGAATACATATTTTTATTTCCAATGACTGTGTAATTCTTAGTAAAGTCAAGACTATGATGCAGTTTAAAGATATTTAGCTAAGGTTTAGCCATGTTGAATTAATACAGTTCTAATTGTTTTCAATTTATTTTTTATTTTGCTTAGAATTTCATACATGGGTATGTTGTGTATATCTGTATGCTGTGAATACATTGCTCTGATTGGTTAATAAATAAAGTGCTAATTGGCTAGTAGCCAGACAGGAAATATAGGTGGGACAAAGAGAGAGGAGAATTCTGGGAACCGGAGGACTGAGTCAGGATATGCTGTCAGCCACCACCATGAGAAGCATGATGTAAGATACTGGTAAGCCATGAGCCACGTGACAAGCTATAGATTTATAGAAATTGGTTAATTTAATATATAAGAACTAGATAGCAAGGAGCCTGCCATGGCCATACAGTTTGTAAGCAATATAAGTCTCTGTGTTTACTTGGGTCTGAGCAGCTGCAGGACTGGCAGGTGAGAGAGATTTGTCCTGTGGGCCAGGCAGGATCAGGAAAATTTCATCTACATGGGTACTATATTTCCAGCATTTCTACCACACCCTCTACTCAGTCCAATTACTCCTGTGTATCCATGATTCTTTCTCAGATTCATGAGTTCTTCAAAAATTGTTGCACACACATATACATATGTATATAAAAATACAATCTGTGAAGTCCATTTTATAAGTATGTGTTTAGGAATGACCACTTAGATTGGATAACTTAATTACAGAAGTTGAATGAAGTTATGACAATGGAATTTTATTCAAAAAATAAATTTATGAAGGTCTTAGGTGAAAATATGGAAGTAGAAAATATTATACTGAGTGAGGTAACCAAAACCTAGAAAGACAAATGCCATCTATTCTTGTATTTGTGGATGCTAGCTTAAAAACTTTAGATGTGAGTTTATAACTTGACTTGTTTACAACACCACAGCAACCAGGAAAGTAAAATGTCTGGGGTGGGGATGGAGTAGGGGTGGATGTGGGGTGGGAATGGCTGGGGTACATGTGGGGTAGGGATGTCTGGGGTGTGGGTGGAGTGGGTATGGATGTGGGGTAGGGATGGCTGGGATGGAGTGGGAGGAATGTGGAGTGGGGATGACAGGGATGGATTGGGGGGATGTGGGGTGAAGATGGCTGGGGTAGAGTGAATGTGGATGTGGGGTGGGGAGGGCTGGAGTGTGTGTAGCTGGAGAGTTTTCTCTCCGGTCCCACCAAACCCTGGCAGTCCAACAGCCCACTTATAAAATAAACACACAGACATTTATATTATTTAAACTGTTTGGCCTAATGGCTCAGGCTTCTAGCTATTTAGTTCTTACATCTTAAATTAATCCATTTTTATAAATCTATACCTTGCCACATGGCTTGTGGCTTACCGGCGTCTTCACATGCTGCTTGTCATGGTGGCGGCTGGCAGTCTCTCTCTGACTCAGCCTTCCACTTCCCAGAATTCTCCTCTCTACTTGTCCTGCCTATACTTCCTGCCTGGCCACTGGCCAATCAGTGTTTTATTTATACAGAAAGATATCCACAGCAGGAGTAGAGTAGGGGTGGATGTGGGGTGGGGAGGGCTGGAGTGGAGTGGGGGTGGATGTGGGTTGGGGATGACTGGAGTGGAGTGGGGGTAAATATGGGGTGAGGATAACTGGTATAGAGTGGGGGGAATGTGGGGTGGAGATTGGGGTGGAGTGGGGATAAATATGGGGTGAGGATAACTGGTATGGAGTCGGGGGGGATTGTGGGGTGGAGATGACTAGGGTGGAGTGGGGGTGGATGTGGATTGGGGATGACTGGAGTGGAGTGGGGGTAAATATGGGGTGAGGATAACTGGTATGGAGTGGGGAGAATGTGAGGTGGAGATGACTGGGGTGGAGTGGGGGTAAATATAGGGTGGGGATAACTGGTATGGAGTCGGGGGGGAATGTGGGGTGGAGATGACTGGGGTGGAGTGGGGGTAAATATGGGGTGGGGATAACTGGTATGGAGTCGGGGG
The DNA here is from genome assembly GCF_949786415.1 of Peromyscus eremicus. Classification (NCBI taxonomy): domain Eukaryota; kingdom Metazoa; phylum Chordata; class Mammalia; order Rodentia; family Cricetidae; genus Peromyscus; species Peromyscus eremicus. Next base: position 24,754,405 of record NC_081417.1, on the reverse strand, counting down.
GGATTGTGGGGTGGAGATGACTGGGGTGGAGTGGGGGTAAATATGGGGTGGGGATAACTGGTATGGAGTCGGGGGGGATTGTGGGGTGGAGATGACTGGGGTGGAGTGGGGGTGGATGGGGGGTGGGGAGGTCTGGGGTGTGGGTAGAGTAGGAGTGGATATGGGGTGGGGATGGCTGGTGGATGGGAGTGGATATGGGGTGGATTGGGGGTAGATGATGTGGGGTGAGGATGGCTGGTGTGGAGTGGGGGTGAATTGGGGTGGGGATGGGAGTAGGAAACATTTTTAGATAGATTGATACTTAGTAGGACACAGAAGCGGTGAAAGATTTGTAATTTTAAATTTACTGATTACATCTAAAAAAATCCATTCATGATTAGCAGTGACACTGTAACACAGAGGTAAGAATGATAGTGGACTAGTTCAAACTCTTCACATTTTTGTAATATTTTTCAAGTATCAAAAGTCGTTACAATCCTATTTTGTCTTTTTATCATCTAATAATGGTTTGGAAAAATAATTTACTCTTTTCAAAAGTGTTTATATTTATAGACAAAAATGCCAAATTCTCTATCTTCAGGTATGTCATATTATTCTAGCCTAGAAGTTCCTAGTAATAGACCTTAGATTATGTCTTTACATAGATTGTTTTGATTGTTGTTTTGATATCATTTAATTTGGAAAGAAATTGCCTTTCTCTGCAAACTGAAGCAATGTCATGTTATAAACAATTTCAAACTCTGATAGGGAATCAACTGATGGCTTAGAAAATCTTCCTATCTCTTGAGAGACCAGCATAAATCAATTTTAAAATTACAGGGGCGGGATCAATCAGCGAACAATCTCCAGCATGTTTAAAAACACACTGTCAAAAAAACAAAAACAAAAACAAAAAAAAAACAAAACAAAAAAACACTGTCTTGGGCGCTTTAATAAAAAGCACACTGGATGTGAATTCTGCCTTCCCAGAAGAGGGTATACCTTGCTGTTTCTTTTGCTTTGGGATCTTTGTACTCTTGGTGGCCCTCACAAGAAGCTTTGATGCCTCACTGGAGAAAGGTTTATATATGAAGCCCATATTGCCTTATCTCTTGTGAGTACAGCTTACTTGTTTTATTAGAAAATAATTAAAATGCTCAAAATTAAGTTGGTGAGTTGCCAATTTTTCCATGGTTGCTTAAAGGGCAATGGTTTGATAGTGTTTGTAACTAGGGAAACAGTAAGAGGCAAGATGCATTTAAATTTCTGTGAAAAATAAAGCCTAAATGTAATTACATGGAAAAATGTTTCTATAGTTGAAAAGTTTACTAAATAGGAAACTAATTAAAACACAAACTCAATGCAAGATAAATGGATTACTTGTTCAGTACTAATATTTCTGAACTTCAATTTTGTTGACTTGCAAAAATAACTCATTTTAAAATATTAAGAAAATTAATTATTTTCCCTGTGGCTAGAGTAAAGAAGCCAGCTTTAATCAGAGAGGAGATCAAGTATACCTCACATGAATAAATGTACACTATTATTAAAACAAATTGTCAATCTCAATATTTGATATTCTTTTGACCATAATTATTCTCCATTCTATATTCTTTGTTATACATTAAGCATGTGTGAATATTGTTATTTTGTCAAAACAAGAACTATTTATCATTTTTTCTTGCTTTTGGTTAATTTTTAATGTCCTGTGAATAACATGATCTTCCTTCATTTTTATCAAGTTAATAAGATATTCAGAATTATATAATTTAAGTCAGTAGAAAAGTGTCAAATACTTCTAATGAATTGCTTACCTTTTTCCACATTTGGAATGGTTGATTTAATTGTCATCAAGTCGCTAACCCAATCAAACTGGATTTCAAATAGATGTTTAAATAGCACACAGAATGTGCACTATCCTAACTGATTTCTCATAAATTTTGAGAATGAGATGTGCTAAATAGAATTGAAGCTACCACATCTTCTCTAAGAGAAAAAAATTCACATATACTCACTAAGTGAATATCTGAATGCCTTATATAGTACTGCTAACTTCAGTTTGTTGTTTCAAAAGTTTATATTCAAATGATAACAGAGAAAATATAATGACCAATGATCAATACTCAATAGTATTGCTGGCCCATCCACCAGTGTGCATTTCTGTGTGCTTGTGAACACATGAAAATGTGAAGCAGCATATGTGAATTTCCTAGTATAAGTAAGATAATTTATTTCACTTTTGTGCCTTTATTTGCAAAGGGAAAACGTACTTTTTTGTAAAGCTGAAAATGCTTTTACTGAAAACAATTGCTCTGTACGCAGCTGGGTCACCCATAAGTTGTTTGAAGGCAAATAAAAAAATTTAACAGTGTCAACCACAATGGAAAGTATATATTATATATCCTTGCATGGTTGGAGTAAATACATGAATGATATCCTATAAGAGGTAGTTTTCTTGCATTTAAATAAGAACACTTAATATAAATAAGAAACATGCAACATTTACTCTGTCACTGGAGATTAACAAAGCATTTAAAAAATTTTTCATGTGAAAACATAACTTGCAAGAAGGAGTGGGGGTTAGGTTTATGGTGGTGATTTTGTTGATTGGTGGGTATCTAAGCAATGGAGCATCAAAAAGCTGAATAAATATACATTCCTGGCTAGGAGGAATCTGTGAATGGATGCCTCAGGTTGCATTTCTTGATCCTGTACCATATTTATATTTGAAGATAGCAAGCATATTTGTTAAATTATTGAATAATGTGTTTGGATGTCTTATTCTGGGTACTTCAGTTTGCACACCTTCTATCCCCTTCATCTTAATAAGTGATTCACAGGGTGGGAAGAAAAACCAAAGATGTCCTTCTACAGTTATGTTTGTGTTAAAAACCAAACAAAAAATATTGTTGAAGTAAATCTGACCAGATGAACCCAAATACTTTACCATTTTTGTATGCTGCCATTCAAGTTTATACACCAAAAAAAGCAAAGAAACTTCAACTATAATGATTCTTGTATGCTTTCTGGATGCTGACAGATGACTTTTTCCTAACAAAGGTCACGATTCCTTAAAAGCAAAGACTTGGAGTATATATGTTTTTATAAATGAAAGAACCTGTAACCCTAAAAAGTTTAATGAAACATGTCCAGCACAAAAGTACACTATTATCATTTGTGACATACTTTTAGAGGTGGTATTATCTGAACATCACAATTATAGATGCTATTAACTTGGACCTCAGCATTAAAGTTACTACCAGCTGGACATCACCATTGGAGATGCTCTTGCTTTGAACCATTATTAATGCTATAGCCCGAGTCATTAAGGGTTCCATGAAACATTCAATGGAGAGTTCCATTTGTAAAACTACCATTTGGACTGTGCCAATAGAATCATCTTTATTTGTCTGGCCTTGACAATTATACTTCATCAACTAAGATTCACGTTAGCGATGACATGGTTTGCACACTAAAATTCTAGATGTCATAATCTGCATCAAAGATGCTGTCACAGTTATTGTTCTATTGCTATGAAGAGACACTATGATGAAGGCACCTTATAAAAGAAAGTATTTAGACAGGCTCCACCTGCACCATTTGGAGGAAGAGGTGAGTGCTGTGGATATCATTCTGTATAAATAAACCACAGATTGGCCAGTGGCCAGGCAGGAAGTATAGGCGGGACAAGGAGAGAGGAGAATTCTGGGAAGTGGAAGGCTGAGGGAGGGAGACACTGCCAGCCACCACCTTGACAAGCAGAATGTGAAGATGCCGGTAAGCTACCAGCCACGTGGCAAGGTATAGATTTATAGAAATGGGTTAATTTAAGATATAAGAACAGTTAGCAAGAAGCCTGCCACAGCCATGCAGTTTGTAAATAATATAAGCGTCTGTGTGTTTATTTTATAAGTGGGCTGTCGGACTGCCAGGGCTTAGCAGGACCCCTCTAGCTACAGGTGAGTATCTGAGCTCCTGGCTAGACAGTCACACTCCCTAGGCCTTAGGACATGGGGGCACAATCTGGTCCCCTTTCCCAACTTTCAAAGCCCCAGAAACCCTTCAGTAACATTGTCCCACTGCCAACCATCCCCTGGGGCATCAGCAACCCCAAAAAGCACAGGCCCCACCTTCACAGATTGTAGGAAGAGCCCCAGCAACTGGTCAGCAGCATCTTCTACCCATACTTGCCCCCGGCCAACCATCACCCATGGCATCAGCCACCCTCAGAGGCACAGGCTCCAACTGCACTCATTGGAGGAAGACATGAGTAGACAACAGTGTAAAAATATGTTCAACAACATAAAGAGTGATATGATACCACCAGAACCTAGTGGTTCTACAACAGCAAGACTGGAACATTCCAATATAGAAGAAGCAGAAGAAAATAACCTTAAACATAACTTTATGGAGATGATAGAGGATTTTAAGGAGGAAATTAAAAATTTCCTTAAAGAAATGGAGGAAAAGACAAACAAAAAATGAAAGAAATAAAAAAATCCCTTAAAGAAAGCCAAGAAAATGAAGAAAAAACAATCAAACAGTTGAAGGAAACTGTTCAAGACTTGAAAATTGAAATAGAGGCAACAAAGAAGACACAAACTGAAGGAATGCTGGAAATAGAAAAACTGGGTAAATGAATAGGAGCTACAGATTCAAGCATAACCTACAGAATACAAGCAATGGAAGAAATAATCTCATGTATTGAAGATATGTTAGAAGAAATACATTCATCAGTTAAAGAAAACATTAAATCCAACAAATTCTTAACACCAAACACCCAGGAAATCGGGGACACTATGAAAAGACCAAATTTAAGAATGAGAGGGATATAAGAAGGAGAAGAATTTCTAGGTCACAGGAACAAAAAAAATATATTCAACAAAAACATAGAAGAAAACTTTCCCAGCCTAAAAAAAGATGTGCTTATGAAGGCATAAGAAGCTTACAGAACACCAAATAGACTGTTCCCCCCAAAAAGTCCCCTCAACACATAGATATCAAAACACTAAACATACAGAATAAAAAAAGAATATTAAGTGGTGCAAAGGAAAAAGGCCAAGTAACATATAAAGGCAGACCTGTCAGAATTACACCGAACTGCTCAATGGAAACTCTGAAAGCCAGAAGGTCCAGGACAGATGTTTTGCAGACACTAAGAGACCACAGATGCCAGCCCAGACTATTATACCCAGCAAAACTTTCAATACCATAGGCAGAGAAAACAAGATTTTTCATGACAACATCAGATTTAAATAATACCTAGCCACAAATCCAGCCCTACTGAAAGTACTAGAAGGAAAACACCAACCCAAGGAAGTTAACTGCACTCACAAAAACACAGGCAATAGATAACCTCAAACCAGCAAAAGTAAAAGGATTGAACAATCATTGGTTATTAATATCTCTTATTATCAATGGACTAAATTCACCTATGAAAAGACACAGGTTAACAGAATGAGTACAAAAACAGGATCCATCCTTCTACTGCATACAAAGAACATACTTCATCCTCAAAGGCAGACATTAACTAAGAGCAAAGAGTTGGAAAAAGAGTTTTTCAATCAAATTGACCTAAGATGCAAGTTGGTATAGCCATCATAATACTTAACAAAATAAACAACATTAATCAAAAGAGATGGAGAAAAACATTTCATATTCATCGTGGAAAAAAAATGAAGTCTTTCAAGATGAAGTCTCAATTCTGAATATCTATGACCGAATACAAGGGCACCCACATTAGTAAAATAAACATTACTAAAGTTTAAGTCACCTATCAAACCCCACACACTAATAGTGGGAGACTTCAACACTCCATTCTTACCACTGGACTGGTCTGCTAGACAGAAATTAATAGAGAAATAAGGGAAATAATAGATGTTATTCCTCAAATGTACTTAACAGATATCTATAGAACATTTCACCCAAACACAAAAGAATATATCTTCTTATAAGCACCTCATGGAACCTTCTCTAAAAATTGACCACATACTTGATGGCAAAGCAACATCAACAGATACCAAAAAAAAAGGAGTAACCACCTGTTTTTTTATTGGATCACCATAGCATAAAGTTAGAATTCAACAACAACACAAATTTCAGAAAGCCTACAAACTCGTGAAAACTGAACAACTCTCAGCTGAGTCACCACAGGGTTAAGGAAGAAATAGAGAGTGAAATTAAAGATTTCTTGGAATTCAATGAACATGAATACACAACATTCCCAAACTTAATGGACAGACACTGTGAAAAGTGCTAAGAGGAAAGTTCATAGCACTAAATGCCTACATAAAGAATTTGGAGAAATATCACACTAGCACCTAAAAAGCACACTAGAAAGCTCTAGAACAAAAAGAAACAAATTAACCCAAGAGGAGTTGACTATAAAAAATAATCAAATTGAGGGCAAAAATCAATAAACTAGAAACAAAGAGAACAATACAAAGAATCAATGAAACAAAGAGTTGGTTCTTTGAAAAAATCAACAAGATTGACAAACACTTATCAAAACTAACACAAAGGCACAGAGGGAATATCCAAATTAACAAAATCAGAAATGAAAAGGGGTACATAATAACATACACTGAGGAAATCCAGAGAATCATTCGGTCATACTTTGAAAGCTTATACTCAACAAAATTGGAAAATGTAAAAGAAATGGGCAATAATCTGGGTAGGTACCACATAACAAAATTAAATCAAGACAACTTAAACCATTTAAATAGACCTATAATCCCTAAGGAAATAGAAGCAGTCATTAAAAAAAAGTCTAAAAAAAAAAAAAAAAAAAAGCCCAGGGTCTGATGGTTTCATTGCAGAATTCAGAATTCTACCAGGATTTCAAAGAAGCTCTAATACCAACACTCCTCAAATTGTTCCTCACAGTAGAAATAGAAGGAACATTGCCAAACTCTTTTTATGAGGCTACAGTTATCCTGATATCCAAACCACACAAAGATGCAACTAATTAAGAGAATTACAGATGAATCTCCCTCATGAACATCGATGCACAAATACTCAATAAAATACTGGCAAATGAAATCCAAGATCACACCAAAAAATAATCCACCATGATCAAGTAGGCTTCATCTCAGAGATGTATGGATAGTTCAACATACAAAAACTGTCAATGTAATACATCATATAAACTAACTAAAAGAAAAAAACCACACTATCATTTTATTAGATACTGAAAAAGCCTTTGACAAAATTCAACACCCCTTTGTGATAAAGGTCTTGGAGAGATCAAGGATACAAACAACATACCTAAACGAAATAAAGGCAATATACATCAAGCCAACAGCCAACAATAAACTAAATAGAGAGAAACTTAAAGCAATTCCACTAAAATCAGTAACAAGACCAGGCTGTCCATTCTCCTCATATTTATTCAATATAGTACCTGAAGTTCTAGCTAGAGCAATAAGACAACAAAAGGAGATCAAGGGGATATAAATCAGAAAGAAAGAAGTCAAACTTACACTATTTGCAGATGATATGATAGTATACATAAGTGACCCCAAAAATTCTACCAGAGAACCCTTACAACTGATAAAAACTTTAAGTAATGTGGGAGGATATAAGATTAACTCAAAAAAAATCAGTAGCCATCTGTAGTTGGAAATTTTCCTGTGTCCCAGGATGTGGGTAGATACAAATCTTTCCCACTCGTATCTCCCAAGTAAACACACAGGGGTTTATATTAATTATAACTGCATGGCCATGGCTCAAGCCTTTTGCTAGCTAGCTCTTACATCTTAAATTAGCATAACTATTAATCTATGTATCACCACATATTCCATGGCTTTACCTGCGTCCCATTACATGTTGCTCCTTGAACAGCTTGCTGGCATCTCTCCCCGCCTTCTTCCTGTCTCTCTCTTTGAATTTCCCACCTGCCTCTAAGCTGCCATGCCATAGGCAAAATGGCTTTATTTATCAACCAATCAGAGCAACACATATTTGCAGCATACAGAAAGACATTCTGCCATCAGCCATCCTATATACAAATGATAAATGGCCTGAGAAATAAATCAGAGAAGCATTACCTTTTACAATAGATACACATAACATAAAATATCTTTGGAGTAACTCTAACCAAACAAATGGAAGACCTGTATGACAAGAACTTTAAGTTTTTGAGGAAAGAAATTGAAGAAGATATCAGAAAATGGAAAGATTGCTCATGCTCTTAAAGAGGTAGGATCAATAGAGTAAAAATGGCAATTCTACTAAAAGCAATCTACAAATTCAATGCAATCCCCATCAAAATCCCAATATAATTCTACAACAGACCTAGAAAGAACAATATGGAAATTTCAATTTCATATGGAAAAACAAAAAACACCCAAGATAGCCAAAATGATCCTGTACAATAAGGGAACTTCTGGAAGAATCATCATTCCTGACTTCAAGCTCTACTATAGAGCTATAGTAATAAAACCAGCTTGGCATTTGCATAAAAAATAGTTACATGGGTCAATAGAATCTAATAAAAGATCCTGACATTAATCCACACACTTATGAACATCTGATTTTTGACAAGGAAGCCAAAATTGTACAACGGAAAAAAGACAGCATCTTCAACAAATGATGCTAGCATAACTGGATTTCAACATGTAGAAACTTGCAAATAGATCCATACCTATTGTCATGTACAAAAGTCAAGTCCAAATGGATCAAAGACTTCAACATAAATCCAGTTACAGTGAACCTGATGGAAGAGAAATTGGAAAGGTGCCTTGAACACATTGGCACAGGAGACTGCTTCCGAAATATAACACCAGTAGCACAGATACTAAGATTGATAATTAAGAAATGGAATCTCATAAAATTGAAAAGCTTCTGTAAGACAAAGGACATAGTAAATAGGACAAAATGACAGCCTACAGAATGGGAAAAGATTTTCACCAACCTCACATCTGACAGAGGGCTGATCTCCAAAATATATAAAGAACTCAAGAAAGTGGACATTAAAATACCAAACAATCCATTTAAAAAATGGGCTACAGAGCTAAACAGAGAATTCTCAATGGAAGAATCTCAACTGACCAAAAGACATTTAAGGAATTGCTCAACATCCTTAGTCATCAGGGAAATGCAAATCAAAAAGACTCTGAGATACTATCTTACACCTGTCAGAATGGCTAAGATAAAAAAACACTGAAGACAGCTTATGTTGGAGAGTATGTGGAGGAAGGAGAACACAACTCCAGTGCTGGTGGGAGTCCAAACTTGTACAGCCACCTTGGAAATCAGTATGACAGCTTTTCGGGAAAGTGGGAATTAATCTACCTCAAGACCCAGGAATACCACTCTTGGGCACATACACAAAAAAATGCTCAACCATACCAAGAAGACATTTGTTCAACTATGTTCATAGCATTATTATTCACAATAGCCAGAATCTGTAAACAACATGGATGTCCCTCAACAAAAGAGTAGATAAAGAAAATATGGTACATTTACTCAATGGAGTATTACTCAGTGATAATAAACAATGACATCATAAAATTTGTAGGCAAATTGATGAAACTAGAAAAAAATCTTCCTGAGTAAGGTAACTCAGACCCAGGAAGACAAACACACTCACTCATAAGTGGATGTTAGATGTAAAGCAAAGCATAATCAGACTACAATCTATAAACCCAGAGAAGTTACATAACAAAGAGGACCCTAAGAGGGACACACAAAAAACTGCCCTACGAAAGAGAAATAGGAAAGATCTCCATGGTTAACTGTGAGGTAGAGGGAGGTTAAAGGGGAGGGGATGGTGTTGGAAACAAGAGGGATCAGGATTGCCAAGTTGGGGGACAGATGGAATGGGAGAACAATGAAAGAGATATGTTGATTAAGGACGTCATTGTGGGGTTATGGCGAAACCTGGTGCTAGGGAACTTCCCAGGAATTCAAAAGAATAGCCACAGCTAAGACTCCTAGCAAGAGCAGAGAGGGTGCCCCAACTGGCTTTCCCCTATAATTAGATTGATGACTACCTTAATTGTCTTCATAGAACCTTCATCCAGTAACTGATGCAAACAGATGTAGAGATCCACAGCTAAGCACCAGGTTGAGCTCCTGGAGTCTAGTTAAAGAGGGGGAAGAGGGACTATATGAGCATGGAGGTCAAGATCATGATGGGGAAAACCACAGAGACAGCTGACCTAAGCAAGTGGGAGCAAACAGACTCTGGACTGATAGCAGGCGAACCTGCTTGGGACTGAACTAGACCCTCTGAATGTGGGGGACCATTGTATGGCTTGGACAGTTTGTGGGGACCCTGGCAGTGGGACCAGGATTTATCCCTGGTCTATGAATTGGCTTTTTGGAGCCCATACCCTATGGAGGGACATTTTGCTCAACCTTGATGTAGCTGGGAGGGGCCTGGTCCTGCCCCAATTTGATATGTCAGGCTTTGTTTACTACCTTTTCTAAGGAGTGGATGCTGGAGGCAGGGAATGTGGTTGGTATGTAAAATGAAAAAAAGAAAAAAAAACTTCTAAATTAAAAAAAAAAAAGGTAAAAAAAAAGGCAGAAACTGCTAAAGTAGTGCTTAGAATTTACCAAGTACACTAGGAGTTATGTTATTAGTTAAGAGAAACAGGGTCCTTCTGGCTAAATGAAGTCATTTTTATAAAGAATATGCCTTTATTTCTGACCCAAAGTGGAATAATCCATGTGATCTTGCAGGCCAGTTCCACAGCTTTGTCAGTTAATTTCCCCAAGAAACTGTGCTTTTTCAATTTTAAATCTATCTACCTCTCAAAGTATCCTACAGTCATTTTCCAACACCAGCACCAGTGTGTTCTGAAACAGCCAGAAATTAAAACAGAAAATAATAAACTACTAGAGGAAAGGTTTATTGCACCTCAATCTGAGTCTGATTCCTAACACAATAAATAATAACTATATGTCATTATTACAACTATTACTGAGAAACAAAGACAATACTGTCTATTCCACTCAAAAGTGTGTGTGAGATTTTCGCAAATATACTGTGGACTTTCTTTTCCTAATTTATACCTTTCCCTAAAACCTGTGTGATGAATAAATTTCTAATCAAAACTCAGAAAATAAATGGGACATTCTAAGAGAGAGATCTTTATCTATATTTAAAAATAAGTTTAAATATGATAAAATCAAATGTTAGCCTGAAAATAAATGTTGGGGTTACAAGGACTGGGTCAGGAACATGGAGTAACATAAATAAGAGAAGTGGGTAAAAGTGACCAAGCTGATCAGATAAGAGGAGATTAACTCTTGGGAAAACAATTCACTCATGGCTCCTGTGGATCAGTTCCACCCCAGCTGCCACACTCACACAGCAGAGCACACTCAAGGCATCATTGCCCTTTCCCCAAGCAGATTTCTGAAGTTTGTAAGTATGTAAATAATTACACATTATACATTCTCCTATAACCATTTGAGACACATTGACTTGTTGGTAAGGATGGCTTCCAAGAAAGTTCTTATCTATTCCATCCAGACCATCCCAGGCCACCCTAGTGTTAGATGTGAGGAAGCAGGTTGTAGATGAAGACTTTAAAGTCCAGCTAGCTGAGGCATCCAAGTAGACTCCATCTGCCTTCCATTCTGGGGGTGTATTTCTTATCTGTTTTTGCTTTTTCATTTAATGAAATACATCTTTATTAATTGCTTACTCAATCTGTGCCCAGTGTGATTTATTCTCATTAAGGAGCACAAGAAGCAAGGTTGTTGCCATGCTTGGGGTCAGAGGGAATGTGTGAGGGAGAATCTCTATATATATGTACAGTAAGTACAAACATGTCAGATTATCAGAGAGATTAAGGTCTCACTCTCCTCACAGAACTCTTACTCTGCTCTTCATTACTACTGGCAGAACCAAACACACTTCAGAGCAACAGTGGTTTTAGTATTCTTTGATAAATTCAAGCCAACTAGATTATTTCAATATCTACTAGGAAATGTGGTGAATATCCTTGAGCTCATATAAAAGAAGAATATGTAATATTAGTAATTCACAAATCTCCTGCCCATTAAGATCTTGAGGATGTATAAATTCTAACATTATTATGGATATAAAATTTTATTCCCATCCAGAACTTTGGGTGAGTTGTTCCTTATACAGGTTATAGTTTGGCAACAGTTTGAGGATCAGCTTGAGAATGCATAACATAAAAGTTTATATTTTACAAACTTCTTAATCAACAGAGCCACCTGAAGTAGTTACCACTAATTAAGTGATAAGAAGTACTTTTTAGTGTGAACAAAATTGTATTGGAAATACATACTTATAAAAGGTTCCAAGAAGACTTTCTCAATTAAAAAAATGGAAAATATTGCATGAACTCTATGAACCAAATGTGTATGAGTGTTCCAAAGTCACGTGTTTAAATACTAACCCCAAAAGAAATGAAATATATAGGAAATGAGAGGTTCACAAAGATGGAATTTTCCCAAATAAGTGCCCTAAAAATTAGTGAAGAGAAATGACTCCTTCCCTTATGTGAGAGGTTGCTTTCTACAAACCACAAAGTATGCTGCTAGGGATGTCTTTCTGTATGCTGTGAATGTGTTGCTCTGATTGATTAATAAATAAAACACTGATTAGCCAGTAGCCAGGCAGGAAGTATAGAATAGGCAGGATAAGTAGAGAGGAGAATTCTGGGAACAGGAAGCCTGAGTCAGGAGATGCTGCCAGCTACTGCCACCATGAGAAGCAAGATGCAAAGTACCCATAAGCTACAAGGCACGTGGCAACTTACAGACTAAAAGGAAATGGGTTAATTTAAAATATAAGAACTAGATAGCAAGAGCCTGCCATGACCATACAGTTTATAAATAATTTTTATTTGTGTTTATAAGTAATTATTCTTTGTGTTTACTTGGGTCTGAGTGGCTGTGGGCCTGAGTAGGACTGGAGAAAACTCTAGCTACAGTATGCCTTCATCAGACATCATGTCTTTTAGTATGCCAAGAACATGATAACTAGATGTCTGTTCTCTTTTGTTATAACAGCCTTGGTGGGATCAAAATAAATATCACTTCAGAAGATTCTCCACTGCCACAAAAATGTGAAATAGGTAAATATATGTTAATGCATGTAATCTATGTAAAAATCACCTTCAGTGTTTCCTTATCAAGCATAACATTTATGCCCTAACCCATCTGGCTTGAAAACCTGATAAAGAAAATGAAACAATGACACCACACATAAAGAGTTTCATAAAATCCTTATTTGTATTTAACCTGAAACTAAGGAAACAGTCTATATTTTAAAATGATCTGCAATAATTAATAGATAAATTAGGATTTAGGCTGGACAGCCTCTGCCTGACTAAAAATCCCTTACTACTCACTATCAGCCCAGTGTAACTTGTGAAAGAACATCCTTTCTTTCTGTCTGGAAAGGCTCTGCTGGTTCTGACACCCCATTTTCTATTAGGTTTGTAAAAGCACATGCCATATAACTTATCAATTCTTCTCAAGAGTGCTTTCTACCCCTTGTCCCCAATTCACAAATGCTAAGAAACCAGATTGAACCAACATTTTGAATGATTTCTCTCCTGGATCACTAACAATTCTGAACAGAAGGTAAGTTAAAGACCAGTGAATGACAAGCTGCAGAAAAATAAATTATATCTCAACTACAGAAACACTAAATTGAGAATCAGAGATGTCTTTGGATAACAAAAACAAAAAACAGACATCAATGAGCACCTGTGAATTGTATACCTCTAGACACTTAAAAATGTGCTGGAAGAAGATCTGAGAGAATGTTTAAAAGGTTTCCAAAACTGATCTCAAGGTAACAAATTATTTGAATACTCTGTAAATAATGATAGTCTACGACCATAAATACTGACACATTTGGTTTTTCTCTTTCTAGAAGATAGAATAGAATTTTATTTAATATCAGTATTTTTATTATTTTCAAATGCATGCTACATTTATTTTCTAAATCATTTGGTTTAATTAAACATGTTTGGGAATCAGCCAGCGAACTAAAATGTTCTCTTTGTAGTCCTTTCTGAAGCTTAAAATTTGCTGAAACTTTTGATGCTTTAGGGTAAAAAGAGAAAGTGCAGTGTTTTATAGTATTATGTTTGCAAATTATTTTTAGTAGAATTTATTATCCCAATATACTTTGTGAAACACAACTTTGGAAAGGAAAGTATATAGGTTAGTCCAGGAACACATGGGATTATTTAAGAATAATACCCAGCATTCTACTTCCTAGCATCATTAGTTTTCTCTGCGACTTTGCATGGGGGAATGACCATTGCAAATAAACATGTTGTCATATTCATGTGGCATGTGACGTTTTAACTTCCACATATTTCAAAATGTGAGATATATTAATTCACTGATTTTACTTTCAGATGTTGAATTATTATATATAAGTACATTTTTGGATTTATCAATCATATATGCCTGTGTTATATAGTTTTGTTGTGTTAAGCATGAGTTCTAACTAAAATTATCAAGACAATAATAAGTCTACAAAGGTCAGAAATATATACTCTACTTTATATTGGTCTTTTGAGATAGGGTGTCTATATATAGTTCTGGCTGTCCTGGAGCTTGTTTTGTAGACTAGGCTGGCCTCTCACTCAGAGAGGGCCGCCTACCTCTACCATGCAAGTGCTGGGATTAAAGTTGTGCACCAATACACCCAGCAGGAAAGTATCTTTTAAATTTGGAGTATTCACTCCTTTGTGTCGCAAAAACTGACAGCTTCTCAACGTCTGTCATTGGTGTAACTCAACATGTGGTTGCTGCTTTGCAAGCACTGGTGATCATACTGAGTTTCTGACTTGATAAAAGTAAGTCAACTGAAAATATTTATATAAATATACGAATGTACACCTAAAACCCAAAAGGAAGATAACCTGCTGGCTTTCCTATCCAGTCATGAGAACTAGCCTATTGATGAGTATTGATGTCTCAATCACATCTACAGCAGCCAATGTCATCAAATATTAAGATGGTTGAAATAGTCACACTAGCTTTGCAGTACTGTCATTTGGTTTCTGTACATCCACCTCTGCAAGTCACTTTAAATGGAATTGAAATAGAACATTTTCCTCCGACAACTTATACAAAAACTAGTTTAATACTTCATACTGATACAATAAAAATATTATTACATTTCCCTTTGCACCTCAGCACTGGAATAGTACATGCTATATAAACACTCTTTTATTGCAATGATTAATCATCTGGAAAGGAATGAGAGCCCAGTGTTTCTTAGAAGGAGATGTAGAGCTGCCAGTCTGAGCAGTGAGAAAGAATTGTCTTTATGCTTAAAGCAACTGAGCTGCATTTTTCTCTATTTTTTAGTCCATGTTTTACAATATAAATATATAATTTTATATAAATTAATTTTTAATTAAAAATTGTTCCTTATACAACATATTTTGATCATGTTTCCCCTCACATCTCTCTAGATCCTCCCCCTATCCATCACTCAATTTTATATTTATGTCCTCTCTCTCTTTCTCTCTCTTTCTCTTTCTCTCTCTCTCTCTCTCTCTCTCTCTCTCTCTCTCTCTCTCTGACACACACACACACACATACACACACACACACACACACACACACACACACACATGCATGCACGCACACCAAGAATAAAACACAAAAAAGAAACTCTAAGTGAACAAGCAAAAGACCAATACAAAAAAGACACAAACAGACCAAAAAAAAATGGAGTTCAAGGATTTGTCCTGGAATGTAGTTGAATTTTCCCTTTGCCATCTGTTATCAATTACAAATACCTTCTTGGCTTGAAGTAGGAGTCCAAATCTACTTCCTTCTCTTAGTGTCAGAACCCTGTATAGCTTGAACCCATGTAGGTTCGTGCATACTGCCACAGTCTCTGTGAGTTCATATTTACTTTTGTCCTCTTTCCTTGGAGATGTACATCACCTCTAGTTTTTACACTCTTACTGCCTTCTCTTCTGCTTTGATGAAGAGATCCCATTTAGGACTGAGTGCTCCAAAGTATCTCACTTTCTGCACATTGTCCAGATGTGGATGTCTGTGTTAATTCCTATCCACTGCAAAAAGAAATTTCATTGATGAGGGTTGACTGAGGCACTTGTCTGTGGGTATAGTATAACATTAAGAGACATTTTATTGCTATGTTCTATATCAGAATAATAGTAGGTTTTTCCCCATGCCCACAACTTATCTAGTCTCAGATTCTGGGCCACTTTAGCAGTATCATGTAAGGGTTCCATCTCATAGAGAAAACCTTCAACCTAACCCAAAACTGGTTGGTTACTCTTATACATTTGTGTCAACATTTTCTACCAGTATACCTTGCAGGCAGGTTGCTGTTGTAGGTCATAGGGTTTGTAGTTGGGTAGTATTGATGATCACATTCTTTTTCATTTTTTTTATTAAGAAATTTTCTATTCACATTACATATCAACCAGAGATCCTCCTTCTTCCTTATTCCCATCCCCCAGCCTTCCCCCAAACCACCCCTCATCCCCACATATTCCAAATCAAGGTCTCCCAGGAGGAGTCAGCAGAGCCTAGCAGACTCAGTTGAGGCAGGTCCAAGTTCCTCACCCCTGCACCAAGGCTGTACAAGGTGTCACACCCTAGGCACTGGGCTCCAAAAAGCCTGTCCATGCACCAAGGACGATCCTGATCCCCCTGCCTGTGGGCTCCCTAAACAGTTCAAACTAAACAACTGTCTCCTGTATCCAGAGGGCCTAGTCTACTGGTCTAGTGAATACCCTAACTTTCATCATAGAGCCTTCATCCAGTGACTGATGGAAGCAGATGCAGAGATCCACACCGGGGTGCCAGGCTGAGCTCCAGGAATCCAATCAAGGAGAGAGAGGAAGGATTCTGTGGGCAGGGGATGTAGAAACCATGATGGGAAAATGTGCAGAGATGACCAGCCACACTAGTGGAAACCCATGAACTGTGGATGATTACCTTTTTTCAGTACTGTGTAGAGTACCTTCCAGAACCATGATAGTCTGAAGGTATAAAGCTTCTGGTTAGGTACCAGTTCAACTTCTTCGTGTTAAATGACATTAAGTAAGTATTGTCTTCAGCACTCAGGCCCTATCATTAGATTGTGAAGAGCAACCAATAGCCTTGGCAACAGCCTCCGAAGTTTGAGGTGGGGGGTTGTCCATGGAACTCCTTTGCTCAATAACTCAACAAGAGGTAACTCATTCTTGACACTGCAACACCAGACAGTAGAGGCTAGAGTAATAGCTGCTCTTTCCTAAGACCAGAATTTGATCTCTAGGATCTAGTTTTTGTAAACATATTTTTAGATAAAAAATAATTCATTACCAAACAACAGAATTTCATAAAAAAACTAGGATATGTTAAAATTGGGTTTTCTTCCAGGGAATCTGCATTAGAAAATCTAGATAATTTGTTCCAGTTCATAGTTTTTTTTAAATAAAAAACATGTAGGCATCTTTATGTTGCAATAAGAGCATTAAAGACAAATTTATCAGCTATGTTTAGTAGTGAAATTGTTAGTAAATTATAAAAGGAAAAAAGTGATTTTTATCCTTATGAGCCAGCACTAATGGTAAATATCATACTTAATTTGAGACTCCCCAATCAATAGAGACTATTGTCATTGTCCTCATGATAATATTATTATATTATCATGTAAAACCCTGTTACTGAAGATACAACACTATGTACTTTGGTCATAGGACATAAAGAAATCAAGCTGGAGCTGAGGTGAAAACTTTCACCTTACCTGCCAGACTTAAAAATACCAGAAACTGCTTTGTAAATTGCTGGAGGAGAAAAAAAAATCATAAAAAGTTTTCCCAGCTATGACCTTTTCAACCTGCTGGGGAAGCTGCCCTCTGTTGCACAGTGGCATGACTGGTACTGGAGTGTGGTGATTTGAGTAAGAAAGTCCCCCATACATCCATGTGCTTGAATAGTTGGTCCCCAGTAAGTTGTTTGGAAAGAATTAGAAGATGTGGCCCTTCAGGAGGAAGTGAGTCACTTGAATGGACTTTAAGGTTTCACTCACCCATGGCATTGCTAGTAAGCTCTCTCCCTCTCAGTCTACCTTGTGTTTGTGGACCAAGATGTTAATTCTCAGCTATTGCTCCAGTACCATCCCTGCCTGTGTTCTGTCATGTTTCCTGCCGTGATGGTCATGGACTCTTACCCTCTGAAACTATAAATGAGCCTCCAATAAACTCTTTTTTTCTATAAATTTCTCATCACAGCATTAGAAAATTAAGACTAGGGTAATCAATCATTTTCTGATTGAACATGAATCTCACTCAGGAAGAGAGACCTCAGGCCTGGTTCTATAAATCTTGTCAATATCCCATAGTTGAGGCAGTCATAGACCCTAATAGGGAACCTAATGCTATTGTTTAGCTATATGTTTCTGTTGTCAAACTGGCTTCTAAAGACTTGTATTTGCATCCATAAACTAGTGGTGCATCAAGCCTTAATCAGAGACATTTCCTCCTATACAAAGAGATAGTTAATGTTGAAACCCATAACTAGACAAAGAGCCAAGAATAAGCAATAATGGAGTGCTGGGTCCTAACAAGGCTGGTTGTATCACCTTTTCCAAGGCTCAAGAAACACACAGGAAGAAAAGGAGAAAGGAAAGCAAGAGCCTGAACGTGGAGGAAATGTACAGTTAAGATAAATAAAACTTCTGGATATATATAGTCATGGCATGCATAAAAATCACTACAGCTATAGTTCCCTGCATAAGACCTAGACAAGACTGGGCCCCACAATATTTTATCATGGAAAGGGGAGGAGCACTCAGGCTCCATCCTTCAATTAAGGGCTATTGGCATTTAATGATTGTTGTGAGAGTGGTCATCAGTTTATTCAATGGTGTAACCATCAATAAGTTGCTCTTGCTCCAGTAAATAAATTCTCACCAATGTTCAAGCAAGAAACCATAAAGAAACTCATATTATCGCACACAAATGAAGCCACGAGTGTAGAAAGAGGACTTGTTAAGATTTTAAAAAAAAAGAATAAAAGAATTCCAGTGGGAAAGAGAGGGGTGAAAGTAATGGGGCATGAAAATGACTAAAATTCTCAACTGTGTGAACCTGTCAAATGGTAGGTGAGTAATTAAAAAAACAAACAAAAATATTACAGAAGGAGTAGCACATAGATAACAGTTGGATAAAACCCAGTTTGCAGGGCTATCATATGCCCTCCTTTCAATGCTGCTAATTAAACACAGTGTCCCTTTCCCAACAGTAGAATATCTCATTTGGGGACTTGAAAGACAGCACAGAGATATGAATGATAATTGTGCCTATCTGCAGACCCTCTCCCTTTCTTTCCATGGCATACCCAGGCAGCTAAACCTCCACACAGAATTAAACAATTTGAATTAGAATACAGTACTCTACTGTCAGATTTTCCACTTAAATATAGCTTCTCAGCTATGTTTGCACACTAGGAAATAATATAATATAAGACTTTGAGTTAGAAAAACTTCAGGTTCTTCTTCAAGCTATGCTTATATCATAGATGTCAACCTTGCTGTAGGAATCTTAAAATATGGTCCATCTAGCATATCATAGCCGTAATTAACTTAACTCTGCCTTTTCATATCCACGTGTTCAAGTTCTGCTATATTTCTGTTTGAAGAACACAAAGGTGTAATAGATTTCAGGAGTCAGCTCAACACAAGAGGTTCTGCAAACCAAAAATATCACCTCATTTTTTTTTTCAATCTAATGTATTGACACAGAGAAGAAGGGGGCAGGAAGTTCCACCAACTAACCAAGGAGATATTTGCAATTGAAAGATGCTGGGAGAGGGAATGTCAGTTATTTCCAGTGAGATGACATTGTGTATATCAAATACAGTTCAGAGCAGGTCAAATATTCAAGAATGAGTGACTAATATAGCACACATTCCTTGTTTTTGTTTTGTCCTTGTTCTTTCTTTTTATTTCTTTGTGCTTTTTGGTTTATTAGTTTTTGTTTTTAAGAGAGAAAAGGAATATAAAGGTGGGTGGGTAGGGAAGGGGAGAATCTTGGAGGAGTTGGAGAATTCAAAGAATAGGACAAAAAATATTATATAAAAATTAAAGTAATTTAAAAATTTATGATTGCTTTTAATAAAAAATTAAACTCATTTTCTAGCTTTCTTGATGTTTGTTGATAGTTGAATCACTGTAAGGAGGAAACCCCTAAGATATAAGACTTCTTCTAGAAATCTGCCTTCAACAATTTCTGATAAAAGTTACATAAGCAGATAATAAGTGAAGCAAAAATAAATTCTAGTATTAAATTTAAAGCATACAAACATACTTAAATCTTAACATGACAGAACAATGGATATCAGCATCATACTCGGGCAATAATTAAATCACACACAAGTAATGGGAATAAATTGATACAAGATTCTACCTCTTTCTTCACATATACCCCAGAATTCTGAAAGGATGTGGGAAGAGGTGGAGCTAATTAAAGTGCATTCAAATTGCTGGGTTGAAGTTCCAGTACCAACTCAGTCCCAGTAACTAAGCCCAAATGGTTGCCTATAGTTTTATACTGACTTAAAATTCTAAATGAAGCCGGGCGGTGGTGGCGCACGCCTTTAATCCCAGCACTCGGGAGGCAGAGCCAGGCGGATCTCTGTGAGTTCAAGGCCAGCCTGGGCTACCAAGGGAGTTCCAGGAAAGGCGCAAAGTGACACAGAGAAACCCTGTCTCGAAAAACCAAAAAAAAAAAAAAAAAAAAAAAAATCCTAAATGAAATTTCAAAGACATATTTAGCATTCTTTGGGATTGCTTGTGATATTGTTAATTGATAAAAATTTCCCTAATTCATTTATTTAGGAGGTTTTGCCATCAGAAATGCAAAGATAAAGATCTGTGACTTTGTTACATGCAGAGATCTTTAGATTTTATATCCTCTTGGACCAAGGGCACAAACATAGCAGCATGTGGCTTAAGCAATTTTTCCCCCTTGGAAAAGTACAAAGTGTTTATCTCAATCATTTGCCTTCTCTATGATAGCATATATATGTATATATATGTAAAGATATATACATGTATATATATACACATATATATATATATCTTCACACAGACACAAAGCAATGAATTTTGAATGTTGCAATACAAACCCTAAATTAACATTGCATATAAACTTAACTTTGCAAATGAAAGGCAATAAAAGGAGTCAGAATTTTTTTAATACCTTAAACAGTTGTCTAGAGACAAGTAAAAATTATTGAGTTTCTTAATCTTCTCATTTAAAAGAAAACTATAGTTTACTCCAGACCCAATTCTCAGGATTGTAACAGAACAACAACTATAGCTTTCCCTCTCCCCTATCCATACCTCCTGTGGATGTCTCAGACCACATACCTCCAACCCTGCAATGTTTTCTCCCCACCTCATGCCTGTGTCCCTGCCCACAACTTGATCAGACACTCTCTGCTTAAACACTTGCCACACCTATTAGAAGACCAAATAGGCTGCCTGCAGATCTTCTTCTTCTTCTTCTTCTTCTTCTTCTTCTTCTTCTTCTTCTTCTTCTTCTCTCTTTCTCTTTCTCTCTCTCTCTCTCTCTCTCTCTCTCTCTCTCTCTCTCTTCCCCCAGATCCAGTTTTCTGGGTTATCCCAAGTGCTAAAACAGACCCTCTGGCCTTCATGACCCCAGCCTCAAACAGCAGCAAGCATTCCCCATAAACAAAGCAACCAAGCAGGCCTGTACAACACACTCTATGACAATGAAGAAAGAAAACAATACAAACCCAACAAAGATAAACCCAGACATTAGCACCTAGATCTAT
The DNA here is from genome assembly GCF_949786415.1 of Peromyscus eremicus. Classification (NCBI taxonomy): domain Eukaryota; kingdom Metazoa; phylum Chordata; class Mammalia; order Rodentia; family Cricetidae; genus Peromyscus; species Peromyscus eremicus. The sequence continues at coordinate 24,732,640 of NC_081417.1, read as the reverse complement.
AATCACCCCAAACCAAGATGCATACACATCAGCATAAGAATGCAATCAATACCAGCCAGGGCAGTATGTCTCCAGAAAAGTCCAGGTACACTACCACAGCTAGCACTGAATATTACAACATTGCTGAAGCACGAGCCATTAAAACCAACTATAGGAAGATGACACAGGTCCTTAAAGATTAAATGAATAAATCCCTTGAAGAAATCCAGGAAAACACAAACAATTGGAATAAATTAATAAACCCCTTAAAGAAAACCAAGGAAAAATAAACCGTTGAAGGAAACAAATACAAGTGTTCAAGACCTGAAAATAGAAATAGAAGCAACAAAGAAGCATGACCTGAGAAGATTCTGGAAATGAAATCTAGATAAGCAAATAGGAACTAGAGACACAAGTATCACTAAAAGAATATGAGAGATAATCTCAGGCATTAAAAATACTATAGAATAAATAAACTCATCAGCCAAAGTAAAGGCTAAATCTAAAAAATTTCTAACACAAAATATCCAGAAAATCTGAGACACAAACCTATTTATAATAGTAATGGAGAAATGAGAATACCACCTCAAAGGCCCAGAAAATATTTTCAACAAAATCACAGAAGAAAATTTTCCTAACCTAGAGAAGAAAATGCTTATCAAGTTACAAGAAACATACAGAACACCAAATAGATTTGAGTAGAAAAGAAAGACCCTTTACCACATAACAATCAAAACATTAAACATACAGAACAAAGATAAATTATTAAAAGCTGCAAAGGAAAAAGACAAAATAACATATAAAGGTAGACATATTAGAATTACACCCAACTTCTCAATGGAGACTCTAAAAACCAGAAGGGCTTGGACAGATGTGCTGCAGACTCTAAGAGACCAACAATTCCAGCCCAGATAACTAAACTCAGAAAAACTTTCAATCACCATACATGGATAATGTAAGATGCTCCATGATAAATTCAAATTTAAACATCTATTTTCAAATCCAACCTTACAGAAGGTGCTAGAAGGAAAAATACATACCAAGGAGACTAACTACTCACATGAAAACACAGGAAATAAATATTCTCAAACTAGCAAGTTCAGAAGAAGGGATGCACAGACTAACATACACATCATCATTACCACCACCACCATCAACAACAAATAAATAAAAAGGAATTAACAATCATTGGTCATTGATATCACTCAATATCAATGGCCTCCATTCCTTAATAAAAATGCATGGATTAACAGATGGATATGGAATCAGGATATGGATATGGAATATTTCTGCTACATACATGAAACACAGAACAATATCAAGGATAGACATTAACTCAGGATAAAATATTGGAACAAGATATTCCAAGAAAATGTCCCTAAGAATTAAGGTGGAGTAGCCATTTTACTATCTAGCAAAATAGATGTCAAACTAAAATTAATGAAAAGAGATAGAAAAGGACACTACATACTCATCAAAGGAAAAATCAAAAATGACATTTCAGTTCTTAACATCAGTTTCCCCAACTCACAGGCATCTCCTTTTATAAAAGAAACACCAATATAACTTAAATCACATATTGACCCTCACACATGGATAGTGGGAGACTTCAGTATCCAATGTCACCAATGGACAGGTCGTCCAGACTAAAACTAAACAGAGAAATGCTGGAGCTAACTGATGTTATACACCAAACGAACTAACAGATATTTACAGTCCACCCAAACACCAAAGAGTAGACTTTCTTAGCACTTTATGGAACTTTCTCCAAAACTGACCACATACTGAGACACAAAGTAAATCTCAAAAAAAAAAAAAACCTGAAATAGCTTTCTGTATCCTACCAGACAACCACAGAATAAAATTAGATGTCAACAGCAACAGAAACCATAAAAAGCTTATAAATTCATGAAAACTGAATAATTGTCTCCAAGCATTGCCAAGCTTATGTGGCACTGTGAAAGACACCTCTAAGAGCAAAGTATAGCACATAGCACTAAATACCTACAGGGACAAAATGGAGAGAACTCGCACTAGCAACTGAACAGCACACTTGAAATCTCTAGAAAAAGAAAAAATAAACACACTGAAGAGGAAAGAATGGCAAGAAATAAACAGAGGGATGAAATCAATAAAATAGAAGCCAAAAGAATAATAAAAGGAATAAATGAAACAAAGAGTTGGTTCTTTGAGAAAATCAACAAGACAGACAAAGCCTATTTTAAACAAAGGAACTAAAAGACAGAAAGAGAATATCCAAATTTTAAAGATCAGAAATGAAAAGGCAGAAATGACAATAGGCAACAAGGAAATCTAGAGAATCATAAGGACATACTTTAAATAGTTGTAGTCCATAAAATTGGAGAAATCTTAAAATAAATAAGTAAATACTTTTCTTAATAGATAACACTCACCAAAGTCAAATCAAGGTCAGATAAACAATTTAAATAGAAATATAGCTCCTAACAAAATAGAAACAGTCATTAAAAGTGTCACAACCAAAATAAGGATAAGGTCAGACAGTTTTAGTACAGATTTCTTCCAGACTTTACTATGTTAATCCTACCTATCCATGAGCATGGGAGAACTTTTCATTTTTTGACATCTTCTTCAATTTCTTTCTTCAGGGACTTAAAATTCTTGTCATACAGGTCCTTCGCTTCTTTAGTTAGAATTACCCCAAGGTATTTTATATCATTAGTGGCTATTGTAAAGGATGATGTATCTCTGATTTCTTCTTCAGCCCGTTTGTCATTTGTATATAGGAGGGCTACTGATTTTTTTGAATTAATCTTGTATCCTGCTACATTGCTGAAGGTGTTTATAAGCTGTGTGAGTTCCTTGGTCGAATTTTGGGGGTCACTTATGTATACTATTATGTTATCTGCAAATAGTGAAAGCTTGACTTCTTCCTTTCCAATTTCTATCCCCTTGATCTCTTTATGGTGTCTTATTGCTCTGGCTAGAACTTCAAGTACTATATTGAATTAGTATGGGGAGAGCAGACAGCTTTGTCTTGTTCCTGATTTTAGTGGAATCACTTTGAGATTCTCTCCATTTACCTTGATGTTGGCTGTTGGCTTGCTGTAAATTGCCTTTATTATGTTTAGGTATGTTCCCTGCATTCCTGATCTCTCCAAGACCTTTATCATGAAGGGGTGTTGGATTTTGTCAAATGCCTTTTCAGCATCTAGTGAGATGACCATGTTTTTTTTCTTTCAGTTTGTTTATATGGTGTATTAAATTGATGGACTTTCATATGTTGAACCACCCTTGCATCCCTGGGATGAAGCCTACTTGATCATGGTGGATAATTGGGACCTCATGAAACTGAGAAGCTTTTGTAGGGCAAAGGACATGGTTAACAAGATAAAATGACAGCCTACAGAATGGGAAAAGATCTTCACCAATCCCACATCTGACAGAGGACTGATATCCAGAACATAAAAAGAACTCAAGAAATTAGACATCAAAATACCCAACAGTCCAATTAAAAAATGGGCTCTAGAGTTAAACAGAGAATTCTCAACAGAAGAAGCTCAAATGAAGACTGCAACTCACAACTTCAGGGAGGTTACCTAGTGAAGAGGATTCTAAGAAAGACACAGGGATTGCCCAACAACAGAGAAATGGATGAGATCTACATGAGCACACTGGGGGTGGGGGTGGGGTAATGGAGGGCAAGGGTCAGGGGGAAGAGAGCTTGGGGAATGGGAGGTCCCAGCTGGATCAGGAGCAGAGTAGGAGAACAGAGAGGGAGATACCATGATGAATGAAGACCCCAGGGGAATAGGAAGAAGCAGAGTGCTAGAAAGGTCCCCAGAAATCCTCCACTGTAGACTACTGGCAATGGTTGAGAGAGTGCCTGAGCTGACCACCCTGGTTGTCATGATAGAACTCTCTTCCAGTGACTGGTGGAAGCAGATGCAGAGATCCATGGCCAAGCTCCAGGTGGAGCTCTGGGAGCCTAATTGGGGAGAGAGAGGAGGGATTGTATGAGCGAGAGATATTGAGACCATGATTGGAAAAAATACAGGGACAAATAGCCAAACTAGTGGAAATGCATGAACTGTAAACCAATGGCTGAGGAGCCCCCATGGAACTGGACCAGGCACTCTGGATATGTGAGACAGTTGATTAGCTTGAACAATTTGGGAGGCTCCCAGGGAGCAGGGACTTGTCCTTGGTGCATGGGCTAGCTTTTTGGACCCTGGGCCTATTCTGGGACACTTTGTTCAGCCTTGGTGCAGGGAGGACAGGACTGGACTTGCCTTGACTGAGTCTACCAGGCTGGACTGACTTCCCAGGGGAGGCCTTGCCTTGGCAGAGGTGGGAATGGGGGAAGAATTGGAGGGTAGGGCTAGGAGGTGGGAGGAGGGAGGACGGGGGAATCCATGGCTGATATATGAAATTAAGTTAATTATAAAATAAAAATATTTTTAAAAAATGATGATCATTCACCATGATCAAGTAGGCTTCATTCAGAGATACAGGGATTGTTCAACATGAAAGTCTGTCAAAGTAATCCACCATATAAACAACTGAAAAAAAAACTATATGATTATCTCATTAGATGCTGAAAAAGCCTTTGACAAAATCTAATACCCCTTCATAGCAGAAGTACTAGAGAGTACTAGAGAGGTTAGGGATACAAGGGACACACCAATAAATAATAAAGCCAATTTACAAAAAGCCTTTAACCAACATTAAATTAAATGGAAACTTAAACCAACTCCACTAAAATCAAGAACAAGACAAGGTTGCCCTCTCCATATCTATTCAAAATAGCACTTAAAGTTTTAGCTTGAACCATAACACAACAGAAGGAGATGAAGTGGATATAAATTGGAAAGAAGTCAAAAAATAGTTATTTGCAGATGATATGATAGTATCCATAAGCGACCCTAAAAATTCTACTGAGGAACTCCTAAAGCTGATAAATATTTTCATCAAAGTGGCTAGATACAAGGTTAACTAAAAAAATTCAGTAACTCTCTTGTATACAAATGACAAATAGACTGAGAAAGAAATCAGGGCAACAATCTCTTCACAGTAGCCTCAAGTAATATAAAATATCAAGGTACAACTCTTACCAAGCAAGTAAAGGACATGTATCATGAAAACTTGAAGAAGATCAGGAGACTTGTGTAGTTGGACTATGGGCTAGTGGAGACAGGATAGGGACCAAAAGAGGAAGGATCAGGTTTGGAGAAGTGATGGACAGAGAGAATTCAGGGAGAGATAACTGGATTTGGGGAGCATCAAGGGCTAGAGTGGAGACTTCCTGGAATCTGTGAGGGTGACCCTAGTGAGGACTCCTAGGAAAAAAGGATATGGAGTCTAAACTGTCTTTCTTTTGCAACCAGGCAATGGTTCTAGTAGTGAGAACAAAAATAATTAAGTTTAGTTGCAAGATAGAAAGAACGGCATTGAAAGAATAGTAGAGTACCACACTGTAGAGGTCTGTAAGAGAATGGTTGCCTCACTACCCAGGGCCACTTAGACAACTCCTGCTGTGAATAGAAGAATAGGCTCCATGAACTAGTTATCCTTTCTCCTGCTTCCTGCTGATTTCATAGCTGCAGTTTTAGGGCCTAGTAGGAGGATACAAAAGTACCTCATGGAAGGAGATGGCTTTCTGCCTTCTACAACTGTAAAATTTATCAAAGGGGTAGCTGGATATTTTTGTCAAGGAATGTAGGTTCAATTTACAATTTGCTATCTAAGATTCCATTACTAGTTACTACCAAGCAAAAAGCACAAATATTCTAGTCAAATTGTCTTTGGGAACAAGAAATAACTCAAATAGTAATAATATATTACAATAAAAGCTACAATACAGCATAGCACCCTGCAGTTTAGTTTCTTAGGAAAGCAGCATGTTTGCTTTTGTTTGAAGCCTCAGTAGCTGCTCACTCCTTAGAAAAGGGTCAATAGCAGGGAGCCACAGACTCTTCTTGGTTATTAAATGTGATTGTCTGCCCTCTGCAGTGAATGCCCTACTGTTCTTTCTTCTCACTCTTCGGGGATATCTTCAGTGTTGGAATTTTACTATTCATCCCTAAATATTCCAGTTGGTGAGTAGGGAAATTTTTTAAGAAGCTAAATACCCCCACTTAATTGGCTCTTTTCTAACAGATGAGGAAAACTCTGATAGAGCTGGAAAAGAGCTTACAATGAAATCTGAGACTCGTTCATAACAAACAGGCATCTTCAGTAATTAAACCTTAGAGTTTGACTATTTTGAATTCTAGTATCTCTGTTGCAAGGACTCAACAGAAACTCATCCTCAGTGGAAAAAAATATAAGCACTGATTGCTATTCCTCTCATATCTTAGAGCAGTAGGTAAGACTGTTGTTTCCCTCCCCAAAGACTACAAATATTAGGAACAAGCTCTTCTAATAGAAAATATCTATGAAAGGAAACTTTCTAAAGGATTCAGAGGTATCTCCAATCCCTTTGTCTGCAATTGCTAAGATTACTTACTGGACTTGTTCTAGAATGAAAATTAAACACTATCCTTTTCTCCAAACATAAAGTAAATGTGAAATAAATTATAAGGTGGTTCATTGTATGTAATGGTACAATATATGAAATTAATAGTTGCTAGAATTGCCCAATTTATTCTCAACTATGTTGGTAGCAGTGAATTCAGCCACTGAAGCAATAGCATTTACCTAGGAATTACTCTCACATCAGTCCCTCTTAATCCAGGCAAAAGGCAGCAGACAGTCAGCCTTGAGCAGAATCTCCAAGATAAGCTATTCTTTTGAGTAAGGCACTTTATAAGGGAAACATCACCCTTTAATCTTTATTTCCTTCTAATTCAACCGTCAGATAAATACACATTTGTTGCATCAGCTAATTAATTACTGCGTGGAGGTAAATAAAATGAAATAATGTAGACAACCAAATCTATAATTTAAATTAGAAAACAGAAACAAAAGCATTAGAATTCATGTTCAAAGCTACAGCCTGGAAATATAATTTCTTATTGTGTTCATTCATTTTCTTTTATTCTGGAAACTGTGAAAAACCCAGCTATTAAAGAGTATTTAGGGGGGATAGAGAGATGGCTCAGAGGTTAAGAGCACTGGCTGTTCTTCCAGAGGTCCTGAGTTCAATTCCCAGCAACCACATGGTGGCTCACAACCATCTGTAATGAAATCTGGTGCCTTCTTCCAGCCTGCAGAGATACATGCAGGCAGAACACTGTATACATAATAAATAAATCTTTAAAAAAAGGAGTATTTAGTCTTCTATCTTTAAAGTTTGCCCTTTTCATTTAACATCTGACATATAAAATCAGATCTTTTCAAAGTAACATGAAAAGAACTTAGTTACAAAAAGCTTATTCCAGATATCATTAACTTAAGTCATATCTTGATCTTATCATTTATTGTGAAAAGTCTGATAACACTCATGAATTTGGGAAAGCTTGTAAACATAAAATGTAATAAAATAAAATATTTAAACTTAAAGGTAATCAGAAAAATAAATAATGAAATACATACAAGAATAGAACATGATTATATGACCCATCTGAACATTGATAATTCTAAAACAACATACCATGGGTTTTTAGAATCAAATACTTTCCTTGCAAACTTATTATTATAACAGAAATCCACATTTTTTTCAGTATTTTAATGAAAACAATTACTTTGATCTATGATTTTCTTCTATGTAAAATACAAAAGAAATTGAGATTATGAATATTATTAAAGCTCACATTTTAAAATTGTGGAGCCTTGATTTACAAGCTATACCAAGCAATAAGGAGCTTTCTACACTACTGTTGGAAATTCTAGCTATAATTCTTGCCAGTGTGACCAAACCTCTGACAGGAAGCACTTAGAAGAGTGCTCATTTTGGCTCATGGCTTTAAGGTACTGTCCATCATGTTATGTGTATTGGATAATTTTCTTGTTGCTGTGTCTCAGAAATTTAAGGAAGAGTTTATCTGGACTCTTCATGACAGAAGGTTTATATTCCATTATGATGAAGAAAGGGAGATTGAAGTGAAGAGAGAGGTGGGAGAACGGAGCAGCTAGTGATATTGTTACAGCACTCAGGATACAGGAAATAGAATGTGCATCTGACCTATAAACCCATGTTCACTTCCTGTTACCTACTTCTTTCAGTGAAGTTCCGTCTTCTGAAGTTCACAGCCTTCTATGACAATGGAACCAACCGAGGACCAAGTACATAAATGCTTGAGTCTATAGAGGAATTTCACATTGGAAGCTTGACAATCCCCACCTCTTCCAGTCTCAATAGAAAAGGTTGCAGAGGACTAGGAATATAGGTGCTTAGCTGTATTTCTCCTTTTTCACTTTCTGTTCAGTTTGGAGCTCAGCCCATGGGATGATGCCAAGGACGTTCAAAACATATTTTCCCTGTCCAGTTAAGCAACTCTGAAAACATTCTTATCCATTTGGAAATATGTATCCTAGATAATTCTGAAACTAATCAGGTTGACAATAAAGATGAACCATTACATCTCCCTATCCCCATGACTCCAAACTGCCTTCTCTTAATTATAATGATAATGCTCAAAACTCTGTAACTTTCCACCTAACATTATCAAACTACCACCTCAAAAAAAAAAAAAAAAACAGGAAACAGAAATTTAATAAAGGAAAATGGACTTATTTAAAATTTGATATTTAATTCTAGTATTCAATGTCTTGCCCCCAGTATCTGTGATCATCTTGCAAATTATGGAAACCATGAAACAAAAGGCAGAATACATTTGTCTCTATGAGAAGGATTAACTGTTCCTTCCTGTGCATCTGGAACCCCAGTGGACTCCAGTGCCTGCATTCTCTGTTTCAAAGACAACTAATATTCAAATCCAGGCTTATAAAATAGACTAGGCATTCTGACTGATCAGAAAAGAGCCTGAAGGGTTTTATGTAATGATGCACATAGGATTCTAACCCCTATTCTGTGTCTTCAATATTCTTTATCTCTAGACACATTTCTTTGATTAGATGCAATTCACAAGCCTTTTTAAAAATCTTTTTTTTGGACATCGCATTCAGCTTCAGCTACAACTCCTGCATGCTTCTACATCTAAGTAAAAATGTTTATATCCTTTCATGCATTTAAAAAATTTTTTTATTTGACTGAGTGATTCAATAATTTTGCCTTGTCTCCTTTCACTGATACTCTGTCCCCCACATAATCTATTTCACATTATTCTATGCATTATTATATTGTACTACATAACAAGGAATACCCCACTGGTGCAATGGTGGCATGGATGGTCTGGGTTACCAACCAATCTTTTACTAGCTCTTAGACTCACTCCTCAGGAAGAATATGTGTTGGTTCAAAACCTATAACTGTAAGACACATTGGGCACCAATTGTAAGATGAATTGCTAAACGGTCTTATTAACAAAAAACCTAGAGCCAGATATTGGAGTAAGTTCTGAAAGATCAGAGGAACAGGACAAGCCAAAGCCAATCTCACCTTACAGACCCTCAGCTTCCAAAAAGACCTACTTTCTGTATACCCATGCCTATATTCCTTTCTGTTCTGCTAACTCATTTCCTCTCTCTGCCCAGCTACATCACTCCCTCTTCCTGCCCAGCTCTGTCACTTGCTGTCTGTCTGTACAGACCTCCAGACCTTTATGGGTAACTAGTGTTGGAATTTAAGGCATGTACCACTACTCCTGGTTCTGTTCCTAGTGTGGCCTTAAACTCACAGAGATCCAGATGAATCTCTGCCTCCTAAATGCTAGGATTAAAGGCATGTGCTACCATTGCCTGAATTCTATGTCTAATACAGTGGTTGGCTTTTTCCTCTGATCCTCAAACAAACTTTATTGGGAGGCACAGTTAAAATATCACCACATAGCCAGGCGGTGGTGGCACACGCCTTTAATCCCAGCACTCGGGAAGCA